>NC_041227.1:112159369-112172806 GCF_002837175.3 Physeter macrocephalus
GTGAGAGGCCCTCGTACCGCAAAAAAAAAAAAAAAAAAAAAAAAAAAAGGCAGTGTCTCCCTCTTCCCATTGCAAGATAAGGCTGCCCTTTGTGTGTTATTTTCATTAATTTACTGATGCTTGTTTTCATACTGCATTTAATTGGCCTTGTACTTACTTTGTTGAAGCCCAAAGGTTGTTTAAGCAAATGGTCACAAGAAAGGGGAAAACAAATTAAAAAAACCTAAACTCTCCAAAAAAACACAATAAAACAAAACAGTCAGCTGATTTAGTACCAGTGATGAAGCTTCCCAAGGAGAGAGTCCAGAACAGGTTGGGTAGGAGTATCTCTCAGGCCAATGATACAGATCAGGGATTTCTATAACTTGCTTTACTTCACTGTTAAATGACACTAGCAGTGAGTTGGACTTCCTCTGGGGCCATAGGGTACGTCTGTCCCCAAGGGGGTCTGTGCTGTTGCCCTTTGATGGCCTGACAAGTCTGGAAGGTACTCCCAGTGGGTTGCCTTCTGATCTGTGCACAGCCCTTCAGGGTAAGGCTTTCCAAATTTCCACACGCTTTTGGTTGTGCAACTATCACTTCTTCCTCATTTGTAACTGTATGGAGTGGGGCAGCCTGAAGGTTGTGAGAAAGAATTTTGAATTCCCAGATGGGGAGATCTGGGTCCTAGTCTTGAGCATGGCAAATTCCCTAACTTATCTGGAATTAAGTTTCCCTGAATCAAATAGTCAGTAAAGTTCAATGAGTCTACGTCTGCTTATTTAATTTTAATTATTTAATTACAAATTGAATGCAATTCACTGTAAAAAAGTGAAGATGGGTCCCTCACCTCCACCCACCATCACCTCCAGAAATAACCACTCTAGTTTCATGAGTACCCTTCCAGAAATTGTCTATGCCCACACAAAGGTATCACTAGGTTTGTTTAGATCCCATCTAGTTTCCAAGGTTGCCACAGCCTGCCTAATAGTGGTGGAATTCTTCACTTTCCAAGACAAGACTCTGTCTTCTTAACACATTTCATTATTTTGGCACCAAGAAAGGTTTATGCTTTTTGTTTTCCGTGGTTTTTAAAAATATGTATTCACTTTTTCAAGAAAATTCCAGAGATAAGGAACAAGTGTGGAACTGGCCTGTACAGGGCTGGGAATCAGTTACATGTATCTATTCCAAACTCCTCATTTAGTGATGTCACATTAGTAGCTTGAAATCAGCCATGGTAGGAGTATTTATACCACAGAAACTGGAAAATGCTACAAATCAGGGTTCCCCCATCCCATCCAGTTTACCAGCCTATCGCTGGGCATGGTGAAGAACATGCTTTAGCAACTGAAGAGGGTCAAAGAGCACTATGCAGCAGTTTGACAGCTTTTGTAGAGTCAAGCGAACTAGATTTGTATGCTGTTCTTGCTGACAAAAGATAACAGAACCCTAGTTAAGATCCTGGAAATCCCTTGTGGTGCAGTGGTTAAGAATCAGCCTGCCAATGCAGGTGACACGGGTTTGATCCCTGGTCCAGGAAGATCCCACGTGCCGCAGAGCAACTAAGCCCGTGCGCCACAACTACTGAGCCCATGCACCACAACAAGAGAGGACACCGCAATGAGAAGCCCATGCACTGCAATGAAGAGTGGCCCCCGCTTGCCCACAGCTAGAGAAAGCCTGCGCACAGCAATGCAGACCCATGCAGCCAAAAGTAAATAAAAAATAATAATAATAAAATTTTTTTAAAAAGGTCATGGAAATAGAAGAATAGGAAACTTACAACTCCTCTACCCTGCTGTCCTGAAGCAAACACTTCACACTTTACATCTTTTAGGTCCCTGTGGTAGAGTTTAGAATATTGGCCTCCATGAATCACACCCCATGTGCAGTGTGATCTTGCTGCTTCCCCACCAAAAGGTCAAGGCTATTTTTTTAAATTTATTTTTTACTGAAGTATAGTTGAATTACAATGTTGTGTTAATTACTGCTGTACAGCAAAGTGACTCAGTTATACATATACATATATTCTTTTTCATATTCTTTTCCATTATGGTTTATCACAAGATATTGAATATAAGTTCCCTGTGCTATACAGCAGGACCTTGCTGTTTATCGAGGTCAACTCTATATTGACATCTCCTTGAATATGGACTGGCCTCATGCCTTTTTTTGACCAATAGAATATGGCAGAAATAATGTGCAAATTCTGGAGCTTAGGCCTAAAGGGGTCTTCCAGTTTCTACTATCGCCTTCTCATAACCTTCGGACCACCATAACTTGATGAAGTTCAGTCAGTCTAATGGAGGATGAGAGGCCACTTGGAGGACTGACAACCAGAATCAATTGCCAGACAGGTGAATAAGGCCATGTTGAACCCTCCAGCCCAAATCAGATGACTGAGGCCACATGAATGATCACAGATGAGACTAACAGAACCGCCCAAGTAGACAACCCACAGCATGTGAGATAACAATAAACCATTGTTTTAAGCCACCAAGTTTTGCTGTGGTTTGTTACAGAGCAATAAGCAATAGCTAACTGAAACAACCTCAAAATCGAGAGAATGAGGAGGGCCTGGAAAGCTGGCTGCCTCTCCCTGTTGTAGACACATCCCCACTAGAGTTGATAAATGGTCAGGATTTATTTAAGGCATCATTCCTCTCAGGGCTCATCCATCTTCAAAGGAATAAAGTTCTAACTGTGAAATTGTAGGACCTTATCAAGGACATATTTACAGCCAGGGACCCTCCTGCCTGCTCTTCTTTTCTTTTTTTAATTGAAGTATAGTTGATTTACAATGTTGTGTTAATTTCTGCTGTACAGCAAAGTGATTCAGTTATACATATATATATTCTTTTTCATATTCTTTTCCATTATGGTTTATCACAGGATATTGAATATGGTTACCTGGACTATACAATAGGACTTTGTTGTTTATCCATTCTGTATATAATAGTCTGCATCTGCTAATCCCAAACTCCCAATCCATCCCTCCCCCACCCTCACTCCCCATGTTCTGTCTGCTCTTCAGAAGCCACATCTTGGCTGCTTCCTTCAGCAGCTTTCAGCTCACCTATTAAAGGCGTGCCTTTCCCAGGTGAGGAGGGGATGGGGCACACCTAACTCAGAGGAGACAGAGTCAATGATGCAGAGGAAATTTTGAGGAGACACTAAAGAACATCTCACCTTCTTTGTAGCCAAACAAAGCAAAATGATCCCAAACCCCACAAGAGTCCTGGAGGGAAAAAAAAACAAGGATTGCAAAGATGATAAAATGTTGGGTCATGCCTCTAGGTCATGAATTACATATGGCAGTTACATAAAGAAAGTAAAAAGTCAGGTGGAGTCCATAGAGTTTGACCTCTTCTGAGGTCTTTACATTATTCTGAAAGTTTCTGTTTGTATCCGTTTCCCTCACTAGACTGGAAGCCTCCTGAGAGCAAGGATCATGAATTATTCACCCTCATGACTGAGAGCCTAGCACAGGGCTTTGCACAGAGCAGACATTCAATGAATGCTGTTGAACTGAAGTACAAATTCAAGGCCAAAGAGCAGGCTGGGGAACGTTGAAGCCAATGGGTCCCATGGTTTTAACATTTTGAAGGGTTTGAAATGTCTGCAGAAGTACCAGGAGAGCAGGGGTCTGAACCCTTGGAAATGGCTGCAGGCCTGGCCCTCTGAGCACTTGTCTCCCCAAACCCACCTCAGGCTCATGCCCTTACCTGGGACACTGGTAACTTCAAGGTGAGGCTGCAAATCCTCAGACCGTGGTAGCACCTTGAGCTCACTTATTCACCAACCTTATTCAGAGAGGGGCACGGTGGAAATTGTTTGTGCCCCAGAGCCAGAGCCCTGGAGTTGTGGCCTTCAACCCCTCAGTTGCCTTGTGGCAAAGCCTACAATGCAGAAGAAACACTGGAAGGTGGCACACCCTCAGGGACCCTCCCCAGACACTTGTCAGCGGCCTCATCGATTTGTCATTCTCACTGATGGACACCTGCCCTCTCAACTCCTCCCTCTAGCCTCCACTCTTGGGGTTCAGGATCCTGGGTGCTTCAGAGTCTCCCAGGCACCTCTCTGCGTGAATGTGGTTGCCCTGGGGAGTGACTTTCCCTCTTTCTACTACGCTAGCTCTGCTTTATACATCTGGGGACAGGGTCAAGAAAAGGGGTTCCTTGAGCCAAATTGCCTGACAGCACCTTGTCACTTTATTTCCATCCAAAAACTTACTGTCTGGTACTTGGAGGTTCCCTGTCTCCAGAAAGAAGAGCAGGGAAGGAGGGATAGAAAAAAGAAGAGAGTAGGGGAAAACATTCCCTAACAACCTTCCCAGTTTCCCCCATTACCTACAGAATAAAGGTCAAGTCCTTTTTTGGTATGCAGAGCCCTTCCCAGGCTGAGCTCACCCACAATTGCAGCCTTATCTCTGCCTCTCCCCTCTCTGACTTGACAACCACAGTGGAGTCTACATCAGGCTTCTGCAGCTTCTAAGTCTGGAATGTCCTTTTCCCTTCCCTGTCCGTGAAGTGATACCCACCCTTCCAGGCCTCCTTCTTCTCTGTGATGCCTTCCCCACCTCCCAGGCAAAGACAGTCTCGCCATGCCCCAACAGCCCCACAATCTGTCTGGTAAGGCAGCAGGATCACCCATTCAGTTACTCATTGACTCATTCATTCATTCACTCAAGTGCTCATTGAGCCCCTGGATGAGTCAGGCTTTGTGCTTGTTTCCAGGGATACCACAGGGAACAAAACAGACATGGCTCCTACCCTTATGGACCTTACAGACAGTTGAGTAAATAACTACACGGGAGTTATGGAGGTAAAGACGAGGACTTTGCTCTAATAGTGAGGGTTGGGACAGCTTCTCCTGAAGAAGAGAAATAACAGCTGGAAGCTAAGTAGAGGTGAATGAGGTCTGGGGGAGAGGTGGGGAAGGGGGTTGGTGAGAGGCTCCAGGCAGAATGAGTAGTACTGAGCAAAGTGAGAGGGAACCTGGCATATATGAGGAAGTAAAAGAGGGTGGAGGAAGGTCGTGCAAGCTCTGGGCTGTGGCTGGACAGGCAGGCCAGGTCGTCCAAGGGTCTTGTAGACCTCAGTGAGAGTTTTGGTCTCACTGAAGAGAAATGGGAAACACTGCTGGGTTTACCCTGCTGCGGGTAAGAGGTAGGAGCATGTCCTCTTTGCTTTTTATAAAGATCTCTCACCTGTGCAGTGGAGAATGGGTTAACAGTGGGGGCAGGAGTGAAGGCAGGAGGGCCAGCAGGAAGCTGGTGAAGTGGTTCAGCGAAGGGGTGCTCAGTGGCCTGGAGAGTGCTAGATGGACTAGATCAGCTCAGTGGCAGGTTGGAAATAGGGACGAGGTGAGCAAAAGGGGTGGCCAAGATGGCACCCCAGTTTCTGGCTTGGGAAGTATCTGTAGCTCCCACTAGCCTGGGGCTTGCTCAGTCTTATGGCCCCTGCACCCAGCATGGCATCGTACAAAAAACTTGTGGAAGGGAAATCTAGACGCTGGGAACAAAAAGGCAAACTCTCTTTTAGGGAGTATGTTAAATTTTAGCCAGACCATTTGCAAAATTCTTGCAACAAATAGATATTTTAAAATGCACAAAATCAGATCTCTTCCAAAGTGATAAATTAATGCTTTTGCAGTGTAGGCAGATAGATGAGGCATGAACATTCTGTTCTCATTTTTACTAGCTAAGAGTTTGAACTGAAGGAAGCTTCTAGAAACAAACACTATATAAACAAAGAAGTAAACTCCAAATGTAAAGATAATTTAAGACTATAAATCATATATAATATATAATACGTATTAAAATATATTTAATATTTGAATTGCAAAAGTAACTGCTCACTGTGAAAAATTCAAGCAATATATGAAGAATGGAATCAAAGTGAAGTGCCCCTTCACCCAACTCCAAAGCCACCACTCACCAAATGTTAACCACTTGTTCCTCTGCACCAAAACATGTTTTCCACTTTTAATAAGGATGAGATTATTCAGTATTTTTCTGATGCTTGCTTATATTCCCAGTTATAGTCATATGGAAGCATGATTTAGGGTCATGGTCAAGCCACAGGCTCTGGTGCCAGACCACGAGGGTTCAAATACCAGCTCTGCCACTTACCAGCTGTTTGATCTTAGATGGATGACTTATCCCACTGCACCTCAGCTCCCTCATCTGTGAAACAGCACAAATTATGGTATCTTCCTCAAAGGATTTCTGTGAGGATTAAATGGATGTAAAGCACAGAGAACAATACCTGGTACATATTATCTTCTGCCATCCATATGGCTTCATCTCATCCACAACTTCAAAGTACAAGATTTATCAACATTATTCAACAATCCTTTATTGATGGACATTTAAGCTACTTCCATTTTCCTTGCAATTCTAAACAGTGAGCGTCTTTACAAGTAAGTATCTTTAAAGATATATCTTTCTGTACACTCGTGGGCATTTTTGTTCTCGTTACAAAATGGCATCAATTTTCACCCTCACCCTCATACTTAACCAATTTGAATTCCTGTTAAGAGTGCCCTTTCCCCCACTCGTTGGTCAACAATTAGCAATTTTTAGTAAGTTCTGTCAAACCAGTGGACAAGATAAAATATCTCATTGTTTCATTTTTGTTTTCCATATTATTAGTGAGAGTGAATGTCATTTTATGTGTTTATTAATAAGCTGTATTTTTTTTCTTCAGTGAATGGTTCCATTTTACTGTGGTCAATTTCCATTGGGTGTATATATCTTTCCGTTGTTGATTTGTAGAAGTTCTTTATATATTATGAATATTAATCTTTTGTTCTTTGCTTAAGGTACAAATAATTTTTCTCAGCTGGCCATTTGTCTTTTGATTTTGTTTATCAAAATTAGTTATACCAGGGACTTCCCTGGTGGTCCAGTGGCTAAGATTCCATGCTCCCAATGCAGGGAGCCCAGGTTCAATCCCTGGTCAGGGAACTGGATCCCACATGTTGCAACTAAGAATTAGCATGCCATAACTAACAATCCCGCATGCCTCAACTGAGACCCAATGCAGCCAAATAAATAAATAAATTTTAAAAAATTATTTTAGAAAATTACCTTTAAAAAAATTAGTTACACCAAAGATTTAAATGCTTATCTGTTAATCTTTTTGTTAAGAGATAAATCTGTTTATCTGTAGTCTATCTGTTAATCTTTCCTTTATGGCTTTAGGATTTGCGCCTTCCTTAGAAAGGAAGATTTTTTAAAAGTTTGTATATTTATTTCTTATTGACTTTTAAGCTTTAAAAATGTTTTAATCTTTAAACTACCTGGTATTTTTGTGTATGATGCGTTATAACTTCTTCCCCCTAAAATTGATAGCCAGTTGTCCCAACACCATTTTTCCCCACAAATTATAATTGCCATCATTGTTATAAACTAAGCTCCTATTTAGATAGGATATACTTCAGGACTCTGTTTTGTTTCCTCATCCATTTGGTTATTCCTACGTCAATACCACAGTTTTTATTATTAGATCTTTGATATCTTTGTTGTATGTCTTGATATAGAACAGGAGGTGCTCCTCTCACTTCAAACACTTCTATTTCAAAGTGTTCTTGGCGATTCTTATATTATTCTTTTCCAGATGAATGTTGGAATCGGTATAGCCATAAAATAAAAAGTCCTGCTGGAATGTCAATAGGGATTAATTTGAAGAAGAATTAATATCTTTTAAATAGTGAATCTTTTCATTCAGGAATATAAACTGTTTCTCCATACTCAATATTTGTATGTCCTGCAATAAAGTTTCATAGTTTTATTCAGTATAGGTATATTATTTGATCATATGTTCCTAAGTGCCTTATAGTTTTTTTATTAATGTAAATTATATCCTTTTTCTATTACACTTCCTAATTTATTATTGCTGTTGTATAGGAAAGCTATTGATTTTTTTCATATGTTTATTTTCTAATTTACCACATTGTTAAACTCTTTCATAAGCCACAATCATTTTTAAGGTTTGGCCTTAGAAGTTCTGGATAAATAATCATATCACTGGTAAATAATGCCATTTTATCCCTTCACATGTTGATGTATACCTCTTATTTCCTTTTCTTTCTTATTACAACGACTAGGTACTCCAGGCTTGTTTAATAATAACGATGGTATCAACTAGGTTTATCTCAATCCTGACTTTAAAGAAAATGCTTTTAATACTTCACCATTAAGTAATACTACTGTAGGTTTCTGATGAAGACTTTATCAAGTTAAGGATGTTTCCTTCTCTCTTTTTTTTAAAATAATTTTTTGGCCACGCTGAGCAGCATGTGGGCTCTTAGTTCCCCGACCAGGTATCTGACCTGTGTCCCCTGCTTTGGGAGTGCAGAGTCTTAACCACTGGACCGCCAGGGAAATCCAGGATGTTTCCTTCTCTACTTCACTTAAAAGAAGTTGTTGTCGGGCTTCCCTGGTGGTGCAGTGGTTGAGACTCTGCCTGCCAATGCAGGGGACACGGGTTCGAGCCCTGGTCTGGGAGGATCCCACATGCCGCTGAGCAACTAGGCCCATGAGTCACAACTACTGAGCCTGCACGTCTGGAGCCTGTGCTCCACAACAAGAGAGGCCACGATAGTGAGAGGCCCGCGCACCGCGATGAAGAGTGGCCCCTGCTTGCCACAACTAGAGAAAGCCCTCGCACAGAAACGAAGACCCAACACAGCAAAAATAAATTAATTAATTAATAAACTCCTATCCCCCCAACATCTAAAAAAAAAAAGAAGTTGTTGTTTTTTCCAATCATAAAAAGGGATTGGATTTTATCAAAGGCTTTTTTTGTTGTTGTTGGTATCCAGTGAAATGATCATTTTCCCCCCTCTTTGGTGTATCAATGTAGTGAATTGCATTAACAAATATCCTAATGTTGAATCATCCTCGCATTACTTTTAATACACTGATTCAATTTGCTAATATTTAATTTAGGATTTTAAAAATTTATGTTTATAAGCAAATTTAGCCTTTGGTTTTCTTTTTTTTTGTTATTGTCCTATGCTTGCTTACTATAGTATCAGCATTATGCCAGCTTCATGGAATGAGTTTGTTAGCTCTTACCATAAGACCACCCTGGCCTCTTTTTTGTGGGTAGATCTTAAACTATTTTTTTTTCCAACTTTTTTCCATGGTTGGTGGTCTATTTAGGTTTGATACTATCTTTAAGTCAATTGAGATAATTTATATTTTCCCTGAGAAATCTAAATTTAATACAGATTTAATCCAGTTGTACATAATAGTCTCTTAATTCTTTAATAACCTCTGTTTCTGTAATCATGTTTTCTTCTTATTTCTAGTATTGTCAATTTGAGTCCTTTTCCCTTGAACAGACTTGTAAAATTTTAATCTATTTTATTGGTCAATCATCAGCTTTTGATTTTGGACATCTTGATGTTTGTTTTTTATTTTATCAGTTTCTGTTGTATCTATAAAGAATGAATAACAGTTCTTACATTTTACTTAGGTTTATTTTGCTTCTCTTTTTCTAGCATCCTGAGTTGAATGCTCTAATAACTTCATTTCAGTTTTTCTTGCTTTCTAATAAATGTGTTTAGGTTAATAAATTTTCCTCCAGTTATCACTTTTTCTGCATCTATCATTTTTATAGCATTTGGTATATAGCATCCACATTGTCACTACTCTAAAATAATCTGGGACTTCCCTGGTGGTGCAGTGGTTAAGAATCCACCTGACAGTGCAGGGGACATGGGTTCAAGTCCTGGTCCGGGAAGATCCCACATGCCGCAGAGCAACTAAGCCCATGCACCACGACTACTGAGCCTGCACTCTAGAGCCCGAAAGTCACAACTACTGAGCCCACGAGCCACAACTACTGAAGCCCGCGCACTGCAACTACTGAAGCCCACGAGCTCTAGGGTCTGTGTGCCACAACTATTGAGCCCGCGTGCTGCAACTACTGAAGCCCGCGCGGCTAGAGCCCGTGCTCTGCAACAAGAGAAGCCACCACAATGAGAAGCCTGCGTACCATCATGAAGAGTAGCCCCCCGGCCGCAACTAGAGAAAGCCCGTGCACAGCAGCGAAGACCCAGTGCAGCCAAAAAATAAATAAAATTTTTAAAAATAAATAAAAGATAAAATAAAATAATCTGTTGTTTCAGTTTTACTTTCCTATTTAACTACAAATTACATGAAATTTCAGTTTTGATTTCCTCTTTAACTTAAAAGCTATTTCAAAAAGTGTTTTTAAATTGCTTTTAAAGTGAATAGATTTTTTTTGCTATATTTGTTGTTAATTTCTAGTGTTAATGTTCTGCAGACAGTTTAGGTCATAAGATTTCTAGTCTAGGGAGTTAATGGAAATTTCCTTTGCGATACATTACACAGACAATTTTAAATTATTTCATGGACATTTGAAAATAATGTCTATCCTTGGAAAGTCCTACAAGAATACAGATATCTATTAAATCAAGCTTATTATCCAAATCTTTATTTTTCATCTAATTAATATATCAATTTTTCTATAATTTAATTATTCTCTTCTGGTTGTTCTCACCATTTGTAACTTCTGGAGTTCCTACTTGGGTCAGTATCAAAACTCCTAGAGCTATTCTACATGTCATTTAATATTTTTTCATATTAACCATATTGAGAATAGAAGAACAATGATTTAACTTTAGACTCCAAATGCCACTGAGCATGTGAAATCATCTGGTGATTCATTGCATAAGTACTGGCCAAATGATAAAATTTAATAGGTTAAAAGAACAGCATATATTGCGATGCAAATGACCAAATAGCAGAACACTGAATTTTATGAAACTTGAAAAGTCAGCTCAGCCAAATATTTATTAAGCATCCTGTGAATGGCACAGGCACAGGGTAGTAGAAGCTACTTCCCTGCACTCACACAGATCTCTTGTGGAGACAGGACACACACCAATGCAAGACAGTTAAGTCACCAAAAAGGCAGCACACACTTCCATGCCAAAATGAACGGCCCAGACAGTGAGTGCTACTGCAGTTCAGTGAGTGGGGAGATGGGGGGTGTGGACACAAGATTGCTTATGTAGAAACCTAACCCCCTTTGTTTTTGGCCAAAAAGGAACTTATTATTAGTTCATGAGTATCTGATACCTCTTAGGCACAACCTCAGGTTCTCTTGGCCTCACCTCCTCTCCTTCCAGCTGTCACTGCTGTGACCAGACCTCCACAGGCTCTGACTAACATCACACAGGCACAGTCTGACAGCTCCTTACCTCACACTGTGCCTCTTGCCTCCTGCGTAGGGACCTCCCAGTTGACACCAAAGTGCAAGACCCTTAGTTGGCTTCCAATGTCCAAGACCCAGAAATATGGGAGAGTTAACGTGCCATGATATGAATCTTGATCAGTGGGAAACAGCAACCAGTGTATAAATTCTACACCCTTCCTTTCCTCAAATGGACTTTCCTCGGGTGCAGTTTATGTGGCTTCTTGGAGGACCGGCCCTTGTGATCAAACAATTGTTCTTCACAGCAGCCGGCTCAGGAATGCAAAATTTGATTTGTTCTCCCTCCTCCCCTGCCTTATTCCCCTTGTCCCTCACTCCTGCTCCCTGGTCTTTCACTCCCAATTAAAGTGGTAGCACAAAGCTTTTTGGCTCTGCTCTTTGGGGGATCCATGCTTTGACATCCTGAAGCCGAAAGTCCAAGTAGAGGTGATACAGGGTCTCAAAGTCTGTTTCCAGGATTTGGCTTTTCTCCATGTTTTGCCTATGTTAGTTGCATTCTCTGACAGCTCTCTACTGATGGCACTGAGATGGCCCCAGGAGCCTCAGATGTGAGCCTTCTAGGCTCATATTTCATGGGAAAGAGTCCTTATCCCTGATACCTCAGATAGAAGTCCCAGAACTGAGAGTTATTGGCTTCAATTGGCCTAATAGATCAGTGGCCATCCCTGAACCCATCACAGTGGCCAGGAGAATGTCATGTTCTACTTGTCTTCAGACTAGATGGTGGGTCCCAAAGGAAGTACATGGATAGAGAGTGGGAGAGGGATGGATGCTCAAACAAAAATCAGGACTGTTGCTGGAGGAACGGGGAGTGGATGTTGTTTAAAGTAACAACAAATATCCAGCACAGACAGGAAAGGTAGAGGCAGAAGAAACCACACTTTCTGGAGCCCCAATAGAATTCTCCTCAGAGAATTTTTAGGTTTTTCAGAAACCAAAAGATCTTGGCTTATACTGTGCCAAAGAATTCTTTTGTTCCAAGGTGGATAGAAATACTGGTCTATAGGCAGGGTCTATTTCCTTCCTAAAAGACAAAGTATTTCATCTTCAGAATACCAAACAATTGAAGAACACTCCATTGAGTGATAAAAGCAATTGTACACACACTGACAGGGCAATTCCTCTGTGCAAAGCACTATACTAGGCTCTGGGGTTCAGCATTAAATAAGATAGGTTCCAAACAGAATTCCAATAATGTCATTTTCCAACTGAAAAAGCACTCAATATCTTCCCATCCATTAAAGGCAAAATCTCAATTTCCTAACCCAAGGCCCTTGGTAATCTGTCTTCTGCCTACCCAGCCTCCTCTCAAGAATCTCACCTTCTGAACCTAAACACTAGCCACTCTGATCCACTTATCTTTTCTCAAATATTCTGTGTTCTTTCTTTGGATTAGGCAACTGCAGAGCAAAGCCATCAATCAGTCTATGTTGATTGACTATAAGGCACTATAGAGCTCCTGTGCAAAGGTACAAAAAAGTGTAAGGCATGGTACCTGCCCTAAAAAAGCTTGGAATCAATCCAACATAGGAGACAGGACATAAACCATGGGAAGTTAGATAACCTAAGAATTAAATAACACAAAGGCATGAGATTCTGAGAGACATTTTGAAGGAGGAAATGACAAGTTGGGGAGACTGTATCTGACAGAAGAGTGTGTTAATAATATTTGTTTATAGTTTACTCAGCCATAAAAAGAAACAAAATTGAGTTATTTGTAGTGAGGTGGATGGACCTAGAGACTGTCATACAGAGTGAAGGAAGTCAGAAAGAGAAAAACAAATACCGTATGCTAACACGTATATATGGAATCTAAAAAAAATAAAAAATCTTAAAATGGTTCTGAAGAACCTAGGGACAGGACAGGAATAAAGACGCAGACATAGAGAACAGACTTGAGGACACGGGGAGGGGGAAGGGTAAGCTGGGACGAAGTGAGAGAGTGGCATGGACATATATACACTACCAAATGTAAAAAAGATAGCTAGTGGGAAGCAGCTGCATAGCACAGGGAGATCAGCTCGGTGCTTTGTGTCCACCTAGAGGGGTGAGATAGGGAGGGTGGGAGGGAAACGTAAGAGGGAGGAGATATGGGGATGTATGTATATGTATAACTGATTCACTTTGTTTTACAGCAGAAACTAACACACCATTGTAAAGCAATTATACTCCAATAAAGATGTTAAAAAATAATAATATT
>NC_041227.1:112180484-112229677 GCF_002837175.3 Physeter macrocephalus
AAGTCAGAAAGAGAAAAACAAATACCGTATGCTAACACATATATATGGAATCTAAAAAAAATAAAAAATCTTAAAATGGTTCTGAAGAACCTAGGGACAGGACAGGAATAAAGACGCAGACATAGAGAACAGACTTGAGGACACGGGGAGGGGGAAGGGTAAGCTGGGACGAAGTGAGAGAGTGGCATGGACATATATACACTACCAAATGTAAAAAAGATAGCTAGTGGGAAGCAGCTGCATAGCACAGGGAGATCAGCTCGGTGCTTTGTGTCCACCTAGAGGGGTGAGATAGGGAGGGTGGGAGGGAAACGTAAGAGGGAGGAGATATGGGGATGTATGTATATGTATAACTGATTCACTTTGTTTTACAGCAGAAACTAACACACCATTGTAAAGCAATTATACTCCAATAAAGATGTTAAAAAATAATAATATTTGTTTATAGCTTAAAAGTAATTTCCCATATTTTCTTACTTGAGCTGAATCAAATTTTCATCAGCTATAACAAGCAAAGGAAGAGGAGGAGGAGGGGAAGTGAGAGGTCAGGAGAGGAAGGGAAAGGAGAGAGGAAGGGAGGAAGGAAGCAAGACAATGTGAACATCTATGTAGGGTTTTACTTTTCACAAAGAATTTTCACCACCATGATGAGGCATCATCTCATTTGATTCTCACACAGATCAGAGGGTAATTATTGCATCTATTTAGTATATGAAGGCCAAGACCCAGCACAGCCATACTCAACTAATATCTGGCAGAGCAGGACTCAAATACAAATCCTCTGGTTTCAAGGTCCTAATTTTTCTACTACACTCAACTACAGCTGAGATATTAGGAAATGAGAGCCACGCTGAGTACATTCTATGTCAATGCAAAGAACGTGTAAAGTCAAAGGGGAATATTTCAAGTAGTTACCAGTAAACAGCGTGAAAAGTGGCAAAACGATCAAGGAGAAATAGCACTGAGGAAAGATGATTAGAACTGTTTTGTTTTGCCTTTTTTTTTTTAAGCATTCATTGGTAACCTTTGAGTCAGACCGAATGTTAAAAAATGAAGCAATAGGTTGAAAATCAAGGTTGTAGGCATCAATATAAATCACATGTTTAAAACATCTGGGCAAATTCTAGAGTGAAATTTAAGATCAGAGTAATGATCAGTGACATATTTGGCACACAATATGCAGGATGCTCACACAAATTGAAGAGGAAAACACAAAGACCTCTAATGGAAACACAAGAGAAAAGGCATGGATAGAAAATTCATTGAAAGAGTAATACAGGCGCTGATAAACATGTGAAAATATGTTCATCCTACATCTATTCAAAGAAATCCAAATTAAAACAACAAAGAGGTGCCATTTTACTTATCAAATTATCCAAGAATAGAAAAATGTAGTGAAACAGACATGATTATACACTGGGAGTATTAAGTAATACAATCTTTCAGGAAAGTGGAGCATTATGTATTAGGAGCCTTAAAAAAATTATCTCCTCTCTGACCCAGTAAATTCACGTGTAGAACTATCCCAAGGAAATAATCAAGGATGTAGTTAAAGACATATATTAAAATGTTTGATTAAATATGATTGTTTTTAATACAGAAAAATTCTCAACAACCTACATGCTGAGCAATGATTAAATAAATTATTCTAAATCATAGAACGTAGTCATTAACAATGATGATGACAATACTTAGTGTAAGGGAAAATAGAAACAATGTAATGCTAAATGAACTGCAGATACAAAACTGCATATGCAGTAGAAACTCATTCAGAAAGAAATGGAGCAGAATACTTACAATGGTTATCACTCTGGGGTGAGATTAAAGATGATTACTATTTTCTTCTTTATTTCTATTTTCCAAATTTTCTACAATGAGCATTTCCAGGTTTTATAATGAGAGAGAAGCCCTGATATTTTAGACTCGAAAACATTTGATTTTTAAGAATCAAGTTCAGGTTTCCTTAAAAGATGTTAAATTGGTATTTTTGTTGAGAATATGCTCAGCTGTAAGTCATGAATCATTTAACGTGGATTAAAAAGTAGACCTAACCCAGGCAGTTACTAGGTTTGGTCAGAGCCCTTATCTCTATGACTATCTTGCATTCTCTTCATGCTTATAAGAAGGCTGCTGCAACTCCTGCCATTAGATGCATGTTAAGGCAGGGAAAAGGTGAAAGTGTCCCAGTGATGATTTTTAAAAAGATCCCAAATTATTTGACATTCCTCCCTTGAGAGGTAAGGATCTATGTGCTTTCTTCTTGAATCTAGGCAGGCTTATGATTACCTCAACCAATAGACTATAGCAATAGTGGTGCTTTATAACTTCTGAGGTTGGTTCATAAAAGGTCATGCAGCTTCCATGTGGCTCTCTTGGAATGTTCGCTCTCCAGAAACTCCCTCTTGGGATGCTTCCTCTCAGAACCAGCTGCCGGGCTATGAGAAGCCCAAGCCACAGAGAGAGTTCAGAGGCCATGTGTAGATGCTCCAATCAACAGTGGCAACTGAGCCTAGCTTTTGGGTCATCCCAGCCCAAATGCTACTCATGTAAGTAAAGAGGCCTCCAGGACTGCCCTGGTAGCGCGGTGGTTAAGAATCGCCTGCCAGTGCAGGGGACACAGGTTCGAGCCCTATTCTGGGAAGATCCCACATGCCACGGAGCATCTAAGCCCGTGCGTCACAACTACTGAGCTGGCGCTCTAGAGCCCGCTAGCCACAACTAATGAGCCCATGTGCTACAACTACTGAAGCCCATGTGCCACAACTACTGAAGCCCATGCGCCTAGAGCCCGTGCTCCACAACAAGAGAAGCCACCGCAGAGAGAAGCCCGCGCACTGCAACAAAGAGTAGCCCCTGCTCACCACAACTAGAGAAAGCACGCACGAAGCAACGAAGACCCAATGGAGCCAAAAATACATAAATAAATAAATAAATTTAAAAAAAAAAAAAAGGCCTCCAGATCCCTGCTGTCCAATTCAGGAGCCACTGGCCACATGTGGTTATTTAAATTTAATTTAAACTAAATAAAATAAAAGCTTCAGTTCCTCAGTCACACTGGCCACTTTTCAAGTGCTCAATGGCTACATGGGAATTGTGGCTACCATACTGCACAGCACAGATATAGCATCTTTCCATCACTGGAGAAATTTCTATTAGATGAATCTGCTCCCGGTGATTCCTGATTGTTTTCCCAGCTGATGCCTGTTTATGTCTCATTGGCAGAACAGTGTCACGATGCCACCCCTACTGCAATGAAGGCTGGGAAGATATGTATTTAGCTCTTATAGCCTCTTTAGTCAGGCAGACAAGAGGAAGGGGAGAGGGCATCGGAAATGGGTGAGCTAGCAACAGTGTTTGCTACAGTTGTGTGTGTGTGTGTGTATTTCTCTCTCTCTTTCTCTCTCTCTCTCTCTCTCTATCTATATATATATATCCAGAATTGCAGGACCATAATATCTATTTTACAAAATAGAATTATGTATATATTTCTATTTCAAGCAGAGTTGCATAATAACAGATGCAATCTATGCTTTAAATTTATGTATCATTACAATAGAGCATTTTCAATTTTCCTTAACATAGTGTGCAATGGATGAAATCCAGAATTCATATATTTAAAGTAATAACATTGGCTCACAGAGACTTTAAATAAATGTTCTTTGTACTTAAAATGTTGTGAACACTGTATCACTCCTAGGATTTGCAACTATAATCTCTGGGTGAGATCAAAATCCTCATTCTTGGCTAATGGAAAGAAATTTCAAAATTTTGTTTGCATTTTTGTTCATCAAGATAATAGGGAGAGAGCAAGTTACAAGAAGACATTCTCCTATCAGACCAAGTTGCTTCAGTGAAATTGCCTGTTCCAAAGATAAATGGGTTTGTTCAATGTTATCTAGTTATCTTGTAATTACAAATGTGTGTGTTCCCATCTCTCAGAGGATGTATGGCCTTCCTCTACTAATCCATATGAGAAACCACAGGAAACCACACTGAGGTTCCCTAAGTCATAAGTGCGTGCCTTCCTTTGAGAAATGTTTCGTAAAGAATTGGTATACTTGGCTTTTAATAACTAATGATTAGTTTTTAATTGTTCCTTATTCATAATTTTTTAAAGGTGCATGCTATGGTTTATGTTGCATGACTATCTAAAAGAAATGAATAACCATAATGATAAGAACAACATTACATTTGTATGTTGCCTAATTTTCAAAAAAGGTAAAAGGTTGATTCCCTAGAAGTGAAATGAGCCTTAGTAAATACAGATGATGTGATGGTGATTCTTCCATAATCTTGTCTCAGTTTACAAGGAAACAGAATGAGAATTAGAAAGTTTAGGACACATCTCTCTCAGAAATCAAGGTGAGCTGTGTGTGTGTGTTTATTTGTGTGAATGAGGTAATAATTCAGGACACTTTCAAGAACTGTTGAAACTTATTCTCTCTCTCTCTCTCTCTCTCTCTCTCTCTCTTTTTTTCTTTTTCCTGCGCCACGGGCCGCGGGATCTTAGTTCCACCACCAGGGACTGAACCTGGGCCCCAGCAGTGAAAACACCGAGTCCTAACCACTGGACCACCAGGGAATTCCCTGGAATTTATTCATTTACCAAACAACAATTACCTTTATTGTACAGTACCACTCCAGAAATTGTGTGGAATGCAATGATGTGAAAGGGAAGGCCTGTGATTTTCAGTGACTATCACTTGGCCAGAGAGAGGAATACCTGTTGGTTGTGATACCACCTGGAGCTTAATACCAAATTCTTTTTTCCTCCATAAATTTAAATATCCATTTAGCAGTCTACTCCCCTGCACAATTCTAAAGTAAATGTTAAATAGCAATAAGACATATAAAGGGTTCTTTAAAGGGCAAAACTTGAATAAAGGGAATTTTATACCTTGTGACTAGCAAGGTTGGAAGGCTATGAAGCTGGTTTTCTTTTTATTTGCAATCTATATTTGAAAAAGAACTACACTGTTTACTTTAGGGGCATTGAGTTTTAAATATGGAATTTTTTAATTGAAAGAGTTAAGAGATTAATCCAATAAATATTTATAGATGAGAGAACTAAAAGTTGAGAAATGGGTGAAATTCAGATTTCCCAATATCTGCTCTTCAGTACTTTTTCCTGTGTGCCACGGGGCCTCACTGTGTGTGTGTTTGTATTTATATTTGGTTTGAAACCCTCTCATACCCTTGAGCTGAGCAGCAATAACTCATAAATGTTTTATATCTAAATTTCTGATTTAAAAATTCTTTTTACCACTACTAATATTTAATCAATACCTATTTAATCAATATTTGACTGCTCTCAAATTTTAAACCTGGGATTATAGATTGGGGGCATTCAGGAAAGAGAATCTCTGTCTTCCCTTTAGAGAATTCTTGAAAAGTATAGATAAACTTTACAAAATTACAATTCATTTATCTTTAGTTAGACATATTAATCTCAGACAAGCATATGCTCCTCTAATATGCTCCTCTAATTATAGTGATATATTTTCCAAATTACAAATCAAGACACATGGCCGATTCTTGGTCCTGCAATTCTGGATGTTTGGTACAGTAATATTACTTGCCTAATGGTAAGGGAAATTATGCTCTGGAGCACACGAAAAATCAAGTGTTCTTCTGGGTAAACCATTCCCAAAATATCCTATATTCTTGCAATTTCTGTGCTCAACTAAATATAAAATTTAAAAATAACTCATTTATTAAAAACAAATGGAATTAATATTCATTATAGAAAACAAAAAAATACAAATGAGCAAAAAGAAGACAATACTGAACGAATAATATAAATTTTTTTGATGCAGAGGAAGGCGCGTTTTTATTTAAAATGCTTCCGTACTTTCACAACCAAATCTCACTCTTCCTCGTTTACAACTGAAAAACCCAAACACTAGGAAAGCATAACTTGAGTAAAACTTCTATGTTCTTTAAAAACCCTGCCTTCGTTTTAGGAATCTAAACTAGTACAATAAACCAGTCACCTGACCACTCCCACCCTCAGCCTGTTTCCCAAACCCATCTTCCCTCCTCCTCTCACACACTTCGGGACTTTAGAAATAAATATCCTTTTTTCAGTTCGGTTTCTTCTAAAAGGGGAGGAGAGGGGGACAAGAGAGTCAGTTTGGGGGGAAAAAAGCTACGACGAGATTTCGCGTCCATAAAACGAGTTTGTGCCCGAGGAGCACAACTGGTCTACACAGCTGGCTTCGGGAACACCCCAACCCTTGGTGAACTGCGGTTTAACTTCCTTATAGCAGGTTGAGAGTGCCGGCCCCTCCGTTTTGAGGGGAAGGCAGCGCCCCAACTGGTGTTTTTTCCAGGAAGCACTCCTTGAGTGCAGAGGAAAGGGGAGAGGGGAAGGCCAGGCGACGGGCGTCTCATTCATTGCTCCTCTTTCTCCCCCTCCTACCCTTCCCTCCCCCTAGACTTTCTCTCCCTTTTCCCCGAGAGAGTTTGACGTCGGTCTCCTGGATACCAGACAGCCAATCGCCTGGTTGCTAAGGGAGAAGCGTGGCCAATCAGGCGTCGTTGCTACCTGTGAGTAATATTTTTAGCCGCGAGGGAAGCTTGGTTCCGCTCCCAGTGTAACTTCGTGTATTTCTCTGCTGCAGGTTGTGGAAGAGAGCGCTTGCTCGCCCCCTTTGAGTCCCTCTCTTTCCCCGCTCCCTATTTACTCGCCCATATTTGAACTGAAAATTATCTTAAATGTACAATAACAGGAAGGCACCGTGTTTATTATGTGTATTTATGTTAAAGTAGGCTCTTGAAATACATGCATGCTTACATATATATACTTAGATACGTACGCAATTTGGCATGGAGGCCTGGATTGGGACATTCGGAATAAAATGTGATTCTTCTTAGTCTCAAGCCACCCCCACGTCCGAGTTGCTGCCGGGTCGCACGGGGAGGTCTGATGTGGGAAGCGGAGGCTGTTAAACTGTCACCTGGGCGGGAGGTGTGGTCAGGTGGTCTCTTCCCCACCCCCAGCCTGGCACGGCAGCTCTGGGTTCTGCAGTTGCCCCCCCGCCCCGGATGGCAGTTGGCCTAGGCCCTTGAGGTGATTAATATTCAATTAATCGGGTACACGAGTCCCCGTCACAGTTCGTCCTTTTTCTAGGCTCTCCTGGGTGCACTGGAGGCCGATTTGGTAACTCGTCCACGAGTGGGATTTTCCTCAGCCACAGTCCAACTCGGGTGGGGCATTCTTTGTAAATTTTCCCCTCCCTCTCGGGGTCTTGGGCTCTCCTCCCGGTTTTCCCCAGCCGCTTCGCCCCCAGCTTCACTCCCCTCCCCCCTTCTCCCCGGCGCTCTCTGCCTAGACCGAGTCAGCCGTCCCAACCCACTTCTGTCGCCCTCACTGGCACCTCTCTCCCCCAATCCCTTTCCAAACCTTCTCTTAATCCCGCCCACAGTGACTCCAGATCATCGGCTCATTGGCCACCCTGCAGCCCGAGAGGTGTGGCCTTGTGCACCCGGCCCTCCGCCGCCCGTCAGGACATGGGCCGGCGGGACCTGGCCAATGGCGTCCGGGGGCAGGGCAGGGGCGGAGCCAGCGGGCCAGGGTCTCCGTTGCAGGGTGGGAGGGCGGAGAATGGTGACACCGCCCGGAGCTGTGTGACGCCGGGCGGGCGCGCGCATCCCTACGGGAGGGGATGGGGGCGGGGAGGAGAATATAAATTGAGAGGCGGGGCGCGCGCCGCGGTAGAAAGAGTGAAGCTCTGGCCCGGCGCGGGGTGTGTGCTCTACGGGGTCGCTGGGCCGGGCACCGGGCTGTGTGGAGAAGTGAGCGCGCTCGCCTGACCCCGTCCTCGCCACTCCGAGCCAGAAGGGGCGAGCTCCTGAGGCCCTCGTCTTCCGCAACCTCCGCTCGGCGGCGTCGGCGTGCCCTCGGCCCGGCCAGCTGGCAGCCGCCTACCCTCCCGTGCCCCCGCCCTGCCGCCCCTTGTCCGCCCAGCGGCCGGGTCTGTGGTGTTAGCAGCCCGTAAGTATCGAGGGGCGGCGGGCGGGGTCAGGAGGAGGAGGGGCCGCAGCGGCGTAGAGCCCCGGGCCTTCGGGGCTCGGGACGGAGGCGTCGAGGCCCGGGCGCGGAGGGGAGCCGCTCCCGACACCCGGCCTGAGGCGGCTCCGAGGGGCCCCGGCGCGCCCGGGGGCCGGAGGTGGGGCTGGCCGGCGCGTCGGGCTCAGCCGGGCCGGGTGACCGGGGAAGGGCGGCCGGGGGCGAGCTGACGGGAATCGGGGATTGGGGCGCCCAGGAGCAGCGGCTAGCTCGAGGGGAACGCTGGGGTCCGCGGGGCCGGTGGCCGCCGGGCCGAAAATGGTGCCGGGGATCCGGTGCTCCCCGGGCTCTGGCTGGGTCCCAGGAGCCTCGGGGCGCGGGGGGTGAAGGGAGCGGCAGGTCGGGTTACGGCGGGGGGAAGGGAGCGGCTGACCCGGTGCGGCCGGCGCTGCGACCCGCCCGGTGTCCGGCCCCCGGGCCCCGAGTGGTTGCTTTTCCATTTCTCGTGGCCTTCCTCCTCCTCCTCCTTGGGGGAGGAGACTTGCTTAGGCTCGGAGGGCTGTGAGCAGAAATCTAATGAGACCCAACTGGCTGTTTATGTAATTCTTCACGCTCCTGTCTTTAAGGCGTTGCTTTGAAACTACCTTCCGCCGAATCTGAATTTCGCTCGACTGCACCTTCAAGCATTTTGGCTTAATCAGCTGCCTTTGCCAGCACTTGGGCTTTCGGCTTGGAAAGTGTAGTTTGGGGGAAGCCGGGGATTCTTTTCCCTTTGTCACCACGAATATGGAAAATGAGACAGATGGATTAATACCAACTTGATTTTTTTAAATGTCCTTTTAAATCAACCTCAGTGTACAAATAGATCTGCAAATATCTTGTTTGCCCTTGGTCTTTTCTTATCCCCACCCAGTGCTGATCCAGCAAACGTTTAAAGGTCGACCTTATCGTACATGCCTCTCCGGCTGTTCTCTTACCATGAGGGAGGGAGGTGGCTTTGAAAATCAGAATAAAACTCAGAAACCCAGCCCTTTAAACGGAATAATCAATGAAGTTTGAAATTAATTGTTTCTTTTGTTACACTTGATACCCAAGAGGTATTTTCAAATTTAGAAAAATACACATTAAAAAGAAAAACATAGAGAAGCTCGAGTATTACATTATGTGCCCTTAGTATATTTAAAACGGCAACTGTGTAGGATAATTTAGTTCATAATTGTTGTTCACTAGGATGGCAATTCATTTTGTATTTAGTTCCTTTAATTTTACTATCATGAACTTTGGAAATTAAAATAATTTTCCTAACTTCTCAAATTTTGAAATGTTTAATGATGAAGCAGATTTAAGCAGTATATATATCCAAAATGAACTGAAATACAGAATTCACTTCTAAGTTGATGAATAGGAGTATGACCAACTTCTAAAACTAGCATATATATATGTATGTATATAGATAGGTATGCCGAGTTTAGTTTCCAATAATTCTTTTGAGAACTGCAGGAAGAAAAAGAAGAAATATGCTGTATATTCTGGGAATATTTTTCCTCTTAGAACTCTATTCAGAAACAGAAAGTAAATAATAGGGTTTTTTTTAATGTTGTTTTAACTGAAAATCCTGTTTTCCCTTGAGATTTGGATCTTCAATAAATAATTTTTGACTGTAAGTTCCTATATTTTGTGCTGATTATATTTTTCAGACTTTCTAGCCTATTAGACTTTTTCAAAAGTGAAATGACTCTGGGGGTAAAAAAAGGTTGTGGGACTTAGCATTTATCTTATGTGGCCATGTCTCCTTTTGTTTTGTTTGTTTTAAGGAACAAGACCACTCAAGGTGAAGGATATCTACTAATACCAGCACTTTGAATGAAAATTTGTTCCTCTGCCACAAACTGAACATTTTTTTGTGTGTCTTGGGGAGGGGAGTTGAAACACAAACCTGATTTTGTGGCATAGCAGCTATGCAGCTTGAAATCCAAGTAGCACTAAATTTTATTATTTCATATCTGTACAATAAGCTTCCCAGGAGACGTGTCAACATTTTTGGTGAAGAGCTTGAAAGACTTCTTAAGAAGAAGTATGAAGGGCACTGGTATCCTGAAAAGCCCCAAGCCAGAAGGGGGCGAGCTCCTGAGGCCCTCGTCCTCCGCAACCTCCGCCTGGCGGCGTCGGCGTGCCCTCAGCCTGGCCGGCTCACCACCGCCTACCCTCCCGTGCCCCTGCCCAGCGGCCGGGTCTGTGGCGGAAGCAGCCCCTTCCCAGGAGACGTGTCAACATTTTTGGTGAAGAGCTTGGAAGATTTCTTAAGAAGAAATATGAAGGGCACTGGTATCCTGAAAAGCCATACAAAGGATCAGGGTTTAGATGTATACATGTAGGGGAGAAAGTGGACCCAGTGATTGAACAAGCATCCAAAGAGAGTGGTTTGGACATTGATGATGTTCGTGGCAATCTGCCGCAGGATCTTAGTGTTTGGATCGACCCATTTGAGGTTTCCTACCAAATTGGTGAAAAGGGACCAGTGAAGGTGCTTTATGTGGATGATAATAATGAAAATGGATGTGAGTTGGATAAGGAGATCAAAAACAGCTTTAACCCAGAGGCCCAGGTTTTTATGCCCATAAGTGACCCAGCCTCATCAGTGTCCAGCTCTCCATCTCCTCCCTTTGGTCACTCTGCTGCTGTAAGCCCTACCTTCATGCCCCGGTCCACTCAGCCTTTAACCTTTACCACTGCCACTTTTGCTGCCACCAAGTTCGGCTCTACCAAAATGAAGAATAGTGGCCGAAGCAACAAGGTTGCACGTACTTCTCCTATCAACCTCGGCTTGAATGTGAATGACCTCTTAAAGCAGAAAGCCATCTCTTCCTCAGTGCACTCTCTGTATGGGCTTGGCCTGGGCAGCCAGCAGAAGCCACGGCAACAGCAACAGCCATCCCAGCCACCGCCGTCACCACCACCGCAGCAGCAGCAACAGCAGAAAACCTCTGCTCTTTCTCCTAACGCCAAGGAATTTATTTTTCCTAATATGCAGGGTCAAGGTAGTAGTACCAATGGAATGTTCCCAGGTGACAGCCCCCTTAACCTCAGTCCTCTCCAGTACAGTAATGCCTTTGATGTGTTTGCGGCCTATGGAGGCCTCAACGAGAAGTCTTTTGTAGATGGCTTGAATTTTAGCTTGAATAACATGCAGTATTCTAACCAGCAATTCCAGCCTGTTATGGCTAACTAAAAAAAGAAAAGATGTATTGTACAAGTTAAAATGCTCGGACCCAAGGGGGATTTTTTTTTTCTATAACCTCCTTGAGATTTTTTTTTTTTAAGCTTATAGTAAGGATACATTCAAGCTTGGTTACAAAAATAAAACATGCATCATTTTTCATTGCCAACCAAGCACAAAGTTATTTTATACTGACTGTATATTTTAAAGTATACTCTCAGATATGGCCTCTTACAGTATTTAAGATATAGCAAGGACATGGCTGATTTTTTTTTTTTATAAAAAATTGGCACTAATAAGTGGGTTTATTGGTCTTTTCTAATTGTATAATTTAATTTAGTACAAAGTTTGTAAAATATCAGAGGATATATATATTGTTTCTACGACATGGTATTGCATTTATATCTTTTTACTACAGTGATCTGTGACAGCAGCAGCTTCATGTTGTATTTTTTTTACTGAAATTGTAAAATATCCATCTTAAAGACATCAACTATTCTAAATTGTGTACAGGATATTCCTTTAGTGGTGGAATTAAAATGTACGAAGATTTGCTTTTTCAAAAAATATTTTCTGTTAAAGGTTTAAAGATTTTTGCTATATATTATGGAAGAAAATGTAATCGTAAATATTAATTTTGTACCTATATTGTGCAATACTTGAAAAAAACGGTATAAAAGTATTTTGAGTCAGTGTCTTACATGTTAAGAGGGACTGAAATAGTTTATATTAAGTTTGTATTAAAATTCTTTAAAATTAAAAATGTTTATCGTGGTCTTTGTTTTTAAGCCTTTGCCAAAGATCTAATTCTGGAATTATGATGTTGTAAATGCTGATAAGGCAGAAAGATCTGACTCATTGAATCACAAAGGAATAATGGAAAGCTGTTGCTCCACTAGTGCACAGATAGTAGTTTGTCACATAAAAAGTTGTCCTAAAGCCTGCTTGGGACGGCTTTATTATGTTTAGCAACTAACTCTGTTCATCCACATCTTGTCTCCCCACTATAGGGATGGTATGCTAAGGCGAGTCAACCCTATTAAAATGTGTCATGCTGACATCTAAGACAGAGTCAGGTGATAAAATGAAATTCACTCATGTAAACTGAGGATTTATTTGAAATGTATGTGGAGAAAGAAACCATTGGATCAGTTTTCTATTTCTGCATGGGAGATGAATAGCTCAGAAAACTTGCTTGACGAAGCAGCTGACCTAACTATTTAAAAAGAAGATTTAGGTCTGTTTTTACTAATCCTTAACACTGAGTTTAGTCATTGTAGGTAGCTGGAGAATTGATGATTAAAATCTATTCAAGATTGGACAGGTATTTATATTAGTATTTGTGTGCATTTTCCTAGCAAAAAAGTTGACACAGTTTTTGGGTTGGTTTTGTTTTTGCAAGCAGATAGCCAACCTGCTGGTTTGGGACGTCAGAGATTAGTCATAATCTGTCAAATTGTGGTGGCTCGTTAAGGATGGAGGTTTTTTTTGTAAATGATGAGTTGGAAGGGTGAGACTGTCTTTAAAATAATGAGTCATTTCACTGTTTAGATGTCCATTGATACAGTGTTGACATCGTATTGGGGAGAAAATTGTCTTGAATTGGAAGAATAACTTTCTCTGCTTTTTTAGTAAGAAACCAGCACTGTCTGGGTTACTTGTGAAATAAATTTGGTCTCAAATGAGTTTTTTGGACACCAGTCTACAAAAGCCTTTTGTCTGTTACCCTCCCGGTTTAGAGCAATAAAAAGTTTTAAGGAAACAAGCACTGGAAAAAACAGAGCTAAGCTGTTCTGTCAGCTCCATGGTGAGGCCTTTGTCCTTTAGTGGACAGAATGAGGTTATGAAGAAGTATTGGGATAGTGACTGGAACCGGCAGAGATTGGTCTGCCTATGCTATCAATTATGTGCTTTTGTGATCACAAAGTTTGAATAGCTGTAAGAACAGAGTAATGGTTTTAAGCACTAGTTTCTACTAGAAACTTTTGGGTGAAGTTATCAGGCTTAACTGGAAGAAAACTGCCTTTTTATAAATGAAGAAAGGCTCAAGTTAACTTTTTCTAAAAATCAAAAGGCAACTGGCCAATAGATAAACAATAGAATTTGTAACAATCGGGAACACTAGTACATATATTCAGACTTTAAATAATTGAGCTTAATGTAAGTATGAATATCAGATCTTGGGGATGTGTGTACTGGCAAAAAAAATCTTAGGGAAATTAAATATTGGTACATATGTTGGTTTGGTGCTGAAAAAGTTAACTCAATTTTATCTTGATTGGTTTCCTAGCACCCCTTAGAAAACCTTAGAAAAGTTTACATCTTAGTCCCAAGTCTTTTTTCCCCCACTGCCATCACACTTTTGATCCTCTGTGTGGAGACTTTTAGTTTACAATTTTGATGAGTTAGTTATCTTAAAGGTGTTTTTCCATTTTTTTATCTTCTATACCTATAGATACTGTGGCAGCCTCTGAACGGCCCTATCCTGGTGTCCCTTTGTTTCCCATCTTCTAAAATCAGGTGTATTGTTAAATCTCCTTTGAATAACTTTAACCTATATTAGATGGCAAATGTAGACCTTCAGTCAAAATGCCTCCTTAAAGATAATACTGTTTACTGTGATTAACTTCTTAGTTTTTGAAGGTGAAACTAAAGTTGCCCTGAATTTAAAGTGTTTTTCTAATGTGTATTGGTGTTAATATCATTCTCGTATGTACCCACATTTTAACAGAGATTTAATCTAACAAATCTTCAGGACTTAAGTTATTTTAAAATAAGTCAGTGTAACATACAGAGAAAATAAAGAACAGTTGAGCCTTGAACAGCACGGGGGTTAGGAGGGGCACCCACCCTCCGCTCAGCCAAAAATCCATGTGTAACTTACAGTCAGCCCTCCATACCTGCGGTTCTGCATTGAGGATTCAACCAACCACAGATCATGTAGTATTATAGTATTTGCTACTGAAAAAAATCCACATATAAGTGGACCCACACAGTTCAACCCATATTGTTCAAGGGTCAACTGTACCTCTTTTTGCACATAACTTTAATGAAGTAAAATGCTGGTTGGAGACCTTCCTACACAAACAGAAAATAGCATAGGTATGGCACATCAAATATATTTCCTTGCTTGCCTGGAATACATGCATTTGTCAGAAGCAGGATAACAGTACTCTAGTACAAGATCAGATAAGAGGGGAAAAACCTTATTAGAAGACAAGGATGTAAAATTGCCATTGCTTAATAAAACCCATTATAGTGTGTCAATCAGCTGATGCTTAATCCATTTGGCCTAGGAGGTCACTTTAGATCAGAGTTTTTCAGGTTTTTTGTTATATTAGGAAGATATCGTTGGGTTTTTTTCTTAATTATGTTTTATTTTTTTATTATATATTTTTTTGACTGTGCCACACGGCTTGTGGGATCTCAGTTTCCTGACCAGGGACTGAACCTGGGCCACGGCTTCCAAATCCTAACCACTAGACCACCGGGGAACTCCCACAGGAATATATCTTCATGTTTAAAGGACCTAGGACTGGGAATTCCCTGGCGGACCTAGGGAATAAAGGACCTAGGACCAATATCTGGGTGCATACAGTTGGAAAATTAGTACAACACTTGTACTTTTTTAATGTTTTAAATCATTCAGTTAAATACTTATATATCATTTACTATCTGCCATGCACAGTTCTAACCCAGTTTACAGAAGAAGGGCTGAGACACGGCTTAATATTTCATGGCCAGTAAGTGGTAGAGTTGGGATTCAAACTCAGAGAGTCTGGTTCCAGAGTTCTTGGTCTTAAGCTCTATGCTTTGTTCCCTCCAACTGGTTGCTCCTCTAATTTGAAGTCAGGGGAATAAGACCATTTTTGATGTATTAGCCACATGACTTGTAGAATCTCTCTACAAGAGTGTTAATGAGAAGGGTCTAGTGGAAGGCTCTTAGCCATTCTCCAGTCATGATGTTTTGAGAGAGATGCTTTGTATTTCCAGTGGCCATAAACTATAATCACAGGCTATCTGGAAATGTTTTTAGAACATTAAGTTATATCAATGCTCTAATTTTGTTGATTTTCGTAATTCAGTTGTGTTGATTACTTCTCTTATTTTGGAACAACTGGATGATTCCTTCAGATTGAGTAAGAGCTGTAGATTCAGTGGCCCTATAACTTCTAAGTAAAATTGTAAACATTGACCTCCTGGAGCTATTTTCACACACATTCCTTACCTGTGCTGTTGATAAACGATATAAGGAAAGGCCAAGTAAACTATCAAAACAGTCTTCAACAATGTGTTTCCAGTACCTATGATTTAAGTTACTTTGAAAAACTGTCTTAAGGCACACCTTTGTAATTCATGATTTCTATATGTATAGATGTTGTGATAACTAGTCTTTTTGCTTTTATTTTTAAACCTTAAGGAAACCAAATGACCTCTTATTTCAAACTGATTCTGAAAGACTCTCTTAAAAAAGATCAATATATCTTGGTTTAGAATAAGAAGTGGTCACATTTTAGAAGCATATGCTATTATGAATGAACTTATATTCCCTTTATTGTTGCTATTAGTTTTGAACATGTTTAAACTGCACAATAAACAAAACTCAGTTTAAAAATAGCTCAGAAGGGACCTCCCTGGTTGCGCAGTGGTTAAGGATCTGCCTGCCAATGCGGGGGGACACGGGTTCGATCCCTGGTCAGGAAAGATCCCACATGCCGCGGAGCAACTAAGCCCGTGCGCCACAGCTACTGAGCCTGCGCTCTAGAGCCCACAAGCCACAACTACTGAAGCCTGCGCGCCTAGAGCCCGTGCTCTGCAACAAGAGAAGCCACCGCAATGAGAAGCCCGCGCACCTCACCGAAGAGTAGCCCCCGCTCACCGCAACTAGAGAAAGCCCGCACAGCAACGAAGACCCAACACAATCAAAAATAAAATAAATTAAAAATTAATCAATTAATTTTTTAAAAAAGCTCAGAAGAAGTTCTGTAGTTTCTATATGGATTAAATCTTGTTATGCTAAATACCTACTATTTTGATTTTGGGTTAGTTAGAATTTGATTGGACCAAATATTGCTGAACCACTAGATGGGCTTTTGGAGGTTTAGATTAGGCTAAAAGTCTTGTCAGTAATGGTATTTGACTTGTGAAGAGTAAACCTCTACTAACCATTTCTCAATATTTGAGTTTTAAGATTTCTATTTTCAAAGACGTGCTTTATACATATAGTCTGTAAGTGGAGCTTTGAGATCATCTTACAATTAGGCAAATCTTAGAAAAAACATTGGGAAGCAGCTCGTGTCTGGAGGCTATTGGAAATTATGGGTCTAATTCCTTCCTTAAGCGTATTAAGTAATTTGACTCAGATGGCTGTTTCTTCATCTGCAAAGTAAGTACAGTGATATCAGTACACTTCCTCACAGAGTTTTGAGGAAGCAGTCACCTTGCTATGAAGAATTGTAATGTGTTCTTAGGGGCTTACAGTATCTAGAAGCCACGAGGTCCAGAATTTTACCCATATTTATTGTGTTGCCCTTTGAAATCAAAAAAGTAAATGAAGACCATAACTGTCTTTATTATAGTCAACATTTTGTTGTCCAGTCTATTATTTGCATCAACAGAGAATTAAATAAAAATTTTACAGTAATATCCTAAAAGCTATTCTATTCATGTTTCAGTAATAAATGCCACTGAGTTTGTCTTCTAGTTTTGAGTCGCTGATAGGGAAACAAGTGTTTCAGCATTCTTTTTTATACAATCAGCAAGTTGATTTAAACCCAGTATACAAGTTGGCGTTCCTTTTGGGAACAGCCAAAAATGTTTGCTGAAGTGTCCACACTGCTGTGAAAAGTATTGAAATGGTTGTTCCTAAACAGTACTGCTCAGGAATAGGAGTTGAAATGTAGCTCTGGTGGTAGATGTGTCATGTGGATAATGGTGCTAGCTTTATTTTAGTGCAGGTAGAAAAGGAGGTTTGCTTTACAGGAGGGAAAAGCATTGAGGACTTGGAAGGAAAAACACATTCCTCGTCTGGCATTATGAGCACTTTACTTCACTGATAAAATATGACCAGCGTGCAGAACAGAGAACAGGTGTAAAATATTTTTAGACAAAGCTTGGCATATACTGTGGGTCGCATCCCTTCTGTCTATACACTCAAGTGTTGCAAAAATAATTGTGGAAAAACCACATTTACAAAATAAGCTAGACATTGCTTTTATGTTTTTTTTGTACTAAATGTGAAAGTCAAACATAAACTTCTTTCCCAACCATCAGGTTGCAGCTGTTTTTAAAAACTGGTTCTCCACATGCCCTTTGACAGCTCTTGAGTCTCCTTTTCTCTTCCTTCCTTAGTGCTGTTGAGAGAGCTGGGAGAATATGGCACCATAGCCTCTTTTGGAGCATGAAAGGTAGGTTGTGCTATTTCCCCAAACTACATTCTAATTCAAAACAATTTTGTACTTCCTTTAGGCTAGAAAGAAATAGGACAAGCATGGACATGGTATCCACCTAGCTTGGTTTCAAGCAGATGGGTATAAACTGATGATTTCTGGATGCTGATAGACATGGACACCGGTTACTCCTTCTCTCAGTGTGGTTTAAGAAGTGGAATCATAGGACCCTACAATTGTCTCTTTTAATTCAGAGTCCAGATGCCCTGTGACATGGGTTCAGTAGTTCTGAGCACAGTTCCTTTTTCTGTTTTGAACTAAATGCAGGTACTCCTCTCAGATGGCTTTTTCTGGCCACCCTTCCACTATCCATGGATTCATTTCTAGTAAGGATGAAGGTTAGATTGTGATTTGTTTTGTAATGATCTGTTCTGATCTGAATCTGTTCACTGATAATCCAGATCTGCCTAGTGACCTCAGAACTCTTTTTTTTAAAAAAAGAACACTCCTTGTTTTGTAAACTACATGCCATTCACCGCACCCCCTGCAGCGGAAGCGTAGAGTCTTAACCGCAGGGCTGCCAGGGAAGTCCCAATTCATTTTAAAGCTCTATAGAGTCTTTGTGACTTACTTTCTGCTAACTCCTTTCTATTTTCAGGAAACATGATGGGGATCCCTAAACCATTTCAATCCAATGCTTAAGATAGTTGCAATCCCTGGGCAGCCTTTCTAGAAACTAAAGTGTCACCAGAGGCCCTTTAACTAAAGACTCTGAGAACAACCCGGTTTTCACAAGGCTATAAAGGGTTTTGCCTGGAGAAAGTTCATCTTTTTGAATCTTACAATAGGTTGGAAAATAGATTGGAAGAAAGGCAGGAAACTTTTTTTTTTTTTTTTTTTTTGTAATTTAGGAAGAAATGTTTTTTGGAAGGAGACTCTTGTTTATTATCCGAGCCACAAAAGTTCAAAGAACTTTTCGGGTTCTGTATAAAAGGAATAGAGAGACAAAGGTAGCACCTTATCTCCCCAAGAGCCTCTACCAGAGGAGAAGAGTCTGGTAGCAGGTAGAAAGGAGATTAGGGTATGTCTCCTCTATCTGCCCTTCCTTCACATGTGGGAAAGGTGAAAGAAGGGTAAAGGAGGGAGCCTGTGTGTGTGAGCCGTGGGACTCATCCTGGAGATCATTTCCCCTGATGGACGCTTTGCAGAAGTTTGGAGACCCAGGACAAGTTTCCTAGTCCAGGCACACCACACTGTCCTGATGATTACGAGTTTTCTTCCAGGCTTTGACAGTGGGTAGGTAGCTGCACCAGTACCTTACATGCTATCTATCTGAATGACGATGATTTTAATATTATCAAAAGTCTTGTGGAGTCCAGAGGCAATAACCAACCTCGGAAGCTCAGTAATAATCGTCAACATTTCATAGTATGTACAGTGCAAAATACTGTTCTAAGCATTTGTACATTTTAGCTCACTTAAATTTCATAAGAAGCCTCTGAAGGTTATGCTATTTCCCTCATTTACAGAGGGAAGCAGAGTTTGTGACATAGTTACCCCCAGTAGAGGCAGGATTTGAATTGTGGGATTCTGTTTCCAAAGTCCATGATCCTTAACCTTCTGTAGGAAGGCTTTATGAAAGAACCACACTTGATTACGTAGGAGACAGTATCTATAAACTGCACTTTGTGCCATTTCCCTCCCCACACACCTAGCCTGGTCCTGTAAGTGGTCGTTTGCTCAGCAACCCCAAAATTGTGTTAATATCAGCCTTTGCCCGGCACAGTTAAGAAAGGGAAATATGCTGCAGAAACACAATGGGAAGTGGATTATAAGAGTTTGCAGGTCATGGGCTAGTTTTATGTACCCACATCCTACTGCTGTCTGGGTGCTCAGGTTCTCTGAGAAGTAACTCGACATACTTCACGCACCTGAAGTCTTTGGTCCTGGACTTTACTAGTCCTTATGATAGATAGCAAAAGGGTCAGGTTGACTCGAGGGTCAGATTCCATTCAAGTCCCTAAATTGTATGAAACAAAGTGAGGTAGCATTTAAAACAGCCCCTGTGTTCACCCCCTTAACACATTTATTGACCATCTACTAGGTTAGGCGCTGGTGATGACATATATAAACCTTTAGGACCTTTCCAATGGCTTATACTCTAGCAAACGATAACACACACTGAAATAATCATACACAGGAGAATACGGAGGTATGAACGAAGAAAGGGAGAGATCATGTCCATCTGAGGGGTTCTAGACTGGGGAGGAGTCAAGTTATCAAGTTTTGAAGAATGGGTCACCTGGGGAAGCATGGGCTCTCTCAAATTCCCAGCTGCAGTGGAGGAAAAACTTGGTCCTGGTTCTTTTTCTTCATCTTACGTGTCCACAGTGGGAGACTTTGTGCTAACTCTTAGGAAAAAAAAAAAAGCAGAGGAAATCTTGCCCTGCTGCCAGCCCATCACTCCCAGGAAAAGCTGCCTTTGACTTTGGACATTGCAATTTTTTTTCATTGTTCCAAGCTTTGAACAGAAACATTGTTAAAGAGAGGTGGTTTAGAATTTCTTTATTCATGAGACCCAGGGGTGGGATGGGGAGGTCAGGGAAGAAGTCCAAGGAAGAAGTAGTGGTAGTGAGGGAGGGCAAGTACAGGAGGGGCAGCTCCAGTTCCTATCCTAGTTTCAGTTTAAATGCTTATCTTAAAAACCTCCTCAGGCTAGAAGCTCCCTCTAGGGGTCATCTCATTTGTTTTCCTACCTTTAGAGACAAAACCTCTTTTTGTTTTTGTAATTATCAGGGTTCACAGCAGATAGTGCCCTTCCAGAAGTTGGTGTCGGTGGAATCTGTGTGTTCACTGCACAAATTCAGACACCCCCAGCTCACTTCCACTTGCTGTACCCATCACCACATTCTACTCCTGGCCAAGGTTCCTATCTTTTCAGAGCTCAGCTGTTCGGCTTTCCAGTTTGGCTTTTTCGATGCTTATAATATCTTCCAGTTTGAGCATAAATCAAAGAAAGGACTTTGGCAGGGAAGCTTTGTAATATCTAAGCAAGAAATTGACAGCCACAAATAACTTTTCCCCTGCGTCACTTTCCCTGAGCACTGCTTTTCTAGAGTCTCCCCTAAGTTTCCCTTGCAGCTGAGCATTCTGTCATCTACTGAAAATACTGCCACATGCTGGCCAAGCCCCTTCACGTGACCTGGGACTGTTCAGAGAGCATCACTGTTCTTTATGAAACGTGGATCTTGCATTGGAACAGAAAACATCAGTGTCTGATCCCTGTCTCACCCCCACTTCACCAGTAGGGATAGAGGTCTAAGCACCACAAGTTTGCCTCCAGACTCCTTGGTAACTGCTAAGAACTAAGCAAGAATGTTCTATAGGAGTGTAGGGGTTTCATTAAGCCCCCAAACAAAATTACTCCTGGTAACTCTGTACAGGAAAAGAGTATGGGCCTTGGGGTCAGACTTCGAATTGAATCCCAAACTCACCCTCATATAGCTGTGCCCCATTAAACTTATTCAGCCTCAGATTTCTTATCTGAGAAAGCCTACTTGTTACATTTAGTGTGAGGACCGTGTAAGGGATATATGAAGCATTGAGCGTAATCCTCTTCCCCACAGGGAATAACGTGAACTCTCTCTACTCTTCTGTGAGAGGGGCTTGCATCCCCATCTCTTTCTGTCTCTCGGCCTGTGGCTTAGCCTTAAGGGCATGTGATCAGCATATTTAGGGGAGGTCAGCTGGCCTTAAACGTGCCTTTTCATAAGGATCCTACACAGTGAAACTTCCTGGTGGATTAGCAGGGAGAAAGGAGGAAGCAAAAGAGAGAAAACTGTACTTCACTATTCTTGAATCTGTGGTGGAATATCTTATACATGTGGTTAAATACATAGGCTCTGGAGTCACATAGACCAACCTAAGCTTGGATTCCTTCTTGGCCAGGGGCCTTGGGCAAATTATTCAATCTCTCTGAGCCTCAGTTTCATCATCTCTGAAATGGAGAGAATATTAAATGGAGGTGAATGATATACACACCACAGGTGTGTAAATATTTAATGAGATAGTGTATGTTGAGCGCATATTAGGTGTTGCAGGCTATTAGTAATGGAAATTATTAACCCTGCCATCAGGGCATCTAGGTGGTAAAGAGTGGGTATCTTCCATGAGGCCTGAGATGGGGATGGGTTGCCATCTGTGTAAGTCTCGCTGAAGCTGCATTCCGCTCCTCCATGAACACCAGCTTTTCCTCTTATTGGGGTCACAGGGTGAAATTGTTGGTTGTGATGACTGAGAGGATTACTTTGAGTCTGAGTTACTGGTCACACCAAAACTCTGAGGCTGCTTCCCCTTTTATTCTGTTGCCCTTTTTGGTACATTGAGATGGGGAGTGGTACTTGAAATAAAGGGTAAGAACTCAGCTCCAGGGACTTCCCTGGTGGCGCAGTTGCCAACGCAGGGGACATGAGTTTGAGCCCTGGTCTAGGAAGATCTCACATGCCGCGGAACAACTAAGCCCGTGCGCCACAACTACTGAGCCTGCACTCTAGAGCCCACGAGCCACAACTACTGAGCCCTTGCGCCACAATTACTTACTGAGCCCGTGTGCCACAACTACTGAAGCCTGCGCACCTAAAGCCCGTGTTCCGCAACAAGAGAAGCCACCGCAATAAGCCCACACACTGCAATGAAGAGCAGTGCCCGCTCGCCGCAACTAGAGAAAGCCCACATGCAGCAGCGAAGACCCAACGCAGCCAAAAATAAAAATATAATAAAATAAATTTTTTAAAAAAGAACTCAGCTCTACACTTGGAAGTATTAAAGCCGGGAATGGTGGGGAAATGCTCTTAGGGCCTCCGTGGAGGTCTCAGAGGTTCCCCATCTCTACCTCATTACTACACTTGTCTCTGCTTGCTTCCAACCACCCAACCCAGAGTGTGTGTGTCTTTCTTTCCCTTCCTCTCGCTTCTCTCCTCTCTGGCTACCCTATCCTGGACTCTTCCTTTGTCAGCAAAGGAGACTGCATCTGTTCTTACTTTGCTGTCCAAGAGCAGCTTTGGGGAGAGGGGCCTGTTCTCATCTCCTGGTTCCTTCCAGCCACAGGTGGGAACATGCAACAACAATTATTCCCAACCAGCTGGAGCAATCAGGCCCAGGGCTGACTACTACTGGAGAGGCACTATGGAAACCATTATTATTCCATTTTATAGATGAAGATACTGAGGCACGAGAGGTTAACTTAACCCAAAGTCACAGAGCCAGTATCTGAGCCCAGGTAGTTTGACTCAAGAGCCCATGCTCTGCCGTGACTCTGGCCTTTCCTCACAGCCACTCAGCCTGTATACCAGGGAAATTTGGGGGCCTTAAGGCCTAAACATCTGGTGCCTCTTTTTAAAGTCTTATGCAATTCAATTCTAAAAGCAATGACCATAACAAACAAATTAATTCTTAGCCCTTTATTCAGCACTTCCACAGACGTCTCTGAAGAGCTGTGGAGCACCTGGCCCACTAGTGGGGGCACTTTCACAATTGTCGTGGGCACTGTGCCATGCCATGAGAGGATTTGGCCTGTAGTCTCTACTGTCTCCCTCCCATCAGCAGCCCCTCTCTGTCATACTTAGCTAAAAGTTTGGTAAACTCATCTTCCCCTGAGTGCCACAACCTTTGGGTCTTGGTGTGTATGTACTCATTTGTGTACCTCTTTAGGAAATCTGGGATATTGAGAGAGGCCATCAAGAACTTTATTTGCAAGAAGGCTTAACAGAAGCCTTCTGGGAGAAAAGATGAGGGGATTTCTCTGAGGCTGAGATTAGAGTCTAGAGACAGTAGGGCAATTCCAAAAGCCCTTGTGGCGGTAGGATCCATGAGACCAAAACCAGTAACGGGAATCCCTGGAGTCCTTGGCAGGGCAGGAGCGTAGAGTCAGGGCCCCTACACAAGATCTCTGCTGGAGAAAACAAGAATTAACGGTTTCATCCTTTGTAACAGGGCTATCCAACAGAATTTTCTGTGAGGATGGAAATATTCTATGTCTGTGTTGTTCAATGTGGTAGCCACTAAGCACGTGAAATGTGACACTTGGACTATAGCTAGGGGGGCTGAGGAATAAAATAAATAAAATAAATAATAAATAAATAATAATAAAAATAAAAATTATATTTCCTATGAATTTACTTACATGAATTCAATACTAACTATTGGAGGGTGCAGCTTTGTGACTTTCTGTACACCCTTGGCACTCCTGGAGGTCAGGGACCAGTTAGGAAAGGTGCTTATGGATGTTCAGGAGGGGAACGGCCATTTGGGGCCCTCAGCCTTTAGCTGAAATGGTTAAAATATATATGTTACCCTGGAAAGAATATGGGCACTGAAGTCAGACAGACCTAGGTTTGAATCCTGGCTCTTCCATTTATTAGCCTTATGACCTTGGGCAAGTTTCCTTTAAACATTTAGATTCAGATTCAGCATCTGTAAAACAGGGACAATAATACCTATGAGGTCATCTCTTCCTCCATAAGGTCTGTAGGGCTTGCTTCATTCAGTCATTCATTCATTCCACAAATATCTGTTGAAACCCTCTATGGTCATGCCTTGTGCTATGAACAAGGCCCTCCTGAATGTTGTTGCCTAGGGTGGGGTCTATCAAATGGTGAAATAGTAAAAGATGCAGCTGAGAGAAGGTTGTGAGGATTAAACTGGACAACAATTGTAAAGTGCCTGATCAAAGTTGTTCACACTCGGGAATTCCCTGGCAGTCCAGTGGTTAGGACTCAGCGCTTTCACTGCCAGGAGCCTGGGTTTGATCCCTGGTCAGGGAACTGAGATCCCACAAGCCCCACGGTGCTGCCAAAAAAAATGCGGTCCCAGAAGAGCAGCATATTAGCAGAACCTGGAAACTTAAAAAGAAAAAAAAAAAAAAGAGTTGTTCACCCTCAGATGCCCATCCGTTCTCTTCTGGCACGGTGCTCCTCCCCTGCTGGGGTTCCTCACCACTACCCCCGGCCCTGGCTCTACTTCCTGGCTGTTCACACAGAAAGGAGACAAAACTGTCACCATCCTCTGCCAGAAATGGGTGTGTCCCTCACCCCAAGACAGAAAACAAATGATCCGGATGGGTATATCTTCATCCTGCCAGGTCTCTAGCCGTATCCTGAAGACTCGAAAAGGACAAGAAACACACCCAAGTACCTCACCTCACACCAACAGACATGCTGGGAAGAGGCCCTACCTCTGGGAGGGTCCAGTCCAGGAAGCGTTGGAGATGCAGCCTATTCTCCCCTTGTCTGGGTGTCCAGGGTGTTGCTGGAGACCTGGATGCCAGAACTTCACGTCCTGGGGTAAGCTGGGGTGGGACACAGAGACTCCAGCCCAACCCCGAAATAGGAGCCAGAGAGGCGGGAAGAAGAGGGTGGTGGACGGCCCACCTGCCTGCCCTACCCGCTCCCTCAGGGCAGTGCTAGCTAGAGGGTTAGGCTTCCTTCCTCCTGACAGCTTGAGTGTCACTTGACCTCAGGGCACATTCCAGAATGAGGCCACAGCCAAGAATAGGACCCAGGAACCCTGCCCTCCATCCTGCCTATATTAATCACACACTCCCAGAGCAGGAGGGAGACTTCAGACTCCTTGGGGAGGTGGGAGGAGGAGGAGGAGACAGTATCAGGAAGTGGAGCTGGGCAAAAGGAAGGAAGACCCCAAAGGAGCCCTTCACAGCCTTGTGGTCTCCAGTGCACGGCGTGACCCTTGGTCCCAGGACCATTTGTTCATCCAGCGAGTCCCTCTGGATCTCTGCAACCTGGGCCCACAGGCCTCCCAGAGCCCTAAGCAGTGACTCTGGCCGGGGATCAGTGCAAGTGCAGAGGGAGATGGAGACTTGGAGAAGAGTGTGCAGCCTGGGCACAGCAGAGGCTCCCCAAGGAGCTGAGTCTTGAAGGATGAGCAGGCTCAGGAATCTAGGCCATGACTGCTCACGTGTGTGATAGAAATACCATGTGACACGTAACCTCATAAGCATGGGGTGGTGTGCATGTGGCTGATGGAAGACAGGCTCTTTGGAGACATTTGGGGTCCTGATGGGATTCCACACTGCCCAGCCCAGAGCCGTGTGTGTGTGTGTGTGTGTGTGTGTGTGTGTGTGTGTGTGTGTGACATGCTGGGAGAAATAGCATAGCATGAACATTAAGAGCCTAGAAGTCAGACTGCTTAGGTTCAAATCTTGGCTCTGCCACTTAGCGGCTGGGTGATCTTGGGCAAGCTTCTCGTCTCCTCTAGCCTCAGTTTTCCCACCTGCAAAATAGCATTCTGTCTCCCACAGGCGTGACGGAGATGACAAGACATCCAGTACCTGCCCTGCCCACTCAATGTTGATGTTATAGCAGGATGGTGGGACACAGGGCGCAGTCCTCAGTCTGAGGAAATCGCCATGTAGCTGTATTTATTTGCCCCCTTCACTCATCAGTTTCCACCCCTGGTCCCTGCTCTCTGGCCCCACTGTCCAGGGGTGACATCAAACTATGGAGCAGTGTGTCCTAGGAGGCTGGAGGGGCTGGGGGACTCAGAGGGTGGAAAAAGCCAACCTGTCCTGCCCCTGTCTTGTCCTCCTCCAAGCAGAGGCCTCAGAGCTGGTCTGGAGACAGCCGGCACCAGAACAAGCCTCTGAAGGCAAACAGAGAGCTGGGCTAGAGGCGGAGGAGGGTGGGGAGATGGAGACAACAGATGCAAGCAGGGGAGGAGTGAGCAGCCAGCTACAGGAAAGCGGGTGAGTCGGACCTCGACCTGAAGGAGGGCTCAATCCCCCTATATCCTGGGGCCAAATCTCCCAGACTGGGTAGGCTGGCCTCCCTAGGTCACCTGGCAACCAGGCCCTGGGAATTCAGTTCAGCCTGCACTCAGCACCTCCCAGAAGTCAGTTACTATGTAAGGCCTGGGTGACAGAGAGAGACACAGACTTGGTTTCAAGGACAGAAAATAAATGCCATGTGACAGGTCCACAACGATCACTGATACTACATCACCCTTTCCCCAAGTACCCGTATTTTCCAAATCCCAAATCAACCTATGCGGAGTGGTCAGTTTGGGATGTACTCTGAGCTGCGGAATACAATGTTTGAAGCTGCGTGGTCACTGAGCCTGTGAAACCTGAGGTCTGGATGGAAGGGCGAGGGGAGGAGAGCAGTCCTGGGGGACTGCTCTCAGCCAGGGAGCTGCTGAAGGCGCAGAGGGGGCCCAGGGGCAGCCATCTGTGCCAGGTTCTGTTTCCTAGGCTTTTCAGTTTGACACAGTTAATAGGGTCGAGCACCCCAAGTCTCCATGAGGTGCTCTGTCTTACAGATGAGGAAACTGAGGCTCAGAGAGATGGCGGATATGTGTCAGAGCCCAAATTCAGCCCTAGGTGGGTCTGACTCCATAGGCTGGGCCTTCTTCCCACCCTGCCAAGCTGGGGATGAGTGTGACAAGGACCCCAAGTCTGCAGCTGTGTGTGGGCAGTGCCTGAGATCAGATCCCCTGAACCTCACACCTCCACCAGATAGTCACAGGGCTCAGCCCCACATCTCTGCAAGTGGAGGGAAGAGGGGAGGTGACAGGTGCTGGCATGTGGACACTTGCCCCCTCGGGCTCTAAGGTGATGTGCTATTTATTGGGGCACCTCAGCCTAGAAGCAGGTGCAACAGTGTGCCCCCACTCTGAGGGAAGGTAAGGAGTCGCTCCCTGGTTCCTGGACCTGAAAGGGGCAGGGCCTGCGGTTGCTGCTCACATCTTCTTGTTTAAGTTCTGTGCTCAGCATTTTCCCAGTGGTGACTTGAGAAGCTCCCACTCCTCTGGCCTCTCTTCTCTCTCAGGGAGGAGCTTGTCTTCTCCATCCTGGCCCCTCCTTATTGCAGGGAATTATCTCTAAGGAGGGATTGACCCGGGCTGGGCTGGCCTGGGCCTGGATTCCTCCTTGGGGCTATGGCCCGGGGAGACCAGGGAAGTGGACAGGGGTCAGGTGTCCCTCGTGCTTAGCTGGCTCCCAGCCTAGGGGACAGACAAGCTGGGAGCACGCCGTGGCTGAAAGCTCCTGAACACGTCTCTGGGGAGGGGAGCAGCCAGGAGCCCCTGGCACCAGAGGTGCTGCTGCCTCAGCCTGGGAACCCAGCCACGTGCTCTGAGCACCCAGGGCTTTGGGACCAAGCCTCACCCAGAGGTCCCCTAGGGAATAACAGCAGGACAGCATGGCCCCCTGCCCACTCCTGTCTCTTCCACCTTTGTGCCCCTGAACTGACCATCAGCGTTGGGGTCCGGAGTCTGCCCTGGCCCACCGTGCTGTTGTGATGGGGCAGGGGACCGAGATACGAGGCAGAACACCTGGGCCTACACCCTGTGCCTTCCTGCCCTTGTTCCTGGGTGAGTTACCTGGCCTCTCTGGCCTCAGCTCTCCTGTGCCTAATGTACAGAGCTGGGGTGGGTGCCACAGTAAGGAGTCGTAGAGCTGCAAAGTGCACCAAACGTTAGCAGTGTCCCTTTATCACCTAAACAGGATCCAGGTGGCCAGACTAACTCCCCCACCCCCCAGCTCCCCCCCAGCCACCAGGTCACCAAAGAAACGACACTACCCACCACCCCCGACCCGCCCACACATTAGCCCAAACGAACCACACAAGAAGGGCTGTTGATACTATGAGCTTTTAATTGGTATCTTTCCCCCTACATTTGAGGAAGAAACAAAAATGCCCCACAAAGACCTTCTTCAGCTTTGCGGGGGCATGGACAGAATGAAGGGCTGAGGAGGGAATGGGGGCAGAGGAAGAGCTGACGGTGGGTTTCCCCAAAACTTTACCTAGTGGTGTGGCGGCAGACCTGCACAGGAAGTCCAGAAACAGAAGTCACCAACAAGCCGCCGCACACCCAAACCAGCCCTCCCAGGCCACACCTAGAGCCTCTCTCCGGGTCCCTGCGGCTCCCAAGGCCACCACCAGATGGGAGCATCGAGCAACATTCCTTTTCCTTCCCAGGCCTGTCTCCCCTCTTCCCTCCTTTCTTATTCCTTCACCAACCCCCTTCCCTGCCTGCTTTTCCTCTTCCTTTATTTCTCTTCCCACCAAAACAGATCCTGGGGCTTCTATCTGCTTTACGTCCAAGGAAGCCAGTGGCAGCTGAAAGCACGCTGTCTGTTAAAAATGGGATTTTTGACAGCGGAGAGAGCCAGCCATTGGTCTGCTTCTGGAGGAGCCCTGGGATCTGGACATTTGTGTTCATTCACTATGAGCTGGGCGGTGACGAACATCTCTCTGTGGTCCTAGCACCTGGCACCCAGTAAGTATTCAGAAAATGTCCACTGAGTTGGATTGAACAGAACTGAATCCATAAATCAACAATCAATAAACCAATCAATAAAGCCAAGGGAGAAGAAACATGAGAAACATGTATTCTTCACCACACGTGCTGTGGTGGCCTCAGAGACTGCCAGGCCAACTTGACCGAAGCACAGGCTGACCACCACCCAAAGGCACCTGCCCGGCAGCCTCCGCGCAGGGCAAGCCTCCTGCTTCTCACTTCCCACAATCCCCCACCATGACGTGGGTTCTGCTCATAGCGCTCGGGGTGGGGGTGGGGGGCGGGCTGTGGGAAATCTGTCCAATCAGTTCCTGGGCCCTTCTTTCTATCCCCACCTACTACTTCTTTTGCAAACCAATTCATTCAACTACTCCTGTGACCATCATGCAGCCTCCATCTCGAGAATCCTGGATGGGAGGCTGGCTAGGGGCAGGGAGGCTGGGAGAGCCAGTGGAGGGAGTGGCCAGCCAAGAGAAGAGAAGAAGACCAGAGCAGACTGGTCATCAGGAATAACCTGCAAGTGTCTGTTGACTTCTCCTTTTGTCCCCCGCAGCTAAAAAAGACACGGAACCCTCTTTTATTTTTTTATTTCTTTTAACATCTTTATTGGAGTATAATTGCTTTACAATGGGGTGTTAGTTTCTGCTTTATAACAAAATGAATCAGTTATACCTATACATATGTTCCCATATCTCTTCCCTCTTGTGTCTCCCTCCCACCCTCCCTATCCCACCCCTCTAGGTGGTCACAAAGCACCGAGCTGATCTCCCTGTGCTATGCGGCTGCTTCCCACTAGCTAGCTATTTTACGTTTGGTAGTGTATATATGTCCATGCCCCTCTCTCACTTTGTCACAAGTTACCCTTCCCCCTCCCCATAACCTCAAGTCCATTCTCCAGTAGGTCTGTGTCTTTATTCCCGTCTTACCCCTAGGTCCTTCATGACATTTTTTTTTCTTAGATTCCATGTATATGTGTTAGCATGCGGTATTTGTTTTTCTCTTTCTGACTTACTTCATGAAGGAATGCTCAACATCATTAATCGTTAGAGAAATGCAAATGAAAACTACAATGAGATATCATCTCACACCGGTCAGAATGGCCATCATCAAAAAATCTAGAAACAATAAATGCTGGAGAGGGTGTGGAGAAAAGGGAACACTCTTGCACTGCTGGTGGGAATGTGAATTGGTACAGCCACTACGGAACCCTCTTTATTGAACTCAAAGAATAGAAGTTGATCTAAGACCTTCGGGTGGCTTTTTTCTTTTCTTTTCTTTTCTTTTTTTTAACATCTTTATTGGAGTATAAGTGCTTTACAATGGTACATTAGTTTCTGCTGTATAACAAAGTGAATCAGCTATACATAAACATATATCCCCATATCTCCTCCCTCTTGCGTCTCCCTCCCACCCTCCCTATCCCACCCCTCTATGTGGACACAAAGCACCCAGCTGATCTCCCTGTGCTAGGCGGCTGCTTCCCACTAGCTATCTATTTTACACTTGGTAGTGTATATATGTCCATGCGGTGGCTTTTTTTCTGATGCGTTGATTGATATTCCCATGCTGGCCTAAGACCATCTAATCTGACCTTGCCCAGTTTGCTGACTGAGGGGTGCTGGGGACGGGCCAATGGAAGAGGGTCTGGGACAGGACTGGGGAGGGGCGGAGGGCCTCACTGCAAGCCTGGGAACTCCTTGAGGACGTCACAGGTTTTCTTGTGCATGACCTCGCGCAGCTTCCGAACCCGCCGGGTGCTCGAGGCCCCCACGAAGCTGTCGGGCCGCAGCATGGCCATGCCACCGTCCACCTCACCCATGATGATGAGCGGAGTCTCGCCCACCGTCACATTGGGGCAGGGGCAGGTCCAGTCCACGTGGAGCAGAGTGACCTCCAGTGGCTCCCGGCCCAGGAACTTGAGACCCATCTTCTCATCCTTTAGGACCTCGTCCACAGTCACCAGGGCGCGACCTGAGTCGGGCTCCTCTGTCAGCTCAGAGACTCGGCCCAAGATGACAAAGTCGCTCCGACAGAAGCTGGTGACGAGCTTCTGCCTTGGCTTGCAGGCCCGGCAGCGCTGGTTCCCCCGAGGGAAGGGGCAGGACTCCTCGCAGGCCTCGCGGCTCTCAAAGTTGTTGCCGTTGCCCTCGCAGCCGCCGTAGACAAAGGACTGGCACTGGCCCGTCTGGCTGTTGTAGGCCCAGCGGGGCTCGTAGGCCTTGCAGGGCCCCTGCAGGGCGGGCAGGCTGCACACGGCCAGCGGCCCGCTGACGCAGGCCAGCATGCAGGCCTCGTAGGTCTCAAAGTGGTTGCGGTTGCGGTGGCAGTGGCCGAAGGTGAAGGTCAGGCAGTTGTTGGCCTGGGCGTCGAAGTGCCAGCGGGTCTGCTCTTCGCCGCAGTCCTCACTGTCAGGGGGCTTCAGGCACTCGGCTGCGGGGAAGGCTGTGCCGTTCGGGCTGCTCTCCTCGGTGGCCGAAGGCCGACCCCCCCGGACCACCGACAGCGGGAAGTCAGCACGCAGGACGCCGGCGGCGTTGCGGGCCGTGCAGGTGTAGATGCCGGCGTCCTGGGGCTGGGCGCTGTAGATGACCAGCTGGGCGATGTTGGTGACCACCACGTTGCCGCGCACGTGGTTGGGCCTCATGACCACGTTCTCCCGATCCTCGAGCTGCTTCTCCCAGGTGATCTCGGGCCGGGGCCGGCCCACCACATCACAAAGGAAGCTCACTGTCTCCCCCACAGTGACCGACTGGTGAGCGGGGTAGTTGAGCAGAGCTGGGGCCGCTGTGTCCAGCCCAGGGGTCTCTGGGGGGGCCGTGGTGGGGTGCACGGTGGTCTCGGGTGGTGGGGGGCTGGTGTTGGGCCAGGTGAAGTGATAGCGGCAGGTGACGACAGCCAGTGTGATGCCCTTGGAGCAGGCCTCGGCGTCCATGTAGCAGCGGTTATAGTAGGTGAGGCCGTCGGAGGCACAGGTGAAACTGGGCTCCTTCTCACAGCGGTCTCTGCACTTGCACACGGGCTGGCCGTCCCAGATGTCACATTCGGAGCCCTGCTGCAGACACATGAAATGGTCGCACGTGGCCTCCTTGGGCATGCCCACGGGGCCCTTCTTCCCCTTCACGTCCATGTAGCGGGCCGCCACACAGCTCTTGGTCCCACACACGTTGGGGCAGCACTTCTCATAGGTCTCACACTCCTGGGGAGAGCCAGATGGAGAGGTCTGAGCAAGGAGGAGAAGGAAGAGAACACAGGCTTCCCCCCACCCTCCCCCATGGGATCCAGGGAAGGGAACTAATAGGTGCTCACCTACCGCGAGAAAACCATTTCGATAATAGTAATAGCTAATGTATTCATAGCTCCCACTATTTGCCCAGCCTTCTTCTAAGAACATTTATATCTGTCAGCTTATCTAATGCTCATCACAATGGGTACAACCATCATTCTCACTTCACAGGCAATGATAACTGAGGCACAGAGAGACTAGGTAACTTGCCCAAGGTCACACAGCTAGCAGTGTGGGAAGAGGAATGTCACATACTGTAGGAGGGAAAGTCTTCCTACTACCATGAGATGAGATGAGGATGCAGAAACTAAGAGAGGAGCCGCTCAAGTCCACAGAGCTGGGAAGTGGTGGGAAAGGGCTTCAAGCTCCAGGTGGATGGGGCTCTGATGAGGTATTTTTCTTCTACATCATATCGTTACCACGATGAGGTGTCGCCTGGAACAAACGAGCCTGCCTTTTTGTCTCTTCCAATAGGGATGCCCTGGCCAAATGCTAAGAAGGAAAAGTCGGACACCACTGGGACAGCTGTTCAAGGCTGTCCACATACACATTAGGAACGGCAGCTCTGATGCTGGCCCATGTTCATCCAAAGCCTAGAGGAAGGGCAGGCAGGACAGGCCCAGGACACCAGGTCTGGCCACCGTGGGCTGTGCCAGTTCCAACCTGTAGGACATTGCACGGGGAAATCAACGGGGAAAAAAGTCCCTTTGTGTGGCAAAGGTCAGCGAGGCCATCAGCGAGGACTTGCCAGGCTGTAATTCCCTCTGATTCTCTGTGGAGCCACATACGGCATTAGTTTAATTCCTCGAAATTAGCAACACGCTCTGGGGCTGACACAAACAAGGATTTCACGTGGTGTGTTCGCTGGGATGTGGGCAATGCCCCTAACCCTGAGCCCTGGTCGTGGCTCTGTGAGCTGCTCCCCACCAGGGCTGGCCTCCCTTCAGCCCCTCCGACATTCCACATCAACGAAGGGCTACGTGGAGGCTGCCTGCTCGACTTGTTTACTGTTTTCCCCTCTCGGCTCAGAATGGGGGCTTTGTTTTGCAGCCCTTGCTTGGCATAGGCTTCCAGGCCCCACCAGGGAGGCTCTGGGACAGGGATGGACAGATCTCGGAGCTGGGGTCTGAGGGAGAGGGACCCAGCGAGAGGGTGAGAGGAGGAGAGGGCTAAGCAGCAGAGAACCTGCTCCTTGCCGGAGGGTCCTTCAATTCCTTAAAGACTCTGGCTCCGGAAGCTCCTTCAGGACTCAGAGGTCCAGGAAAGGCTGGGTCCTTGGGGACCAGGGGAAGGTATTTCTGGGCACAGGAAACCTGGAGGGAATTTTTAGAACAGTTTTTGCTTAAGGGCTCAGAACATACCCATAGGCTGTCTATATCTCCAGCCCCATGGAGGTGCCTTCTCCCCAAGACACACAAAATCAGCAAGAGTCTCACTGGCTCCGAGCCACACCTGATTTATCAGGCCAGCCTGTGCCAGGCAAACAGCCTTGCCCGCAAATGTAGCCAACTAACAGCATGACCTCAGCCGGATGGGAACGCTCTGCCACCCCTCCCTAGTCCTTACCTTCCTCTCCCTCGGCTGCCCCACTGCTCCCTGCCAGTGAGAGGCCTGGATCGTCCCGTGGGCACGGTGAGGGGCAGGCCGCTCTCCCCAGGGCCAGCCTACGCTCTCGTAAGTTACGTGCTTTCAGCAGAGGGACCATCGTGGTCTCCCATGGTCCCTGGTGATGACCGACCCAGCCCGAGCCCCAGGAGCTGCCAGACTGGCAGGACGTATCTCTGCCCAGACAGGTGCCAGGTACGAGCAGGTGCTTCACCCCGGGGGAAGTGACAGGAACGGCCCTTGGACTCAGGAGCTGGGAGGGAATTGCCCTAGAACCAGGCCTGCCCTGAGTGCTGGGAGGCTCGAGGGATTTGGCAGGTTGAAAGCTAGTCTACGTGCCCCCCTACGGACACCCAGAGAGTCTATTCAGATCCACTCCTGCCCACCCTCCCCATCAGCCTGTTCTGATCTCAGGGTCAGGGTCCAAACCCCCGGCGAAGTGGCCCAGAGGCCAGATGAAGCCTCAGCTTTGTGGTCAGATGGGTGCGGGGTCCAGGCCCACCCCCGCCCCCCCGGCCTTGGAGCCGCGTCCTGGTCACTGCAGGGTCCTGAGTTCCACTCTCACCCGTCGACAGGCTGCGGGTGGGTCATGCCAGTCTCTCTGATGTGCCTGGCAGAGTGCTGGCTCGGAGCAGCCCTCAGCAGACACGAGACCAGGAATCCAAAGATTCCCAGTCCCTGAGGAACTCTGACGTCACGCCCACCTCTTCTTCCAGGCCTCGAAGTCAGACAGACATCACACCCTGTTTATCTCCGTGTGGCCCCGGGCTGGGCTCCTTCACGTTCCGAGTCGTTCCCACCACCCAGCTCCCACTCTCCCTCACTAACGAGACCACGTGGCCTATCTCAGGCTTCCGCATTCACACTCACCAGGTCCGTCTCACACTCCCGCTTGCAGGTGCTCTGGGCATCCACCCAGAGGTTGGGGTTCATGTCGTTGGGGCAGATGCCAGCGTGAGAGTATCGGATGGGCGGCAGTGCCAGGCCTCGCGGGGGCACCCCAAGCAGCAGTAGCAGCAGCGCTGCCATCTGCCCCCAGCAGGACCGGGAACAGCAGCACCCCGGGGCCCGCATGGTGGGGTCTGCGGCGCCCAGAGACCTCCCCTGAGATGGCGCCAGGGCTGGGGCCCCCAGGGCCACTCGTGCTCCTCGGGGGGCTGCAGACACCTGCCCTGCCCACCCCAGCGGGCCTCCTCGCCGCTGCTAGGGCTGCAGCTGCCGAGGCTGCCTCCACCAAGTCCGTGGAGCCCGCCGGGCTGTGCAGCCTCAGATAAAGGGGGCTCCCTCTCCGGAGTGTGCAGGGAGAGAAGCTGCACAGGGGCCAGAGCCTGGATTTATGTCCTGGGCGCGCCACCCGACTGGGAGCAAGCTAACCTGACGCCTGTCACAGGCAGGCTGCCGGCTCCTCTGTCCTGTGGCTGATCACAGACTTGTTGCAGAAGAGGAAAAAAAAGCTGGAAGCAGTTTAGGCGGCGTATCTGGCACGGTGGGACACCTGCTTGTTTTTGACTCCAGGAGGCCTTTAACCCCTTCAGGGGCCAGAAATGGCATGTGCTTTGGGGGAGCTGGCTCCGGGACACGCAAGCTCACTGTACTGCACGAAGAGGCTTGCTTCCCTTCCCCCCACCTCTCAGCCGGGCCCCCTCCTCCCCTTGGCCACCTCCGAAGAACACACACTCGCTTGTTACAAGGAGGGACCTGCAGCCGCAGGGTTAGCATCGCCGGCCCGATAGTGCATCTGAGAGCAAATGACGTGGAAAAACAACAAGTTCACGGCCATTCCAGGGCGGGCCTGAGCAGCCTGTGCTGTGTAAGCTGACTCCCACCCCAGCACCAGGTCCCAGGGTGGGGGGGCGTGCGGACAGCTCCCTATCTCTCTGTCCCTGCAGTTTGCATCTCAAGTTCCAACTTCGGGGAATTTTCCCCAAATCATTCCAGAGACACATACCAGATATGCTCCGGCTCCCCCGGCTCCGGGACGAATCACATTCCTGCTCCTCGACTGACACACTCCCGGCTCCAAGAGAACCTATGTGGTCACAGTGTCTTGGGACAGCGCTGGGCAGCGCAGCCGCCTCGCTAACAACCATGAAGGCTGCACTCAGGGAGTGCCAGTCAGCTCTCGTCCCCCCGATTTACGAAGGAGAAGGTCACCCCCAGTGAGCAGCGATAGGACGACTAATTGCTGATATTTACTGGGGCCTTAATGTGTGCCAGGCTGTGTGTATTGTCTCATTTAATCCTCACAACAAACTGTGCCTTCATTTTAGATTTGAGGAAAAGACACACAGAGAGGGTAAGTAACTTGCCCCGTGTCACACAGCTACGTGACCCCCACCATTAACGCAGGGACACCAGCTTGTGGGGCCTCTGGAGAGCACCCCTCCCCACCCAGCTGTCAAAACTGCTGTCAACGTGCAGCCCCAACTCCGGTCTTTACAGGCTGGACAAGAAGTTTGTGAAACATCAAGGGCTATGTCTGTGGAGGGGACAGGAAAAGAGCCAGAACCTGCCATGGAATGGGGACGAGAGAGATACCTTTTCAAGACCAACTGCAAAGGATTTGGGGAGCAGTGACCGAGCTGCTATGTCCCAGGGGCAGTCGATGGGGTGGGGCCCCAGTTATTTCACAGATGGGGAAACTGAGTGCCGAGCCCTGACCCGCTCTCCCCCTCCGGCTAGACCTCCCCCCTCCAGTTGGCCTGTGAAAGGGCAGCGACCCTCCTTCCACCCTGCAGACTTTGCTTCTTCCTCGTGGGCGGCGTGTTGCCTCCTCCCTGCCTGAGCCAATTCCTTCCCGTCGTGTGGGTCATTCTGCAAGATCTGTCTTTTCTGCTTATGTCAAAGAGTTAATGAAGGGTGTCAGATCCTAATCCCCTAAATGATTGGAATAAACTTCCCTCCGAGGCCGGTCCCAGTAATGAAGCCAGACAGCGGGCGGCGCCGGCTGCTTTGAATTCTCTGTAATTTCATAAACCCGTGTTCCAGCTGCCCAGTCGGGCCTCTGCACAGCACTTGATGAACATGGTTTGTGCAGCCTCCTTGGATATCACAAAGGGAAATGGACAGTGACACATTTCTGAGCAGGACTTAGAAAAATTGTCACAGCCCCATTACATGAGACAGGTATCTGGGGAGAGGAGGCTGATTTCTGGGGAGTCACTTGAGACCCTTAGGAAGGGAGGGAGCAGGGAGGGGTACAGACCAGAGGTGGGAGGGGGCTCGGAAAAGCAGGGAACCTTGTCCATCCTTCCCGATCCTCCGCCCAGTTTGGTCCTGTCGAGAGCCATGGGCCTCTCCCTGCCCGGGCCCCACTCCTGGCCATTCTGCTCTGAGAACTCTCAAAACAGCACTGGGGAAGAAGGGGCCCTAGAACACTCAGCTCTCCCTCTCAGCCCTTCCAAGTCTCCCACCAAAACACAGCTCAGAATAATAAATAACATCTGATCAGGGCTTGGCGCCTACACAGCACTTTCACCTACATCGTCACGCTGACCCTCACGCCAGCCCCGGAGGGAGAGAGAGGAAACCGAGTCACAGAGAGGTTAGGTGGGGCTGCCTGGGGCCCGCGAGGCTCACGCCTCCCCTCTCTGACCCCTGTCCTGTGCTCTTCACACAACCCCATGCAAGCTTCCGGCCCCTCCAGAAAGGCCCCCGCTGGCTGCCCCACCAGCCCAGCTTGTTTATAAGCTGTTCTGGGAGTGCTTTGAAGTCTCCTCCTCCTGGGCCCTCCCTCCCACAGTCCCTGGATCTGGTTCCCTCTGACTCTGTCTCCCTCACACTCTTCTCTGGAGGGTGGCATGGAACCCACGCTCACCAACTCCCCGGGACCAAAGGAGGGCTCAGCTGTCCGTTCCCACCTACACAGGCCTCTGGGGAATGGAGATGGGCTGGGTCAGCCTGAGCAGGGGGCCTGAACTTGGGGGTTTCCCCTGCTTTTCACCCTCCCCAAGGACATCAGGCACAGCTCCGTCAGGAAGAGGACTGGGGCCTGACCTCGTCTCAGAAGAGCCCCACCACTGTGGGAGGGCAGAGGGCCCATGGACCCTTCACACCCTCCAGGATGGGTTCAAGGCCTACTCTAGGTGCAGCCAGTAGGAAGTCATCCAGGACAGTGAACTCTGGGTGACCCTTGACCTCAGGTTCACCATTAGCCGAACAACTCCCGAACCACTAGAGTACTGACAACACACTGACACTGCTTCCTAAATGGGCCAGGTCTCTCCCCTCCAGATGCTTCAGCCATAAACGTTGTGGAGACACCAGGAGATCCACAGGGACAGCATCTCAGATGCCATGTCCCTCATGCACAGACCAAACCTCTTACCTCTTGAAGCGTCTCCTCCCTCTCCCTTCTTGATGTTTTCTAAAGCACCTACTATGTGCTAAGTTGTGGGTACATAGGGATAGATGGCAGTCCTCATCCACAGAGAGGACACAGTCTTGGCCAGAAAACAAACACGCAAAAGCATAAGAGTAGTATTCGCTGTCTTAGGGGTCCTTACAAGTGCCGGGGAGCAGAGAGGAGGGAGAGGCCTGGGGTGGCTGTTGTGCTCATGTGACGTGGGCTGGGTCTTGAGGCCTGAGCAGGACCTTGTTTCCTACACTTCTCCAGGGACAGGCCTGGCCCACAGCACGCCTCCTCGGCCAAGGCCCTCCCTCCTGGAGTGCAGGCCTACAGAAACAGAGGTGAGAGGGAAGTACATGGGTTTAGGAGACAGGGTGGGGGTGGGAGCTGCAGGTCTGGCTTCCGCTTGGAGTGGCCCTGGCGAAGTCAAAGAGCAGCCCATTCTGGTCCATCCTGCTTGGGCCCCCAGACCTGAGGCAGCCACACTTTCACCCAGAAGGATGGGGGGAGGCCAACCCCCTGGGAACCTCCCTGCCCTGATCCTGGTTATTTAAACATATCTGGGGAGGAGGAAAGATTTGAGGAACAGGAATTGGGGTGCTGGGGAGAAGGAAGTCCTTAGCGACGGTGCTTAGATGGGTTCTCAGAAGGCCGGGCAGCCTTGGCTAAGGCGGTGATTAGTCAGAGCCAAGCCAGGGAGTTCAATAAAGCCGGCGGCTCATTACCCAGCTGGGGACCCCCTGCCCGAGCAGCCCAGGGCCTGGGTTACATTACAGGGCTGTGTGAACTCTCCCCTCGGAGTGAGACTGCACCGGCCTTGGAATAATTATGGGGCCTCAGCAGATGGTGGAGGCGGACGGGGGAGACCTTCAGCTGTGGGACACGTGACCTGTCAGCATCTGTGCAGAGCAGGACATGGGAGGGTCCACGCTGGGCCTCTGGGGAAGCAGCACTGAATCAAGGTCTGAGAATGACGGAGTTGGCCGTGGCAGGGCCTAGCCAGGGCTCTGGGCCAGCCAGGCCTCCTTTACAGCCCTGCCCAGGCCAGGGGGCCTGCTGGTGGGACCAAGTCCCTGGAAGCTTGAGTGCCAGTGTCTAAACGGATCTGTGTGTCATGCCGCAAGAGCAGAAGACACATCTTCTGGCACCTGTGAGTCTTTGAACGGCTTCCTGGAGCAGGTGGGCATCAAGGAACTCGGGGATTTCAGCCACCTCACCAGGAGGCTCCATGGTGCTGAGGCTGAGTGCTGCGCAAGGAGTCAGAGGACCCCCCTCAACACCCCACCTGAGGCCCCTTCCCACTCCCTCCTCTGTGATCCCATGTGCCGAGACTCCTCCAGCTCGGCCTTGACGGAACTGGCTCCAAACATCCCCCGGCAGCTCTCAGCCAAGACAAACACGGAGGGAAGAAGACGGAAGGCCACGGGGCTCCACCTCTCCACTCTGCTGGGGAGAGCGAGGGCCTGGGGGTCCAGCAGGAAGACTAAAATGGGGCTTGGCCCCTCTCCCACTCAGGCCTCCCCTACCATAGAAGCTTCCTCTGGCTACTCAGCTCTCCTCACTCCCAAGCTCTCTGCCTCACTGTTTCCTCCTTTTGGATGAGAGAGGAGTGAGGAGCTCCCAGACGTGGGTCTCCCTGCTCACCCACACGCTGCTGAGCCGAGGGGGCGTGTTCTCCAGAGCCAAGTGCAACCCTAGCACCCATTCCAGCAGCACAAAATGTGCAGTGACCAAGAAACAGGCCTTTTCCTGACTGACCATTATTGCGAGACCTCTGGCTTAAAGAGGGCTTCCCCACGTTCATGATGCAGGCCAAGCATTTAGCCTGGACCACCACGAACTTCCACTTCAGTTTACTTCTCCAGTCTTATCGCTGCTCCCCTTTCTCTCAAATTCTGGAAGCTGCCACATTGCTCTTTCGATCTTTAAAATCTTCACACAGGCTTTCCCTTTAGTCCTCGCCGTGGACGCCTTCCCCTTCCCCTGGCTGGTTCCATCTTCTCCTGGCCAACTGCTTCCCAACCCGTCTTAGAAGGTGCACCTTCCTGACCTCAGAGGCTGAGGGAGGCCCAAGTCACCGTGGGAGTTCCTGGTATAGTTTTTAAAACGAAAAAGCAAAACAAAAACTGGGATACAAAACCTGTGGCAATGTTTAAATATTCGACCTGGTCAGGACGTGTGTCTGTACCTGTGTAAATGGTAAACTGGTTTGGATGATAATGTCAAAAATCCGCATTTGATGGGGGGAGGGATAAATTAGGAGTATGGGATTAACAGATACACATGACCATATAGAAAATAGATATACAACAAGGATTTACTGATTAGCACAGGAAACTACATTCAGTATCTTGTAATCACCTATAATGGAAAAGAATCCAAAAAAAGAATATATATATATATATATATATATATATATATATAAAATGAGTCACTTTGCTGTACCCCTGAAACTAACACAATATTGTGAATCAACTATACTTCAATTTTTTAAAAAATCCATACAATGGAATATTACTCAGCCATAAAAAGGAACGAAATAGTGCCATTTGCAGAGGTGTGGATGGACCTAGATATTGTCATACAGAGTGAAGTAAGTCAGAAAGAGAAAAACAAATATCGTATAATATTGCTTATATGTGGAATCTAGAAAAATGGTAGAGATGAACTTATCTGCAAAGCAGAAATAGAGTCACAGATGTAGAGAACAAACTTACGGTTACCAAGGCAGGAAGTGGGTGGGTGGGAGGAATTGGGAGATTAGGACTGACATATACACACTACTATGTATAAAATAGATAACTAATGAGAACCTACTGTGTAGCACAGGGAACTCTACTCAGTGCTCTGTGGTGACCTAAATGGGAAGGAAATCTAAAAAAAGAGTGTATATATGTATACATATGACTCCACTTTGCTGTACAGCAAGAAACTAACACAACATTGTAAGGCAACTATACTCGAATAAAAAATAATGAAAAAAATATCCACATTTGAGGCCCCTTGCGAGTACAGCCTGGCACAATGGCCCTCCTGGGATTGGCTGTGATACACCCGGGCATAGTTTCTGTGGTATTGAAATTACTTTCTCCTCATCTGTTACCCAGACTGGCCTGTGAACTCCTGGCCAGCAGGGGCTGTGTCTGGTCCACGGTTCCAGCAGAGAGCACACACTGAACCAATGTACATTGGAGGAATGAATGGATGGTCCCATCAAGCAGACAGTGTGCTTGCAGGGCAGGGATGAGCATTCCTGGTGTCTGTCACACCTGAGAGAGACTAGTTAGTCCTAGGACAGGAAACCGGGACTCCAGAGACCAGCTTTCGTCAGGCGAGGGAGGATACATCCATCCCTGGGCCCTTCAGCCAACTCTGGGCAAAAGGGATCCTGGAGTCTGCGAGGGGCAGGCCTGGACGGAGGGCTTGGAGAAAGCTTGGGCAACACGTGGACAGCCTTAGGGATAGAAGGAAGGCGCCCAGTGGGACCCCCCACAGCTCTCACTGCTCTTCATGTTTGCATCCCTTGGCTTCTCCCCAGGCCTCCACGATGTTTATTTAACAGCTGAAGAGCCCCTATTCAACCATGTTTTCTCTGCTTCCAGAGTGATCTTTTCAAATTCCAAACTTGAAAATGTTGCTTCCCTGATGTCGTGGGTTGAATGGTGTGCCCCCCAAAAGATAGGTCCAAGTCCTAATGCCTGGAACCTATGAATGTGACCTTATTTAGGAAAAAGGTCTTTGCAAGTAGGATTAAGTTAAGGATCTTGAAATGAGACCATCCTGGATTATCCAAGAGGGTCCTGAATCCAGTGACAGGTGTTCTTAGAAAGGCAGAGGAAGGCTGAGACACAGAAGAGGGGAAGGCCATTAAAGACGGAAGCAGAGATTGGAGTGATGCAGCCATGAGCCCAGGGATGCCTGAGCCATCAGAAGCTAGAAAAGACAAGAAAGGGGTTCTCCCCTGGAGCCTTTCCAAAGGAAAGCTGTGGGAATGCAGCTCCACTGACACCTTGCTTTAGGGCTTCTGGCTTCCAGAACTGAGAGAATAAATTTTTGTTGTTTTAAGCCACCAAGTTTGTGATAATTTGTTATGGCAGCCCTAGGAAACTTATACACCTGCCTCAAACTCTTCCACAGCCCCTCCTGGTCAGGATTAAATGGCCTGGGGAGCCCTCAGAGATCTGCCCCTGCCAGCTCTCCAGCCTCATTGCTCACCCTGCATGCTCCAGCTGTGCAGAATTACTGATGGTCTCCAAGCATCCCACCAGGGTGACCAGCCCTCCTGGTTTTCCTGGGACTGGCCTGGTTTTAGCACTGAAACTTCTGCATCCCAGGAAACTCCTTAGTCTTGGGCAAACTAGAATGGTTGTTCCTGTTTTTTCCATGCTGTCTACATCTTAGTTGAGGCCGTTCCCTCTGCTTAAATTGTTCAAGAAACTCTACTTCAGGACTAGACCAAGAAAACTGCCAACGGGGGCAGGCCAGAGGTGAGAGTTGGGCCATCTACACCTCGGGGAGCCCAAACCTAGACCACACAGTGAACCATGAAGACAACATTTACCTTGCCAGGGACCCACAGTCAGCTGGCGACAGAGCCTCCAGCACCAGCAGCAGTGAGGGTGACGAAGGCCCAGGAAGGGTTGGCAGCCCTGGTGTGGCTCTAGCCCCATGGGAAGCGTCACAGTTGGCATGGGTAAGGGTGAACTGAGGCAACGGTCCAGAGGAGGTGGTCGTGGAAGGGAGTCACTGCACGGATGCTGGGTAAGGGTGGGGCACAGGCAAGGCTTTTTGGCAGGAGGAGACCAGTGGTCCTGAGGGTTAGAGAGAAGCAGTCAAAGTAACTGTCAACTAGGAGTGCTTTTGGCAGCATTTAACAAACCCTGAGCAGCTGTGGCTTAAATTATTAGGAGTTTAATTTTCTCACAGAACAAGAAGTTCAAGGCAGCTTGGCTGATTCCTCAAGGTCCTGGTTCTTATCTTTTCTGTCACCCTCAGCACGTGACTTTTGGCCTTAATATCCGATGATGGCTGCTCCCCTAGATACTTCCTCATTCTGGACCCAGATTAGGGGGACGGGCCAAAACTCTTGGAACTGTGTCTGTTTATGCAGGGAGGGAAGACTTCCTAGGAGCCTCAGGCCACAGCACTTTGGCCAGGACCGTGTCACATGACTCTAGCTACAAGGGAGTCTGGAAAGGTGATGGTTCGAGCTTTGCAACAAGGGAGAAAGGAGTTGTGATTGGCTTCTGGGGGGTGCAATCCGCAACATCTGCCACAGGGACCAATCCTAGGACCCAATGGCTGGTTAAGTGTCTCATCTTTTTTTTTTTTTTTTTTTTTTTTGGCTGCGTTGGGTCTTTGTTGTGGTGCGCAGGCTTCTCATTGCAGTGGCTTCTCTTGTTGCAGAGCTCGGGCTCTAGGTGTGCGGGCTCCAATAGCTGTGTCTCGTGGGCTCAGCAGTTGTGGCTCGTGGGCTTAGCTGCTCCGCAGCATGTGGGATCTTCCTGGACCAGGGCTCGAACCCACGTCCCCTGCATTGGCAGGCGGATTCTTAACCACTGCGCCACCAGGGAAGTCCCGAGGTGTCTCATCTTTGCAGCTCTTAGTCTTGTCTGTACTGTAAAGTAGTTCCTGCTTCTAGAATTGGAGTCAATTGACATGCGGGACAATGTGATGTTAGGTAAAGATGGATGAGGATTCTGAGACTCCTGCAGTTCTGTGGGATATCAGTGAGCTACGATACAGCTGGACAGCCCCACAAGCCTCCAGAAGCTGGCAGGGTGCTCTGCACAGTGGTGAGTGTGGTCAGTTTTGTCATGCAGGGCTTGCTGATGACTGCAATCCCCAGGGAGAAGCTGGGCAAAGGGGTGACCTGGGGAAGGGATATTTAACTCACCTACCTTGACAGTGAACATCTCACAAACTGAGCCCTGCCCTAAGGAAGGAAGGGAGGCTGGTGTCAGGTGATGCCAGAACTTTGAAGATGAGTTCAAGTCTACTGCCCCAAGTCTGGACCAAGACTGAACCCAGACGCTGAGACAAGTGGTGGGAAGGTGGTTTAGGTGGGAGGGTGAATTGTTGTACAATTCACAACATACCAAATATTGAGATGATTTTGGGGGGTGCTGGGCCAGTCCCAGGGAAAGGGAGTTGTCATTCAATAATCATTCCTCAGTAAAAATTGATTTTATGCCTGCTGTGTGCCAGGCATTGTATGAGGCAGTGGAGATACAAACCAGGAATAGTCTTTGACCTCAGGAGGCATGGTCTAGGTAGAGAGAAAGGTGTGGAACATCTCATTATATAGTCAAGAATCCAATTACAGCTGATGCCTGCTAGGAAGGAGTCCAGGAGGCCGGGGGGCATCCAAGGAGAGGAGGAGTGGGTCAGTCAGAAGAAACAGGGTCTAACTGAAGTGAGGAGAGCCTTAGGCAGATCAGTGGCAATTCTGGTGTGGCTGGAGCCCAGAAAGAGAGAGAAGTAGCTGGTGGCCCAGGCTGCAAAGGAAAGCAGGGGTTAGACCCCAGCGGGCTTATAAACTGTGGTGAGGGGTTCGGACCTAATTTTAAGGCTGGACTATGTCACTGGGACTCTGAAAGGTGGCGAGTATCAGATGTGGAAAAGAGGCGATGGGCAGGAGGGTGAGAAGCCCATACTTCTCGTGTGGGCCCCAGGTTACTGTCACACAGGACAGAGGAAGGCAGACTCTGCTCACGGGCCAAGGCTGGAGAGGGTAATGAAGAACTGAGGACACGCAGGCTGTGCCTGGTTCCTGGAAGTAACCGCTGGCTGGCAGAGAAACGGCTCCGTGGAAGCTCTGACTGACAGGCCAGGGGCTGCCCTCTGCCTTCTTTCAGTTACTGAAAGTTATATAGGAAGGAGCAGAGGGGGAAGGGAGACGGGGAGGAGGAATAGGTGCTGCCCCAGAAAGTGAAAAAGAGAGATTTTCCAAGTAGGAAACTTGCCTAGGAGAATATTAGCAACTGTTGAGTTTCTTCACAGCTTCCTTCAATCAGCTGAGGCTGGTAAAGGGCCACAGGTTTTGAGTGACTCAGATGCCAGACACCTACCGGACCTCACTGAAGACTTTCGTGCCCAGTGAACAATGGCACTTGTTTTAGTCAACTCTGTACAAACCTGTGAACTCATTCTACCAGATCCAGAAGGCCAGAGGTCAATGCCTCATTAGCACAGCTGCCATGACCTGGCCCTTTTAGTTCCTCCTAAACTACTCCGTTACTTGCTTCCCTGGAGTGTGTTCTCTTTGTTGTTTCACTCTTTTACAGAAACTGATGGTCAAGATGGTCTCAAAGTAAAGACACCCAACAGGCTTTGGGCGGCTAGAGCAATTGAGAACTGAACCCAATAGCAGAAGCCTTGCTCTACTCCATAGGGCAAGAGGGCTGGTGGCATTGAACAACAGGAGGCAGGTGCTGCAGAAGGGGCTGAGCTGAACCAAGCCCAATTTTATTTTATTTTTTTAAGTTTTATTTTTATTTATTTATTTATTTATTTTATTTGTTTATTATTTTTGGCTGTGTTGGGTCTTCGTTGCTGCGCGCGGGCTTTCCCTAGTTGCGGCGAGTGGGGGCTAATGGATTGTCTAGCTTCAACATGTTACATTTTCATAAACTTTTCCATGAGAATATATTTTTTTAAGTTTTATTTTTATTTATTTATTTATTTATTTTATTTGTTTATTATTTTTGGCTGTGTTGGGTCTTCGTTGCTGTGCGCGGGCTTTCCCTAGTTGCGGCGAGTGGGGGCTACTCTTCACCACGGTGTGCGGGCTTCTCATTGCGGTGGCTTCTGGTTGCGGAGCACGGGCTCTAGGCGCGCAGGCTTCGGTAGTTGCGGCGCGTGAGCTCGGTAGTTGTGGCTCATGGGCTCTAGAGAGCAGGCTCAGTAGTTGTGGCACATGGGCTCAGTTGCTCTGAGGCATGTGGGATCTTCCTGGACCAGGGCTCGAACCCGTGTCCCCTGCATCGGCAGGCGGACTCTCAACCACTGCGCCACCAGGGAAGCCCCAAGCCCAACTTTAATCTGTGATCCTTGGGAAAGAAAACTCCTCTTCTTTAGGGACTTTGACTGCAACATATAGTAAGAAATAGTAAGAAATATATTCTTCTTCTGTGATGAAGAACACACATTCGTATGCATAATTGGAACAAATGTTTTACAAAATAATAGTTACTCCTTCTACATGTGATGCACTCTTCTATGTTCCAAAAGTTGAAGATCACTTGGGAAGGTTGGGAAGAACAAAAGGCCAGGAATTTGAGGATTTCTGTTGTCTCTATCAGAAGGCTCAAGGCTACAGGATACAAAGTTTATACACACAAGTCCATTGTTTTCCTTTACCCCATCAATGACCATTTGGAATTTGAAATTAAACAGACACTAACCACTTGGAGAGAAACACGTGACTACATGGAGAAGCATCATGGTACCCGACTTGTGAATGCCTTTTCTTGGACTTTCCAGCCCAGCCCAGCCACCAGCTGAATGCAGTTGAGTGAATATCCCAGACAACGCCGCGCAGAGCAGAACAGCCCCGCTGAGCCCTGCCCAAAGTCCTGAGCCACAGAACCATGAGCAAATAAAATGCCTAGTTAGTTAAAGCCACTAACTTTGGGGATAGTTTTTACAACAATTTATAAATGGAATAGGCATGCCGGGATAGCATGGAGGCCAGTTTTAGGTGCTCAGCGCTTGACAAGTCAGGAGTCAGAAAGAAGGATGCTACCAGAGTTCCCTGTGGAGTCTGAGATGGAACACTTGGGTCTGTCCCTGAAGCGATGTCATTAGAGGGGCCTGGAGTGTGGGCTTAGAGGGGAGCACCATCAACAGACCCTAGGCCAACACACTCAAAGCAAAGGGTGATTGATTATTTGCAGTTTACTCAGCAAACATTTTTAAGGAGCTGTTGTGTGTCCTGTGCTATACTTTGAACTGGGGAGATGGTGGAAAATAAGACAGTTGTGGCCTCCATTTTCAAGAATTTTAAATTTTGGTGTAGGTTACAGAAACTAGACAACTACACAAATGAATATCAGTGACAGATGATGGAGGGTGCTTAAAAGAAATATGCAGGTGGCTGACAGTGGGCGACAGGGCCCAGCCGCTCTCCCTCACTGGTCCATGGACTCCACCTGTGAAGGGTGAGAAGTCAGCTGGAGGAGGCTCTGAACACCTGGCCGGGCAGATTCCAGGGGAGAAGAGTAGGGGCAGGAGCCCTGTTTCCAATGTAGGCAGGGGTCAGGGAAGGACTTCCAGAGGAAGTGGTGCTGATGCTGAGCCCTGAAGGATGAATCTCATGTAGCCGGGCAAGGAGGGACCAGCACATGCAAAGGCTATGCAGAACATTCGAGGAGCTGGAAGACAGCCACGGTGGCTGGAGAGGAGCAAGGCGACACAAGTCCAAGAGGGACTTGACTCAGAGGGGAGAATCTCTGGCCCATGCTAATACCACCTCCTCCAGGAAGGAGGCCCTGATTTTACCTTCCATTTAAAACATGTTTCCTTTGCACTTTGGATTCTGTTTTGGGCAGGTGTTGGGTGGGGAATTTGAGAAAACAAACATACGAAACAAATCCAGTCTGTGCTAAGTGAAGAGTAGACCGCAGGAGAGCCGTTGGCAAGGCACTGCTTGCAGCAGATGGAAAGCATACTGCATATTTGGAAATCTCCTAGGAGCATGAAAGAGGTAAGTGGGGGAAAGCTACTACCCACTTCATGGCAGAATGGTTTGGGACACAGAGCAGGGGCAGAAAATGGGCCAGACCCATTTGTCAGGAACTACTAGAAGGACTTCCTGCCAGTGAGGGGTCCAGGGGCAGGTGCCTCTCTAATGTAGAGCCCGGCTGGCAAGCATCATGGCTGAGGGCAGAAGGGTGCTATTTCCAACTCCAGGGCGGCACAGGGAAGTGGGAGTGAACAGGAAGATGGAGAGGGGGCAGGAGACACCTATACAAGGGGACCAGCCCTCCATACCTTCAGGTTTCAACCCACAAGCAGTGACCTTAAGCCTGCCTGCTGCCCAGTGTAGCCTCAGGTAGCAAAGATCAGGAGGGGCAAAGACCCCGCCACTCAGGGCAGAGAGCATTAGTGTGTTGGGATGAGGGTTCAATGCCTGAACCCTGTGACTGATCCACTCCCCTGAAGGTTTCCCAAAGAGGGAGTGGGCACACACAAAAGACAAGTGCCAACGGGACCAGCACATTCATCACCCTTAGTCTTTTTTTTTTTTTGCGGTATGCGGACATCTCACTGTTGTGGCCTCTCCCGTTGTGGAGCACAGCCTCCGGACGTGCAGGCCCAGCAGCCATGGCTCACGGGCCCAGCCGCTCCGCGGCATGTGGGATCCTCCCGGACCGGGGCACGAACCCGCGTCCCCCGCATCGGCAGGCAGACTCTCAACCACTGCGCCACCAGGGAAGCCCAACCTTAGTCTTAAGGGCTTAGTGTCTGAGCCACTGCAGAGATTCTCCAGTAAGACAGGCCCTGATTGAGAAGGGGGCTCGGGTCAAGGGCCTTGGGGCTTCACCTCCCAGCTTCCCTCCCCAGGGTTCAGGCTTTGGGGTCAAAACTGGCTGACTGACCCAACACCCAGTCACACGTGGAGAAGGTGCACCAGGAAGAGAGGACAGCCGGGGCTCTACCAGCTCACCCATCACTGGGACAGTGGCTCTCTGGCTGCCACGAGGAGAAGAGAGAAGAAAGGGAAAGAAGCAGACTCTTTCAGGAGAGAGATGGCATGGACAGAGGGTGCATGTCAAGGCCTTTGAAAGTAGCCCCAACCATGAGTAAACTACTGGTGAATACATGTTCTTGGAAGCACCCAGTGAGATGAGCCCCCTCCTCTCACCCCCATCCTCTCTGTCTTCCATCCTATTACAACCACACCGGTGCGTCGGGTCCCCCACTTCTCTCCCCTTCCACCTTCTCAGGAACTTCCTACCATCAATTACGCCTTCTCTCTTCCAAACATCCACCACCTCCTCTTAACTGGGTCATTTCTATTAGCA
>NC_041227.1:112232866-112265807 GCF_002837175.3 Physeter macrocephalus
ATATCAAAACTGTAATAATAAAGATGATTATATAGAAGAGCAGTATCCAATGGAATATAACACAAGCCACATAGGCAACTTAAAATTTTCCAGTAGCCACACTGAAAAGGCAAAAACCCCAATTAAATTAATTTACTTAACCCAACATATCCAAAAGGTTATGATTTCAACATATAGCATAAAAATTATTAACATGTGATTTATATATTTTTCCATGCTAAGACTTAGAAAGCTGGTATTTATTTTATACTTGCAGTGTTGCACTCAGACCAGTGGCTATTGTAATGGATGATGCATATCTAAAAGGTAAGGTGTAACTAGGAATCTTACCACATTTTAGCTCTCTTGGAATGGAATTCCCTTTGTAACTTAATGGATTGTCTAGCTTCAACATGTTACATTTTCATAAACTTTTCCATGAGAATATATTTTTTTAAGTTTTATTTTTATTTATTTATTTATTTATTTTATTTGTTTATTATTTTTGGCTGTGTTGGGTCTTCGTTGCTGTGCGCGGGCTTTCCCTAGTTGCGGCGAGTGGGGGCTACTCTTCACCACGGTGTGCGGGCTTCTCATTGCGGTGGCTTCTGGTTGCGGAGCACGGGCTCTAGGCGCGCAGGCTTCGGTAGTTGCGGCGCGTGAGCTCGGTAGTTGTGGCTCATGGGCTCTAGAGAGCAGGCTCAGTAGTTGTGGCACATGGGCTCAGTTGCTCTGAGGCATGTGGGATCTTCCTGGACCAGGGCTCGAACCCGTGTCCCCTGCATCGGCAGGCGGACTCTCAACCACTGCGCCACCAGGGAAGCCCCAAGCCCAACTTTAATCTGTGATCCTTGGGAAAGAAAACTCCTCTTCTATAGGGACTTTGACTGCAACATATAGTAAGAAATAGTAAGAAATATATTCTTCTTCTGTGATGAAGAACACACATTCGTATGCATAATTGGAACAAATGTTTTACAAAATAATAGTTACTCCTTCTACATGTGATGCACTCTTCTATGTTCCAAAAGTTGAAAATCACTTGGGAAGGTTGGGAAGAACAAAAGGCCAGGAATTTGAGGATTTCTGTTGTCTCTATCAGAAGGCTCAAGGCTACAGGATACAAAGTTTATACACACAAGATCATTGTTTTCCTTTACCCCATCAATGACCATTTGGAATTTGAAATTAAACAGACACTAACCACTTGGAGAGAAACACGTGACTACATGGAGAAGCATCATGGTACCCGACTTGTGAATGCCTTTTCTTGGACTTTCCAGCCCAGCCCAGCCACCAGCTGAATGCAGTTGAGTGAATATCCCAGACAACGCCGCGCAGAGCAGAACAGCCCCGCTGAGCCCTGCCCAAAGTCCTGAGCCACAGAACCATGAGCAAATAAAATGCCTAGTTAGTTAAAGCCACTAACTTTGGGGATAGTTTTTACAACAATTTATAAATGGAATAGGCATGCCGGGATAGCGTGGAGGCCAGTTTTAGGTGCTCAGCTCATGACAAGTCAGGAGTCAGAAAGAAGGATGCTACCAGAGTTCCCTGTGGAGTCTGAGATGGAACACTTGGGTCTGTCCCTGAAGCGATGTCATTAGAGGGGCCTGGAGTGTGGGCTTAGAGGAGAGCACCATCAACAGACCCTAGGCCAACACACTCAAAGCAAAGGGTGATTGATTATTTGCAGTTTACTCAGCAAACATTTTTAAGGAGCTGTTGTGTGTCCTGTGCTATACTTTGAACTGGGGAGATGGTGGAAAATAAGACAGTTGTGGCCTCCATTTTCAAGAATTTTAAATTTTGGTGTAGGTTACAGAAACTAGACAACTACACAAATGAATATCAGTGACAGATGATGGAGGGTGCTTAAAAGAAATATGCAGGTGGCTGACAGTGGGCGACAGGGCCCAGCCGCTCTCCCTCACTGGTCCATGGACTCCACCTGTGAAGGGTGAGAAGTCAGCTGGAGGAGGCTCTGAACACCTGGCTGGGCAGATTCCAGGGGAGAAGAGTAGGGGCAGGAGCCCTGTTTCCAATGTAGGCAGGGGTCAGGGAAGGACTTCCAGAGGAAGTGGTGCTGATGCTGAGCCCTGAAGGATGAATCTCATGTAGCCGGGCAAGGAGGGACCAGCACATGCAAAGGCTATGCAGAACATTCGAGGAGCTGGAAGACAGCCACGGTGGCTGGAGAGGAGCAAGGCGACACAAGTCCAAGAGGGACTTGACTCAGAGGGGAGAATCTCTGGCCCATGCTAATACCACCTCCTCCAGGAAGGAGGCCCTGATTTTACCTTCCATTTAAAACATGTTTCCTTTGCACTTTGGATTCTGTTTTGGGCAGGTGTTGGGTGGGGAATTTGAGAAAACAAACATACGAAACAAATCCAGTCTGTGCTAAGTGAAGAGTAGACCGCAGGAGAGCCGTTGGCAAGGCACTGCTTGCAGCAGATGGAAAGCATACTGCATATTTGGAAATCTCCTAGGAGCATGAAAGAGGTAAGTGGGGGAAAGCTACTACCCACTTCATGGCAGAATGGTTTGGGACACAGAGCAGGGGCAGAAAATGGGCCAGACCCATTTGTCAGGAACTACTAGAAGGACTTCCTGCCAGTGAGGGGTCCAGGGGCAGGTGCCTCTCTAATGTAGAGCCCGGCTGGCAAGCATCATGGCTGAGGGCAGAAGGGTGCTATTTCCAACTCCAGGGCGGCACAGGGAAGTGGGAGTGAACAGGAAGATGGAGAGGGGGCAGGAGACACCTATACAAGGGGACCAGCCCTCCATACCTTCAGGTTTCAACCCACAAGCAGTGACCTTAAGCCTGCCTGCTGCCCAGTGTAGCCTCAGGTAGCAAAGATCAGGAGGGGCAAAGACCCCGCCACTCAGGGCAGAGAGCATTAGTGTGTTGGGATGAGGGTTCAATGCCTGAACCCTGTGACTGATCCACTCCCCTGAAGGTTTCCCAAAGAGGGAGTGGGCACACACAAAAGACAAGTGCCAACGGGACCAGCACATTCATCACCCTTAGTCTTTTTTTTTTTTTTGCGGTATGCGGACCTCTCACTGTTGTGGCCTCTCCCGTTGCGGAGCACAGCCTCCGGACGTGCAGGCCCAGCAGCCATGGCTCACGGGCCCAGCCGCTCCGCGGCATGTGGGATCCTCCCGGACCGGGGCACGAACCCGCGTCCCCCGCATCGGCAGGCAGACTCTCAACCACTGCGCCACCAGGGAAGCCCAACCTTAGTCTTAAGGGCTTAGTGTCTGAGCCACTGCAGAGATTCTCCAGTAAGACAGGCCCTGATTGAGAAGGGGGCTCGGGTCAAGGGCCTTGGGGCTTCACCTCCCAGCTTCCCTCCCCAGGGTTCAGGCTTTGGGGTCAAAACTGGCTGACTGACCCAACACCCAGTCACACGTGGAGAAGGTGCACCAGGAAGAGAGGACAGCCGGGGCTCTACCAGCTCACCCATCACTGGGACAGTGGCTCTCTGGCTGCCACGAGGAGAAGAGAGAAGAAAGGGAAAGAAGCAGACTCTTTCAGGAGAGAGATGGCATGGACAGAGGGTGCATGTCAAGGCCTTTGAAAGTAGCCCCAACCATGAGTAAACTACTGGTGAATACATGTTCTTGGAAGCACCCAGTGAGATGAGCCCCCTCCTCTCACCCCCATCCTCTCTGTCTTCCATCCTATTACAACCACACCGGTGTGTCGGGTCCCCCACTTCTCTCCCCTTCCACCTTCTCAGGAACTTCCTACCATCAATTACGCCTTCTCTCTTCCAAACATCCACCACCTCCTCTTAACTGGGTCATTTCTATTAGCATCTGGACACACTCAAGTCTCTCCCATCCTCAACAAATAATGAAATCATTCCCTCCACCCCCACATGTTAGGGAACCATTGACCAAAACTGCCCGCCTTGGCCGGCACGATGATAACCCCTTGCCTGAGTTGTTTTGCAACAGGAGGTCCCAATAAAGAATGTGGTGCCGCTCACCAGGAGAATTCGGCAGGGGCCAAAAGAGGAGGGAGGAGATGATATGTCCTGCCAGCCTCCCAGAAATCCTCACGCCGGAATCCATCTTGGCTGAGAGATGCACGCGCCACCAGGGAGGACCCTGAATCAGACCAGGTATGGGCCAAGCAAGATGATTGGCCAGAGACAACCTGGAAACTAACCTCATCACCATAAAACCTGAGACCGTGAGCCATGTGGCAGAGCCTCTCCTGGGTTCCCCTACCCTGCTGCTCTCCACCCGGGCACCTCTTCCCAATAAAGTCTTTTGCTTTGTCAGCACCTGTGTCTCCTCAGACAATTCACTTCTGAGTATTAGACAAGAGCCCACTCTCAGGCCCTGGAAGGGATTCCCCCTTCCTGCAACACACATACCCCCTCCATGGACAACACTCATCTCCAAAGTCAGTCTACATTCTCTGTGTCCATTTTCTCACCGTCTGAGTCCTGACTCTCCTCTCACTCTTCCGCACACTCTGATCCAGCTTCCCACTCATCACTCTGCCAACAAACCTGCAGCTAAGGGCTTCCCTGGTGGCGCAGTGGTTGAGAGTCCGCCTGCCGATGCAGGGGAACCGGGTTCGCGCCCCGGTCTGGGAGGATCCCAGGGAGGATCCCACATGGCGCGGAGCGGCTGGGCCCGTGAGCCATGGCCGCTGAGCCTGCGCGTCCGGAGCCTGTGCTCCGCAACGGGAGAGGCCACAACAGTGAGAGGCCCGCGTACCGCAAAAACAAAAAACAAACAAACAAAAAGCATAAAAACCTGCAGCGAAAGCCACCAGTGGTGGGCACAGCCCTAAATGGCACACGCAGACCTGCTTCTTTCTATCTCTGCAGCATGTGGCCTGTTGACCACTGCTCCTATGCTAGGACCCCTCCTGCTTTCCACCCACTTCCCTGGTAGCTCCTCCCCAGACTTTGTTCAGCAGGATGTGTCCAGGCTGCCTCCTTGGCCCCTCCCCCCATGGCCAGGGGTTTCCAGCACTGGCTGCACATTAGAGTCACTTGGGGAGCTTTTAAAAACTACCAGCACCTGAGTGCCCCTAATTAAAGCAGAGTCACTAGAGTGGGGCCAGATGTGGTAGCTTTAAAAGCTCCCAAGTGATTCTGAAAGTGCAGCCAGGGTTTCAAGTCATTGCCCTGGGCGTGAAAGAGGTCGCTGTGTCCATCTGGGTACCAGTAGCCTTCAAAGCCCTATCTGCACGCTCTGAGACATCCAGAAATACCTTTGTTTCTGCAAAGGCAACTAGCCAGACATCATCGCATAGTGGAAATTGATTCCTCTCAGCTTTTGTAGAAGCCATTCCAGAGTCTAACACGCTTATTGTAATGCTAAAGTCATATGGTTCTTCCTTTTATCTGTATATAATCTGCATTCACATTTCCATAGTGAACTAATTAGGGAAGACATTTTCCTTCTGGCCTACGGAAGACCTTAGTAGCACATCCAGAAGCAGGTTTATTATTTTTATCTCTTGAATCATGAATGAAAAAAATCTAGAATGCTAAAATGCCTATGACTGAATCATGATGCTTTGGTTTGATTCTCTGCTTCTCTCTCTCTCACAAGCAAAAAAAAGTCACTGCTTTCTGCCTCCTGATGCCCTGGGAAACAGTCCTGCCCCTCTGCCAGTCTCACCCCTCACACTGGAATGTGATTAGATGTCTCTCCAACCAGACTCCAAGGCCTTTGAGGGGAGGGACCATGCGTTAGTCACCACTGCATCATCCATGCCTACCATGGTGCCTAGCATAGGGTAAAGGTTTTGTTGAATGAATAGATAAAATTTTACGGAATAAGCCACCACTCTGGTTGGTTCTCCTGAATAGATTCATATGGAGGAGACACGAGCTCTCAGCTTAGAAGCTATAACTGGAAGGCAGACTTGTACTGTCTGCAGATAGTATAGGCTCCTCCTCTGGCCATGAACTTGAAGGAGGGTCTTGTAGAGAATCCCAAGCCTGGCACACATGAGAGTCACTTGGAGGGCTGGTGAAACCTGTCCTGATCTCACAGGGCTAAGGAACCTGTCTTTTCACACACTTCCACTGGCTGCAGACCAGAACTGGGGGACAGTCTGGCACTCCCCAAAGGCAAAGTTTCCTTCATTCAAATATCTGGAAAGAAAACTGAGGGAAAAAAAACACTCAAGCAAGGAGATTCACAAGTAACCCAGGTAGGAGACAACTTTCTGTAGCAAGACTTGTCCCAGCGCCCTTGGCTGGGGTGGGGAAGCCCCAAGTGGGCACAGAAGCGATGCTGCAGACGGTGCTCACCAATCTGGCAGCCTCCTTGGCAAGACAAGGAGACCCCCCTGTCTCCCCTGGGGGAGAGTGAGTGATCTGGGTGATTTGAGTGATGGCATATGTGGGGCTCAAAGGCATGGGAGCTGAGCCCAGGGAGCGATCTGGTTCCCCAAACCAGACCAGCCGCCAGAGCCCTCAGAAACAAGAAGCACCATTGTGGCTCCCAGTCACCCTTGACTGTGATCTGTTTCTACCCACAGAACACTTCCGACTCAAAGGTGAGTTCCGCCCCACCCCATCCCACCCCACCCCAACCAATTTTGCAACACCAGCTGAGTGTCCTACAACTTAATTCAGTTCTGACACTAAGTACCTGGAGTTAGCACCACACATTAAGACTCAGTCCCACAAGATTGCCCCCACTTCAGACGCCAGTCACAAGTCTCGGACCACCCGGGCTTTTGACCAACCAGCTACAAACTTAAGGGGTTCCCACAACCTCCTCCTCAGGTTCGATAATTTGCTAGAATAGCTCACAGAACACAGGAAAACAGGGAAAACAGTTTACTTACTATTGCCAGTTTATTGTAAAGGATACAACTCAGGAACAAACAGAAAAGATGCATAGAGCAAGGTGTGAGGGGCTTGCATATCCCTCCCAGCACTTGGATGAGCTGGAGGCTCTCAGACACACCACCACCACCCCCGCCATAGTTTTTACGGAGATTTCTTTATGCAGGCGTGATTGTTCAGATCACTTCCTGTCCCCTCCTAGGAGGTTGGGTTGGGGCTGAAAGCCCCACCTTCTAGTCATGCCTTGGTCTTCCTGGCCCCCAGCCCCTATCCTGAAGCAAGCTGGAAGTCACCCCTCCCCTGATGCTATCCTGAAGCTATTCCCACTCCCCCAACAACCCCCCCCAACCCCTCCATCCCATCATCTCCTTAGCCAACAAAAGACGCTCATCACTGGAGAGTCCAAGGAACTGGAGACTAAGACCAAATGTTATAACAAAATATGCTTCTATCAGTCAGGAAATTACAACGGTTTCAGGAGCTCTACGTCAGAAATGGGGGACAAAGTCCTAGAGAAAGAAAAGTGGTGGGTGCACCTTTGGAAGGAGTAGAGACACCCCAAAGTGTCTCCACTTTGCCCCCAGTCTCCACTTCCTCACCTCTCCCACTCAAGGCTCTTCACAGGCCACCAAGGGCCTCCCTGTCACTTACATCAGGGGTCTCATTTAACCATTCCACAGGTGTCTATGAAGCACCTGCTGGGTGCCAGATGCTGTGCTTCGTGCCCTGTGGCACTTGCGGAGCAGTGAGGCTGGACCCAGCAGGGAGGAGAGGGCAGAGGAAGCACAGGGTAGGGACGGAGCCAGAACTGGGCAGCCCACAGACCACAGAGGGAGCAGGCTGAGAGGTGGGTCGATGGGTGAGGAAAGAGTGTTCCAGGCAGAGGGCCTGACAGGCTGAGGGTAGAGGGCAGAGGAGCCTCTGAGAAACCAGAAGATTAACGCAACTGACTGGATTTTAGAGACCAAGGAGGTTGAAGGAGAAAGATGTTTCCAGGGAGATGGGCAGGAGCCATGGCAGACAGAGCTGTGTGGTCCATGGTGAGGAGGAAAATCTCAGTCCTCTCTTCATCATCCTCTCTGTCCAAGTGACCACCTAGTTACCTCTAGGATAGCTGTTGCCTATTCAGTTCTCTGCGTCCTCCTTGTTCCGAATCCGGCTTATGAGACCATCCGCCTAATCCCTGGAACCTGCGAATAGTACCTCATATGGCAAAAGTGATTAAGTTAAGGATCTTGAGAGGAGGAGGTTCTCTTGGATTTTCTGGGTGGGCCGTCCTGCAGTCATGTGTATCCTTATAAGAGAGACACAGATGAGAAGACAGAGAGAATGGAGAAGGCAGACATTGGGATGATGCAACCATAAATCAAAGAAAGTCAACAGCCACCAGAGGTTGGAAACAGCAGGGAACAGATTCTCCCCTTGAGCCTCCAGAGAGGGGGCTTGACTTCAACACCTTGACTTCAGACTTCTGGCCTCCAGAACTGTAAGAGAATAAATTTCTCTTGTTGTAAGCTACCAGATTTGAGGTGATTTGTTACTGCAGCCGCAGGAAACTAATGTAGTGAGAACCTGCTCCTTTCCTTCCATGGTCTAGAGGCCGCCTGCATTCCTTGGCTCACATCCCCCTCCTCTATCCTCAAAGCCAGCAGCGCGGCATCTTCTCTCCTGTCTCGCCTCTGCCTCCCTCTAATAAGGATGCTTGTGGTTACATGGGGCCCACCTGATAATCCAGGACACTGTCCCCATCTCAAGATCCTTAACTTGATCTCATCTGCAAAGTCCTCTTTTCCATATAAAGTTACATAGTCACAGGATCCAGGAATCAGGACACGAACATCTCAGGGGGTGAGTGGGGAAGAGGGGGTGTTATTCCGTGAACCACACTCAGGTACCCCAGCTTTAAGGTGCTTTCTGAGCGTTTGTCTCCAGGGGTCTCTAGAACTGTGCTTAAGTTCTTCTTTTCTCACCGGGAGACTCGGTCCTCTCCCTCCAGCTCCTGCTCTGGAGGCAACTGGAGCTCCTTTGAGGTGGGTGGCAGAGATGCTCAAGGGTCTTCAAACTTTCCAGCTGCTCCTCCAATCCCTGGAACCCACAGCCCTGAGAGGCACCCCTCCCTTGGCTGCCTCCCTTCCATCCTCCCTCAGCGATCTCACTACCACACTCTAATTTACCGCAAACTCCAGCCACCTCGGGGTCCGCAACACACCTTGGCCTCCTGTCTTACAAAGGTCATGGCCGTGCTTCCACAAAGCTCACTCATAACCATGTCCAGAGGCAGCACTTAGTGAGGGCGTAAGCCGTCCACTGTCAGTAGAATCGCCCAGGACAGGGCTGTCAACATGGCCCTGTCACATTAGCCCACAGTCAGCTGGTGTGTGGTCAAAGCAATGCTGAGCGCATGAGGGATTCTGCCTCAATGTCAAGTGTCACCCTTCTTTGGAGCTGCTATGTTGTTCCTAAACACCCGGGCCTCCTTTTTCTCTCTACGGCAGATGCTGTTGCCTGACCAACGCCTCCATTCCCCACGTCTTCCTGCTGGTTGAACCCCAACTTGGTTCACCCTGTCCTTCAGGGAAGCAGCCATGATCTCCAGGAAGTCTGGGCCTGTCAAGCCCCAGGGGCATGAATTTTAATTGCTCCAAAACAATCCTGGTGGCTCAGGTCTCTTGCCAAGAGAATGATTAGACACACTGGGCAGGCGGAGAAATTCCAGCCAGTGAAACATGGCAAGTTGGCTTGGGGGGGGGTTTCATTTTTAAAAGGAAGCAAAGATAAAGAAGTTGCATCCCTCTGCCTCTGAGTCTGATGGTCTGATGCCTGGACCTACAGAGTCTGTCTTGGGAGTCCAGGAGAGCCAGGCAAAGGGGTGGACAGAGGAGACAAGCCACCAACCTATGTCCTTAGGGTGGGTGTCCAGCGAACTTACCAGTCCCGGACCTGCCCTCCCACCAGGCTCCCCTCTCTGCATACCCTCCCGAGCAAGGCCTTCCCTGACCCGAGTGCTGTTGGTGGTTTCTGCTCCTTTTTGCTCGACGCTCCCCACCCGTGGCCTCTTGGCATCCTTGCAGCAGCTACTGGTTTGAGGGAGCCCACCCCACGCTGGTTTCTGGCATCACAGTCGCCCCTCTGTCCTTCGACTCCAGGGTGGGGTGCGGGGGCCAGCCCCAGTGAAGCTCCGCACAGCAATCACCAGGTGTATACACGGGCATGAAACAGTTAAGCTCGGCTGCTGCCGTGGGGGTGGGAAGGGGATTAACTTGGAGTGGATGGCTACCTGCACACCGGGGAGGCCTTTCTAATCCTCACTCAACTGGAAAGTTGTTCTCCTCCTGCCGAAAGCCAGGGTGGTCCACACAGCCCTCCTGTGGCTGGAAGTGGTGCAGAGAGACTCCCCGCCCCCAGGTCCCTGGAAGCCACACACAGCAGGGCCTGGAGGCTGATCCCACCCCATGGGTTAGGAGGAGTGACGCCGGAGCGTCAGAAGCGCCGTGGTAGGGCTCCACAGACGTGGAATCGGGATTGTAAGAAATCCATGCCGGGAGGCTGAGAGTCTGCTCTGCACCTCGTGTGACCAGCCGGGGATAGAGGGGAGGGTCTGTGAGTAACCCAGGACCACGGTAACCAAGGACAAAGAGGGGCCCAGAGGCCAGGACTGGAGGCGGCACTGCGCTCGCACTCCTTTGCTGGGCCTCCGCGGTCCCTTCTTTGGAAGGGTTTGGAGGCAAGCCCCCCAGCTGCCCTCCTGGTCACCTGGAGTTGTGTGACCACCTCAGTGTGATCGTCTACCTAGCTGTACAGCATCACGTGCGTGTGCGTCAGTCACTCGCCTAGAATCACCGGCACTGAGTCCCCAGGGGAAAATCGTCAGCTATCCCTGACCACACTCTCCCCTCCCTCCACCTTCCAGCCAGTCACCAGCTCCCTGCGAGTCCACCTAGGAAAACACACACACACACACACACGCACACACAAGCACACACACATGTGCACATGTGTGCTTCAATACCCAATACCCACGTACATACATACATGCACGTATACAAAAATATACACTCACAGCTCATGTACACAAGAGCCACCTGGGGTGCTCCTCAGAAGTGTGGCATCCTCCATCCCACCCACCACGCCTGGGGAACTGGGAAGCCTCACAGCAAACACGGCTTATAGACAGGGCTCTGGAGAGCCTGGCATTTTCATTTTCCATTCCCAACCACCGGCCTTGACTCACGTTTCAGGTTTCTAAATTCCTACTAGAAACTGACCCTCAGCCTTGTTCCGCTGGAAGCTCTGATCCTCTCTCTTCCCTCACGATTCAGACTGTAGCTCTGGCTCCGGGTGCTTCTGGCTACTGGAGAGGCACGGGCCCAGGAGCGTGCTCCTCCGGCCATGCTTACCTCACCCTCACATGCAGATTTTTTTTTTTTTTTTTTGTGGTATGCGGGCCTCCCTCCGCTGTGGCCTCTCCCGTCGCGAAGCACAGGCTCCGGACGCGCAGGCCCAGCGGCCACGGCTCACGGGCCCAGCCGCTCCGCGGCACGCGGGATCCTCCCAGACCGGGGCGCGAACCCGGCTCCCCTGCATCGGCAGGCGGACGCGCAACCACTGCGCCACCAGGGAAGCCCTCACATGCAGATTTTTGACCCCTCTTGGAAACTACCAAGGTCACTTGGCTGAGGAAAGGGGAGACAGCAGTGGGTGCCCCCCCAGCCAGGAATGACCTCTTCTGGCCGTTCCACAGGCTGTCATGCCCCTGGACAGCCTCTCTGGGTGTGCGAATCCGCTGGAGGCCACAGAGTTTAGGCATCTCTAACACCCAAGGCAGAGGTTCTCACTCTTGAGTGTGTAAGAGTTTCCCCAGCCCCACCCGGGGGGCTGACAGAGCTGGAGCTGGACAGGCAGGCGTGTGGTAGGCGAGGGTGTGTGGCGGGTGAGAGTGTATGGTAGGCAAGCGTATGTGGTGGACCAGGGGAGCGAGAGAGAGAGGACAAGAGGGTGGGTGACTTCTGTGGTTGGAAAGAGCCCGGGGATGGTCCTCACTAGGCAGGTGCTGTAGACGTGGCAGGAGGAGCCCGGCCAGGCCCTGTGGGGCACAGGACACCAGTGTCAAATGGATGGGAGAGGGGCCAAGACCATGTCCCTTCTCTGAGGCTCCCAGTATGTTTTTTTTTTTTAACTCAAGAAATACCAAAATAATGTGTATAACTGAGTCACTTAACGGTACAGCAGAGATTGGCCCAACATTGTAAATCAGCTATACTTCAATTTTTTCAAAATTAAAACGAAAGAAATACCAAAATAGGGTTTCTAAGACTGTGACATATTTTAAACGTTGTATTCATTAAATTAGTGCTTTTGATGCACACACACACAAGCAATGAAATATTTTATTTCTCTGCCCCCAAAAGCAAACAGATTGATGTAGTTTTCAGTGATATAAAATATCAGGACCTTTGCAGTAAAATCCCATTAATTTTGCATTTTGAGTAAGACAGAATATTCTACTGATTACGGTTTAATGATAACCCCGTGTCACTGTGGGTTGGTTTCCTGCGGCTGCTGTAACAAATTACCACAAGCTTGGTGGCTTAAAACAACAGAAATTTATTCTCTCACACACTCTGGAGGCCAGAGGTCTGAAATCAGTTTTTACTGGGAGAATCCATCCCTCGCCTCTTCCAGATTCTCTTGGCTTCTAGCTCCCAGGCGGCATCACTCTGATCTCTTTTCTTCTTCTGTGGGAACATCTCCTGAAGTTTCCCTCTTATAGAAATACCTGTGGTGGCATTTAGGGCCCACCCAGATAATCCAGGATAATCTCCTCACCTCCAGATCCTTAGTGTAATCACATCTTGTGCCATCTAAGTTGATATTTACAGATTCCAGGGATTAGGACCTGATTTCTTTGGGAACCATTATTCAGTCCCCCAAACACTGATAACATGTAGACTTAGATCTTTTAAAAATATCCAGGGCTTCCCTGGTGGCGCAGTGGTTGGGGGTCCGCCTGCCGATGTAGGGGACGCAGGTTCGTGCCCCGGTCCGGGAGGATTCCATATGCCGCGGAGCGGCTGGGCCCGTGAGCCATGGCCGCTGAGCCTGCGCGTCCGGAGCCTGTGCTCCGCGGCGGGAGAGGCCACGGCAGTGAGAGGCCCGCGTACCGCAAAAATATATATATATATATATATCCTACACTAGACAGATATTCACTCAACATTTCTGTATGTTTGAAAATTATTATAATAATATATTGAGGGGGGAAAAAAGAAAAAAATATCCTACACTAAAAAGTGCTATGCACAGATAATTATAGGACTTGTAAACACAATTAACTCACACAAGTGCTGTGGTCCAGGGACATGGCATCAATTTAAGGCTGTGTGAGAACGTTCCAGTCTTGCACGTGCCTGTTTGCTTCTGCACAGACAACCTTGCCTAGAGGGAACCCCAAGCTCTCCATGTGAGGTCTTCTGGAGGTACAAGGGCCAAGCCAAATAGCACTCCAGCAACCTCACCCTATGCTCACCTGAGACAGGTCCCAGCGCTGGTGTATTGTGGACCTCTACCTCCCCAGGCAGGGAATCATTTTGGAGTTCTACTCACATCCTCACCTGAGACTTGATGCTTCAGGGATTTGTCTGAAAGAGGCCTATCTATTCTTACTATTCTTACTGTACTGAATTACACATAACATAAAACTTACCATTTTAGCCATTTTAAAATGTACAGGGCTTCCCTGGTGGCACAGTGGTTAAGAATCCGCCTGCCAATGCAGGGGACACGGGTTCGAGCCCCGGTCTAGGAAGATCCCACATGCTGTGGAGCAACTAAGCCCGTGCTCCACAACTACTGAGCCTGCGCTCTAGAGCCCGCGAGCCACAACTACTGAAGCCCGCACACCTAGAGCCCGTGCTCCACAACAAGAGAAGCCACCGCAATGAGAAGCCCGCGCACCGCAACGAAGAGTAGCCCCCGCTGGCCACAACTAGAGAGGGCCCCGTGCAGCAACAACGACCCAATGCAGCCAAAAACTATATAATAAGTAAATAAATTTATTTTAAAAAAATAAAATAAAATAAAAAATAAAAATGTATAAATCAGTGGCATCAAGTACATTCACAATGTTGTGCAACCATCATCATTATCTAGTTCCAGTCACTCCCTGTTCCTCCCTCCCCCAGTGCCTGGCAACCACTGATCCGCTTTCTGTCTCAATGGATTTGCCTATTCTGGGTACTTCCTATAGAAGGAGTCATACAATGTTGCCCTTTTGTGTCTGGTTTCCTTCACTTACCATAATGTTTTCAAGGTTCATCCATGTCGTAGCATGTATTGGTACTCATCCCTTTTTATGGCTGGACAATATTCTATTGTTTGTGTGTACTACATTTTGTTTATCCATTCTTCAGCCGATGGACTTCCGGGTTGTTTTCTACTTTGGGCTATTCCTGGCTGGAGCCCCAGAGCCCCTCCAGACCCCGCATCCCTCAGCCCTGATTGGGGCAGTAGTGCTGCCTGTAGGTCCATGAGCTTGGGTGCCAAAACAAGCAGGGCCTTAATCCAACAAGGGAGAGAGTGTGGCCCTGGTAAACCAGGGTCCTTAGTTGGTGCACGTCCACTGCTGGTTGCCTTCTCTCAGGACTGCTGTTCCCCTTCTTCCAGCCCAATGGCCCCAGTGCTGCTGCCACGCCATCCTAGGGTCCTACCTGATACAGGCTCCACAGCTCCTGGCATTTTCCACGAGCAGAGGAAACGGGTCTGCAGCGGGGAGAGAGGGAACAACGTGGGGAGAAAGCGGCAGAGCTGAGAGAGGGGAGGCCCGGCGTCGCTGTGCTGGACAGCAGGTCTTTCCTGCAGTTTGTGGATTGATTCCTGTAAATTCCTCTTTCTGCCCAAGTTACTTCATATTGGATTTCTGTTGCTTTCAACGCAAAGAATCCGACTGTGGCATCATCAGCCCTCTGCTACCACAAGGCCTAATGCTCTCTGAAGTGGAGAAAACAGGGAGCTCCACTTCGCCCAGACTACCACCACCTCAGGGTAGTGACTCCGTGGGGTCCTAGGTGTGTCGGCGAACTTGGAACTTCTGGGACAAGCTGCATGGAGCTCAGATCTTCCTAAAATGGGACATCAGGGGCATGCACAACCTTGTCAAGAATGCAAGGTTGGGCTTCCCTGGTGGCGCAGTGGTTGAGAGTCCGCCTGCCGATTCAGGGGACACAGGTTCGTGCCCCGGTCCGGGAGGATCCCACATGCCGCGGAGCGGCTGGGCCTGTGAGCCATGGCCGCTGAGCCTGTGCGTCCGGAGCCTGTGCTCCGCAACGGGAGAGGCCACAACAGTGAGAGGGCCACGTACCGCAAAAAAAAAAAAAAAAAAAAATGCAAGGTTTTCCAGTTACTCCTTGGATGGCTTGGCACCTGGTAATTGACCCTTAGCTGTGAGATGCCCCTGCCACTCCCCATATCATTTAATGGGTAGCAAATGGGATCCAGAAACAGACCTCCATCCACCTGGAGAACATCCTCGGGTGCTGCCCAATGGGGCCTCAAAGGAGTCACTGTCCCAGGCAACATCACCTCTGAGCCAGCCCATCCTCAAGCCCATGTTTCCCCAATGCAGGCCTCCGGGGCTCTGCTGTGTTTGGCTGGCGTTTCTCCTGCGTTCAACTGGGTATTGAAACTCCCAAGCTGGATTCCCTGCCAGGTGCATTTATCTTTGTCTGATCAGCAACCCTCCTCACCTCCTCCTCCTAACAAATTGTGAAATCAGAAAGTGTTAAGCCTGCCCTTTGGAGATGAGATGTGCAGAATGACGATTGTAGAAATCTCTTTTGTTTGGTCTTCTTTAAAAGGGAACAACGGACCAAGCTATTTTCTTGCCCCAAAAGAAGTATTGTTGATTATTAAAATAGTGTGCTTACTTTGTGATAATGGGAAAAGCTGAAGAATATTAATGAGTTCATGCACTCCACAGAGCCCTGATTATCTGACTCATCAGGCAAAGGTCCCAAGTACAATTAAAGTAGACTCTTCTCTAGCCTCTATCAGAAGAGATTTTCTCTGAGTATGGTCTGACCACTGCATATAAAAAGATGAGCAGTTCTCGTCATTTTTTTCTACACAGTCGTCTTTTCCATATAAACTACAACCCTTAATATCTCTGTACCTCAGTTTCCTCATCTGTAAAATGGGATAATAATACTTTCTCCATAGGCATATTTCGAGGATTTAAAAACTACAAATCAAACTTCCCTGGTGGTGCAGTGGTTAAGAATCCGCCTGCCAATGCAGGGGACACGGGTTCGAGCCCTGGTCTAGGAAGATCCCACATGCCGCGGAGCAGCAAAGCCTGTGCGCCACAACTACTGAGCCTGCACTTTAGACCCTGCGAACCACAACTACTGAGTCCGCGTGCCACAACTACTAAAGCCCGTGTACCTAGAGCCTGAGCTCCTCAACAAAGAGAAGCCACCGCAAGGAAAAGCCTGCGCACCACAACAAAGAGTAGCCCCTGCTCGCCACAACTAGAGAAAGGCCGTGCACAGCAATGAAGACCCAACGCAGCTAAAAATAAATAAATAAATTCGTTAATTAAAAAAAAAAACAAAAACACTACAAATCACTTAAGAATTGTGCCTGGGGGGCTTCCCTGGTGGCACAGTGGTTAAGAATCCGTCTGCCAATGCAGGAGACTTGGGTTCGATCCCTGGTTCGGGAAGATCCCACATGCCGCGGAGCAGCTAAGCCCGTGTACCACAACTACTGAGCCTGTGCTGTAGAGCCCGCGAGCCACAGCTACTGAGCCCATGTGCCACAACTACTGAAGTTGGCGCGCCTAGAGCCCATGCTCCGCAACAAGAGAAGCCACCGCAATGAGAAGCCTGTGCACTGCAACGAAGAGTAGCCCCCTCTCCCCACAACTAGAGAAAGCCCGCGCACAGCAATGAAGACCCAACTCAGCCATAAATAAATAAATAAATAAGAAATGGTAATTTAAAAAATAAAAATAAATTTAAAAAATAAAAAGAATTGTGCCTTGAACTTAGCAGCAATAAAACATATTTGTCATTATCATCACCATCATCATTATAAATATCAAAGTTGTAAAATCCATTTTAGATAATTGAGTGAAATCATAAAGCATAAATAGCACAGGATGCAATGATGGTTCATGAATTATGCCTATTGTTGATCACTTCAGACATAAACAGTGAACTCACTAAATTCTTTTCCTACTATAGTTTTCTACTAGACTAGGTTCCTTTTGTTTCACGTACAGCTGACTCTTGAACAACACGGGTTTAAACTGTGCTGGTCCACTTATACTCTAATTTTTTTAATAGTAAATACTACAGTACTACGTGATCTGCAGTTAGTTGAAACCACAGGTGCGGAACCGTGGATGTGAAGGGCCGACTAAAAGATTATTTTTTTTTTTTTTTTTGCGTTACACGGGCCTCTCACTGTTGTGGCCTCTCCCGTTGCGGAGCACAGGCTCCGGACGCGCAGGCTCAGCGGCCATGGCTCACGGGCCCAGCCGCTCCGCGGCATGTGGGATCCTCCCGGACCGGGGCACGAACCCGTGTCCCCTGCTTCAGCAGGCGGACTCCCAACCACTGCGCCACCAGGGAAGCCCTAAAAGATTTTTAACTCCTCAGAGATCTGGTGCCCCTACCCACCACCACCCCCATTGTTCAAGGTCAACTATACTAAGAAAGCTCAAGCAGGAAAGTAATTCAGTCTGCTCTTCTTCTCTGCAGATATTGGTTTTAGAATAAGGGTACCTCTGGCTCTTTCTGAATTTCAATGAAAGCTAAGCTTTATTTCTTCCACTGAGATCCTGCCCCCAGCTGCAGAGTCAGTCGTGACTCAGGCCAAAACCTATTCTCCTGGCTACATGCTTGCCAAAACAGACCCGTAGGAACACTTCCTGGGGCTTCTCTGCTGAGGCTTTCCCCTCTCATGTGATGGGGCTGGAAGATGTGGATGCAGCTGCTGGAGGATGGACACCCTGACTCAGCTTCTGAGGTCTCAGAGACACCCCGGTTGATGCCACTCTCTAGGGCTTTCCTCAGTGTCCTTCCAACAGAGGCTCCTTGTTTCGTTTTGACTAGTTTGAGTAGACTTTCTGTCAAAGATACCCAACATTCCTAGGGTTCACCAGAGACCAGAGAAACTCCATCACTGTTTTCTCACCACTACAGCCAGCCCCTCAACAAGGAGAAATGTCCAGCCTCAAGTGGCAGTCCCGGGCCTCCAGAAGCCGAGAAACCCATTCAGTCTGCCTCCTCGGTCTTCTCTGAGCCAGCTTCACCTAGCGTGCTGCCTTCTTTGCACCGGTGGGGCCACGGGATTACCACAGCATCCAAACACAGGTGTACCGCCTCTTTGGCGAAATCTGGTCCTAGCTGAGGTCAACATCCCAGATAGAAGCAATTAAGACCATCTTCAAGGGTGGACAAACCACTTTACAAGCCTCCCCAAGGTGGTACTTCAGACCACCAAGAGCCCAGTCATCCATGGCAAGTGACTTGGCTTGTGACTAGTGAGATGGGCAATGTTCTCCAAGAAGTTCAAGTTCCACATCTGATACAGGCTGGGAGCCCAGACTTCTGAGCAGGTGTCACAATAGCTGGAGATGGAAGCTAAGGGAGCCTGTGGCCTGAAAGTTTATGGTTATCTTATTATCAGGGTAAGTTAATGCTGCAGTAAACAAGCCCGGATGATAATGACATAAACACAGTTGAGTTTATTTCTCATTCACATGAACAGTCCCAGGCGGGTCCAGTTCTGGTGGCTGGGGATAGAGCTCTCCACGGGAAAATCCTTCAAATCCCTGGGCTCTGTCAACTTCAACACCTGGCTTCCAAGGTCACCGTAACGAAAGGGGAGAGGTCATAAAGGACCATGCAATGGGAACGTTTTTTATAGTTATGGCAGGCCTAGAAAAGCGATCACATTTCATGGGCTAGAACTCAGTCACAGGGCCTCCTCTAACTGCAAGGGAGGCTGGGAATGTAGTCTGGCTCTGTGCCCAGACGAAGAGGACAGCCACTTAGAGAGCAGTTATAGCATCCTCGTGGTGGTCGTGGACGTGAGGCCACCTGTGCGTGGTGTCTGTGCTCTGCGGTTCCAGAGCCACCTTGCAGGCTCCATGGGGGTGGCTCCCCAATTCCACCAGCTGGGGAAGGCTGCCTGCCCAGTGCTCGCTCATCAGGGTTGAGCACTAAATTACCCTCCCAGATTCTGTGCCCCACCCTTCACGTAGGACCCCGTCTAGCACTTGGGACCCTTGATCCTGACTCAAGACTGAGAGCCCTCCGGCTACCACGGCAAAGATTTCCAGATGAGCCCCCACCTGCACTCGCTGCCTCATGGCTCTACTGCTGCTCTGAGAGCAGTGGACCTCTCCTGAGATGGCATCCTTCATTCTCCTCCTGGACCCTTGACCCTACCGACGCCAGCCACTGCCACTCTCTCCACAAATGACCCAGCCACCTAAAGTCGAAGTTCCTATCCCAGGTTGAACAAGCACTGTTGCCCGTCAACCACTCACCACCCAACAACCAGTGACCAAAGAAAGCTTCTCACCCACGCCCTTCAGGAGTGCTGAAAATGTCCGATTCCCTACAGTGATTTTTGGAACTGTGTCACATTCCTTCCCGTCCCCAGCCGTTCTTCTTGTGAGGCCAGGAGAAGCAAAGGCTGAGTGATGGATTTGCTGGCCTGAAGAGAGGCCAGCAGAGCCCAGGCCCCTGACCCCTCCTCACTCAGGGAGAGGAGAGAGCTGGCAGTGGGCTAACCAGGTGCAGCATCTTCTCGCACCTGGTACTGCCACCCCCAGATGTCAGGGATGGCTCCACTCCAGCCACCCACACCGGTGACCTGCTGTCTCCTCGGGGTCACCCACCCCCCTCCAAGTGGGCTTTGGATGCAGCCGGGCCTGAGCTCCAGCGTCTATGCCCCTCCTGAGCAAGGCCTGGCCCATTTCCAGGCCTCAGGTTTCTCTCCTGGGGTCACTCCAGGCATCTTCTGCTGTGGCAATGCCTCCGGACAGCTGAAGAGGCACTGGGTGTCGTGCAAAGAGAACAGGAGATCAGACCAGCCTGCCCTCAATTCAGATGCCACCTCTTCCAGCTGTGTGACTCTGAGCCAGTTCCACCCAGCATCTCTGTTGCCTCCTTTCAAAGTACAGATCCCTACAGGGCCATGGGAGGCAGTTAATCAAGGTTGGCAGGGGTTCTTTCCCCAGGCTCCTGGGCCACCTCCAGAGGTCTAAGGAAGTGCTGAGGCTGGGGCCACATGGTATACGCCTGCTGTCCACGTTGCTCTAGGAGAATGGCCTTAGCTTTGGTCTGGTCCTCAGAGGGGCCCATGAGCCCAAGAAGTCCCTCACCCAGAGCCCCCCACTCTCCCCACTTTGGGCTGAGCATCATTCCTGGGCTCTCACTGCCTTGCATCTTGCTCTGAGCTGCATTTACCGTGTGGCATTGTGGTGACCCATCTTCCATACCAGGACTCACGCTGGGCCATGCTTGTACCCTGCACCTGACCCTGGGGTTGTTTGCAAAACAGGGTCTTAACAGGTTCCTTCTCCACCTACCATAGTCTTTTTCATCCGGAAACCCTACTACCCTCATCCTCCCCCTTCACCTGCCCTTCGAGCAGCAAACAGCGGTGTTCCCCAGAACACCCCCTCCTGCCACCCCTCCCCTTGCACTGGCTCCTCTGCCCCCACAGCTTCCACTAGGCGTTAGTGAATGTGACACCAGCCACTCTGACATGCATACCCAAGGTTTCAGTGGCTTAATGCAATAGAGAGGTGTTTCTGCATATAAAATCCAGCTGGCACTGGGTTCCACAAAGTCACCAAGGGATCAGCCCCTGCCTTCTTTACCATGTGGCTGCCATGGTGACCTTGGGCATCTACCTCCAGCCAGGGGCCTAACAGGACATGGAGAACAGTGTGGAAGGTTTCTTGGTTTTTTATTTTCTTGGGAAGTGACAGATGCAGCTGTCACTTCCACCCACCTTCCTTTGGCCAAAACACCATCTGTCTAAGTCTACTTGGGCTTCTCACAGGTCTGGAGGCTGGGAAGTCCAAGATCAAGTCTCTGGCAGATTGGGTGTCTGGTGAGAGCCCACTTCCTGGTTCATAGCCAGCTCGTCCTGCTGTGTCCTCACATGGGGGAATGGGCAGGAGAGCTCTGCGGCCTCTTTTATAAGGGTCCTAATTCTATCCATGAGGACTCTACTCTCATGACCCAATCACCTCCCAAAGACCCCACCTCCTGAAACTATCACACTGGGGGTAGGATCTCCACATATGAATTTGGGGGCGACCCAAACATCCAGTCCATAGTACCGCCCATGGCCACAGCTAACCGCAAAGAAGGAGGAAGATGTGGTCTAGGGGTACACCTGGAAGCAGGGGGGTTAGGTGGGGCGAGCTACAAACTAGTCCCTGCCCAGGCTGCCCCTCTGGTCACTGAAGCGCCATTTCTCTCTTTCTCTCCCACATAGAACACACTCTCACTCCTGTGCCCTCACTTCTTCCCGGGACCTTGGCCACACCCTGGTAACCCCAGGAGATGCATAGTTCTCTCTCCAGGTCCAGTGTGGTTCCTTGTGACCTGGAAACCAACAAACTAAAAGAACAAGTTATCTGTGTCCTTCCCTCCCCCTGCCCCAACACACACACACACACACACACACACACAAACACACACACACACACACGCACACACACACTATCCAGTGGCAGGATATCCACAACACACATCCCAGTCAGGAAAAGAATGGAAGGTGAAGAGCAGGCTGTGATCACAGCAACTGTGAAATCCAGCCAGGGCTCTTCCTGCCTCTCTGCTCCAGCAGCCTGGTTGGAGTGGGTGTTAGGGAAGTGCCTTCCTTGGTCACTGCTTCTCTCCTTCAGCCTCCAGCTCCCACTGGTAAAAGTTCTGAGGCCTGAAGGTGGTTTTAAGGTCCAAAGGATCAGAGAATTTTTTTTTTTTTTTCAGTTCAGGCTTCTGGCCTATTTGACAGGATGGATCCCTCAAAACCTGAAAGTCGGGCTCCCCTGGTGGCGCAGTGGTTGAGAATCCGCCTGCCGATGCAGGGGACGCGGGTTTGTGCCCCGGTCCGGGAGGATCCCACGTGCCGCGGAGCGGCCGGGCCCGTGAGCCGTGGCCCCTGGGCCTGTGCGTCTGGAGCCTGTGCTCTGCGACAGGAGAGGCCACAGCGGTGAGAGGCCCGCGTACCACAAAAAAAAAACAAAAACAAAAAAAACCCCTGAAAGTCTCCTCATCTCCCTGCTTCCAGTCAGTCTCAGGTGCCAGTGACCACATGCAAAATTCATTTTGAACACGGTTCTCCAGACTGGTTTTTTGGCTTCCTGCCCTCAGGCCATGTCCCTGAATGTACTAAAGGACACCGGAGGCTGTCAGGCCAGGAGGAAGGACCCCCTCCTCACACTGACCTGGCTCAGGGCTGAGGCTTAATGGGCCTTCGCTGCTCAAAGGGCTGTTGAATACAACTTCCTTCTGTCTGCATCTAGAAGCAGTCACCTGTCCCAACCAAGGCCCCAGATTTCTGGAATCTTTCTATTTCACTTTAGTTTTGCTTGCAAATCAGCCAGTTTTTGCCTGGGCTCATCTTATTCCTCTAATACCTTGCTAAATACTGTCTGTGACAAGCAAGGCTCTCAATGACCATCTGCTTTACAACCGCTTCCCCAAGAATGAGGACAGGGCCTTGCTCATCTCTAGCAACCGTCCGACCAAAGGTTTTGCCCTCGCAAAGCACGGGTCTCCACCTTCCCAGACCCGCAGCGGTCTCCTCGCCACCTTCCCCACCGACACAAACCGGTGCCATACGTTTTAGGTTTTCACTACGGTAAAACCCCACTCCTAGGACCAATTTCTGTCCTAAAGCAACACTAATGCATATAAGAGATAATCGCCCCCCCACATTTCATTTGCTAAACACACTATAAGTTTATTGTTCACTCGTGTTAAAAGGCAAGCTAGGGAACAAATGACCGGGGACCTCTGTTCCTTGCACTCATTCAGTGACATAGACAGATTAAAGGTGTGCCATTCTCAATACACGGCTTCTGAGGGAGACCCAGGCACCAGGACCCAGGCAGCAAATTAGAAGCGAGCAGAGCAGAGGTTGGCCTGTTTTCGTAGATGCAGTTTTTATTGGAACACAGACCCATCATCTACATATTGCCACAGCTGTTTTCATGCTACAAGGACAGAGGAGGCCCTTCTGAACCATCGCAGAGGAGGCTGTGTGGCTCACGAGGCCTAAAATAGTTACTGACTGGCCCTTTACAGAAAAAGGCTGCTGACCCCTATGGTAGGGGGCTGGTGACCAGAATGGATGGATGGGCCAGGCCTGCGAGTGGCATCATCCTTCACTCCATTGGCCAGAACCCAGCCACGTGGACATGGCCGCACAACCGTAAGGGAGGCTGAAAGTGTGTTCTCAGTGTGGCCCCAGAAAGCAAGGGAAAGAGGCAGAGTTATCATCCAGCCTTCCTCTGCCACAAACACCCTCCAGGCCCGGGTAACCTCAGACTCAGCATTTCTTCTTCTCAGTCCACCTTCTTTCCTAAACTTCAGATTCATATTTCTAGCAATGTGCCAGACTTCTCAAACAGAACTTGAACCCTTTCTTCCCCCCAAATCTGTATCTCCTTCTGTGGTTCATAATTCAGTAAATAGTTCATCATTCACTCGAGTGCTTAAACTAGAAACCTCAGGATAGGCCATGACCTTCCCAGTCCTTCAGCCCTAGACCCACACTCTCCACGTGCGTTTGAACTTATGTCTCCCAAATCGTACCCCCTCTTCTCTGCACCCTGCCACGGCTCTTGTATTCGCCTCCTAACTTGTTGCAAGGACCCCAACCACCCCTGAACCCTGCATACAATTGTCTGAGTCCACTTCTTCAAAATCGAGTCGGCCTAAATTGCTCCCCTGTGTGAAATTCTTGCTGTCCCCAAAGGACACAAACAGGTCACCTGAGGTCCGCCTTCTCCGCAACAGGCAGGGCTGAGAGGGGAACTGTGGTTTATGAGCCTTCAGAGACTCCATCCTCCACTCCCCATACTTTGCAGGATAAAGCTCCAGGAAGCACAAAGAAAATTCTTTGCATAGCAGAAACTCTCAAACCAGTACAGAGGGTGCAGCCCCCTTTCCAAACTCTCAGAGAAGAATCTTGCAGTGGGTTGAGCAGTTTTGCTCGGCAGGGACATGGTCATGCACCTCTCACGGGCTCTCTGTCCCTGTGCCTCTCCATTTCTACCTGTCTGTCCGTCAGAGATTCCTAATACCCGGAGCTTGGGAATGTGGACATTTCCACAGGGCCTCCTCCTCCAGGACAAAGCCCCTCCCAAAGACCCCCGAAGATCACTCCTCTTCTATCCCCTCTCCATGACATGGCAGCCTCTTTGGGGGACAAAGAGAAGCCAAGTGGGGCTGCGGTCCTCCTCAGGAGTGTGAGTTTGGTGCTGGGTGGCTGCCTGGGTGACCACCCTGCCCAGGTGTGACTGCCCCAGTCCCCCTCCACCACTGTGCTGTGTTTCCTTGTAACACGCATCCTTCTCTGAAACAATCTTATCTTTTACACGTGTTTGCTTATTCGTGGCCGGTCTCCCCCACTAGAAAGCAAGGTACCAGATCAGAGTGGTGACATTGTCTCTCTTCTCTGCTGTTTCCCCAGCATCCAGAAAAGTGTCTGGCTTTTCCTTGGTGCGCAGTAAGTTTTTGCCGAATGAATGAAGTGGCTAGTGACCCTCTAAGGCCTCTTGCTTCCCCCACACAGTAGAAGGTGGGGGACCCCTAGACCCCACACCTTCCTCGGTCGCTCTGTCCAAGTTCCAAAGACCGTCTCCTCCCAGAGGACATTTGACGTCTAAAGCTGAGTTCCCACCTGGAACTTCCCATCTGAGCAAACAGCAGCTCCGTTTACCACTTGTTCAGACCAAAGCATCAGCCTTCCTTGACTCCCGCCTCCCTTTCTTCCAGTGCTTCGGCAGATCCTGTTGGGACCACCTTCAAGGCGTATCTGACCCTGACCCTCGCCATGGCCACATCGCTATCACCAGCTCTCTCCTTGATGACTGCTATGACCCCCCCCCCCACCCTCCCGGGGATCCCCACCTCCCTTGCAGGGCAGCCTTTTGGAAATGTAATTCAGCCCTCTGCTTGCCACCCTCTTACAGCTCTCTTCACACCTGGAGCATGGCACCCCGGTCATCGCCACAAGCTCAGCTCCCTCCTCCCGGTTCCAGGGCCCGGGGCCTCTGGCTGCTCCACAGTTTCACCCAGCACCTCCTGCCCCAGAGCCTCTGTGCCTGCAGCTGCCCTTTCCCCACACACCCCGTGGCTCGCTCTCACCCCCATTAGGGCTCTGCTCAAACATCTCATCGGCAAGGCCTCCCCCGGCTTCTCCACCTCAGGCAGGGCCCCTGCCTCTCGTTTCCTCACCTCCCAGGCCTCACGGTGCACTTCATAGCGCTTGTGGCTATTGATGGTATGTCATCGCCTACACTGTAAGCTCCCAAAGGACAGGGGCCTGTCACTTTACGTGCTGCTGTGCCCTCAGTGTCCAGAACAGGGCTTACCACACCTCGAATGCTCCAGAAATATTTGTTGAATGAAAACAGAGTGGTGACTGAAGGAGGTGGGGCCCTGTGTGGGGGATGGGAGCGGGGGTCCGGAGCTCAGGTCCCTGGTCTCAGTCAAGTGCACAAGAGCCCCAGTCCTCGGCCCTCCTGGCCTCCTCACGTGTCCCGTCTACGGCCCTAGTGCCCCTCCCCCCGACTGTAGACTCAGTCCTGTGACTGGTCAGTAGGCTGTGAACAGAAGAGCCACAAGTGCAGAGCTGTGCATTTCTGCCTTTGCCCTCCAGTTCACCATGAGAACACACCGGGGCAGGCCTGCGGATGATGAGGGACCCACAGATATATGTGCGGAGGACACTCTGGGCTGGGCCGAAGAAACAGCCAGTGCCGAGGCCCAAAGGCAGGAGCTTGCCCAGTGTGCTCGAGAGACAGCAGGCTGGCGCTGCAGCCCAGGGAGGGAGGGACAGCATCAGGGAGGCCACAGGGGCCAGAGCACAGAGGACTTTGCAGACCCTGGTGAGACTTGGGCTTTTTCCTTTGTGAAACGAGAAGCTGAGGCAGGTGTGATGGTTTTAGTGCTGGTGAGAATAGATACAGGAATGTGGCAGAAGCACGGAGACAGGGGGCCAGAGGATGTTGCAGTAATGAGCCCAGGCTGGCCACCCTGGAGGTGGGGAGGAGAGGTGGGATTCTGACCACTGGGAGGTTAGAACTGGAGGATTTGCGTAAGGACTGCAGGTCGGGGTGAGCCCACGGGAGGAAGGGAGGAGTTCTGAGCTGAAGACAGAATGGAGACCCTGCCCGAACGCCTTGGCATCCCTCCCAGAGGCCCCCTCTCCCCCTTCCAGCTGTACTGGCCCTTTTTCCATTCCTCAAACACGTTCAATTCTCTCCTGCCTCAGGCCTTTGTCACTTGCTCTTGCCACTTTTCCCCTTCTTTGCCTGGCTAATCCTTGTCATTGGGGTCACAGCTTAAAAGCACTTCACAGAGACCTTCCCAGGACCCCCAACTATCCCTATAGATGATCAGTTCTGTCATTTTTTCTCCTCCCACCCTGCTCTTTCCCTTTCCAGTGCTCATTGTAATCACGTACATAATCCTGTGTTTACTGGTTTAATGTCTGTCTCTGCTGGATTACAGAAAGTAGAGCCCCTTCCTAGCCAAGCTCCAGAGACAGGCTGCCTGCATTCGAGTTTTTATTCCTCCCGTTTAAACCCATGTGAATGTGGGAAAGCTACTAAACCATCCATCCTCAGTTTCCTCCTTGGAAGGATGTTGGTAACTAAGACCCAAAGAGATCGTCGAGATGTAAAGAACTTAGCTCAGTGCCTGGGACATCTTTCAATAAATGTTAGCCACTACACTAGCCATGGTAAAGAAGACTGGTTTAAGAACTATCTAGAAGCACTTATTCTGTTTACATGACTTAACCAGATTTGGCAAGCTCTCTGAGTGGTGTAAACAAGCAGCACTCCAAGTATCAAACTGCCTAGATGAGGCAGGTTTGAAACTGCCCCTTGGCAAACGCACAGTCGGGGGAAATAAAAGATGTATGGCGTTTGTTGTTTTTCGTTGCTTAGCATCCAAACCCGGGGTGGGTGGGCGGATCCCTAGATAGGCAGGAGGCAGGGTTCCCCTAAGGAAGCCCGGTGGAACCAAACTCCCTCTCCCAGATCCCTGCACAGAGAGCTTGGCCACTCAACCTGAGCACATCTTCCTGCCTAGGACCGGAACACCGATTGAGGGTCACAGAGAAGCCGGGACCATTGAGATGTTTCTCCTCTGATGTTGGGGGCCCAGCAGCCAGCACCAACGGGTGACCGTGATGTCAGCAGGCCCATCCTCACTAGTTCTGCATGTGGCTCTACCTCCCAGCCTTCTGGGTTCCTGCCCAATTGATATGCCTGGTTCTCCAGCCTATCTTGTGATTCTATGGGCCACCCATCATCCTTCCAGAAAATTCCTTTTAGGCTGAAGTTAACTAGAGTTGTTTTCTGTTGTTTGCAACCAGGAATTCTGGCTTCTCTGCCCTCCAAACGGGCTGAGTACCAACCCTCAGAAAACCCCAGTCAGCCCTCACCCTGGCTCCACCCTACACATCACCAAGAGCACAAAACTTCCCTGGAGTGCTGCAGCCATGTGTCAGCCTGTACTCAGAGAACCCAGAAAAGAGGGTAAAGGTGTAGCTGGCTGCTATTTGGAAATATCAACCAGGCTTCTTTCCTAGTATGTCATACCACCTTGCCCCAACGCAGATGGCAGTGAGGGTGTCCCCGGGGCAGGGCTGTTCCAGAAGAAACGGAGAGAAGTAAAAGGAGCTAAGCCTTGAATACTGAGGTCCTTTTGCCTCAGTAAAAACACCAACCATGAAGGAGCATTCTCTTCCCACCCAGAGAACGGGCTGGAATGGGGAAGCACAGAGCTCAGGGAGGAAGCAGCTTGCTTCCTGGGTGAGGGTGTGAGGACACCACCCTCTCAGAATACCCAATACATATGTACATGTAAAGAGACTTGGAGGTGTGGCTTGTCTAGGCAGAGAGGGCCGGAGATATAGCCCCCGCTCCAGAGTTTCCCACAGAAGTGTCTGAGAGAGGGTTCTGGGGCCAGAAGAGGCTGAGGGTCAGGAAGATATGATGACACAGGAGGCTGGATGGACCATGGGCCCACTCAGTGAATGCTGGCAATTGTGGGCGGTGGCAGGGAGCGAGGCCAGCAAATGATGGTCAGTGGGGCCAGAGTCCATCTTCACTGATGCCAGCAGAGAAAATGAGAGTGACCAAGATCAGAAGCCCTCTCCCTACTGACAGCACTAGCTGGAACCCCAGGGAGAAAGGAAGGCAGAAACAAAATTGACCTGAGGGAATCCTGAATTCTTTAAGAAAATGCTTCCACACCATGCAACATGGAAAACTGAGATGGAAATTAAAGTCAGTTATGGAAAGTAAAAATGTTCACACATCTGACTTTGTGGCCTGCGAAGTTTGTACCTACTGCAAAGGCATCCCACCCCGAGGAACCCCACCATGGTCATTGTCCAAGAGAGCAAAGGATGGACAGCCTGGAGAGCTTGCAGGAGATTTGTGGAGAGAGACACTAGTAGGATTTCGAAGCCTTGGTAAAGTGACTTGTTTTTATTAGCGCCTACTGTGTCAGGCTCCATGCTAAACACTATATGCATTACTTCTGAGAGAGGTGGGAAATTATTCCCAGGTGAGGAAAGTTCAGCACAGAGGTATTGAAATGCATTGGGCTGATTTCCCACAAGACGGCTTAAATCACGGTGGCTGCAAAGATGGGCTCTTTGGGTAACTGGGAATGCTGCTCTGGGGCTTTAAACCCGAAGGTGGTGTTGGGACAGATGGGAGGACTGGAAGGGACGAGGTTAATTAAAATGCCAAGTTCTTGGAGGGAACTCAGGCAGGAGTGGGGCGGCCCCTCGTGGACATGAGGGGAATGGCAGCTCGGTGGCTCCGACCTGCCCCGCCAATGGCCCTGGATGGGAGGAGGGGGAGGGGGAAAGGGAAAGGGCCCGCGAGGCTCCCAGGGGTTGCTGAGAGAGGACCACGTCTTCTGTGGGGTCTGGACTTAGGCCCTCAGCCTGATGACTGCAGTGGCTACTCCAGGGAGGTGTGGCCTGGGGAGGGGCATTATGTGAGGACAGAGAGGAGGAAGGAAGGAAGTAACCTTGGCTGAGCGCTGACCATATGTTCAGAAGAGACATGCTGAAAACAATGGTATACACTTTAGAAACAAGCAAATATGCACAGGCACATGCAAATCAAAAGAAAACCAAGGTCATGACCTGAAGATCAAAGCTGAATTCAACTCAGAAAGAAATCCATAGGACAAAGCAGGTCTCTTATAATGCTGAAGGGGGTAAAATGTGCACCAAATAACATAAAATAAAAACATAGGTACATCAAGAAAATGAAAAGACAACCCACAGACTAGGAGAAAATATTTGCAAATCATATATCTGATAAGAGACTTGTGTCCAGAATATGTAAAAAACAAAAACAAAACAAAACAAAAAGACCCTCTTACAACTCAACAATAAAAAGACCCAATTTAAAAATGTGCAAATGATATGAATGTACATTTTTCCAAAGAAGATGTACAAATGGCCAATAAGCACATGAAAATATGCTCAACATGATTAGTCATTATAGAAATACAAAACCACAGGCAGGAACTCAGACAAGAGTTCCTCACACCCACTAGGATGGCTAAAATTAAAAGACAGGTAATAATAAGTATGAACAAGAATATGGATAAGTTGGAACACTTTTACATTGTTAGTAGGACTGTAAAATGGTACAGCCACTTTGGAGAACAGTTTGACAGTTCCTCAAAATGTAAAACATATAGTTATCCTATGACCTGGCCATTCCACTCCTATATATGCTCAAGAGAAGTGAAAACATATGTCCACACAAACACTTATACAAGAATGTTCACAGCAGCATAATTCATAACAGCCCAAAAGTGGAAACAACCCAAATGTCCAACTGATGAATGGATAAATACCCACTCAATGGACCATTATTCAGCAATAAAAGGGAATGAAGTGTGATACATGTTACCACATGGATGAACCTTGAAAACATGTCAAGTGAGAGAAGCCAGACACAAAAGGCCACATATTGCATGATTCCATTAAGAAACGTCCAGAATAGGCAAATCCATAGAGAGAGAAAACAGATTAGCGGTTGCCGGGAGTTAGGCAAGGGGAAATGAGGAATGACTGCTGGTGGGTACAAGATTTCTTTTCGTAGTGATGAAAGTGTTCTGAAATAAGATAGTGGTGATGGTTGCACAACCTTGTGAGTATACTAAAAACCACTAAATTGTACACTTTAAAATTAATAAGTTTTATGGCATGTCAATTATATATATATTTTAACATTTATTTATTTATTTATCTATCTATCTATCTTTGGCTGCGTTGGGTCTTCGCTGTCGCGCACGGGCTTTCTCTAGTTGCGGCGAGTGGGGGCTACTCTTCCTTGCGGTGCGCGGACTTCTCAATGTGGTGGCTTCCCTTGTTGCGGAGCATGGGTTCTAGGTAGGCGGGCTTCAGTAGTTGTGGCACGAGATCTCAGTAGTTGTGGCTCACAGGCTCAGTTGCTCTGCAGCATGTAGGATCTTCCTGGACCAAGGCTCAAACACATGTCCCCTGCATTGGCAGGCGGATTCTTAACCACTGCACCACCAGGGAAGTCCCTACATGACAATTATATTTTAATAAAGCTGTTATTTTTTTTAAAAAACATATGTAAGGCAAAAACTTTAGAAAATGCATGGAAAAGCAGACAAGTGGAAACACATCTCAGCCCTTAACAGATCAGATACTTGAAAAACAAAGAAAATAATCATGCTTCTCAGAAGTTATATGTTGCAAGCAATAAGTACACCTTTCCAAGGGCCCCTCATCCACTCCTTTATTTAACAAATTTACACTGAGCACTGACCATGTGCCAGGTATTGTTCAAAGCTCTGAGGACACAGCTGGGGGAGTCTCTGCTCTGTTGTAGCTCTGGTGTAGTTCTAGTGGTAATGTAATGTTTATAAATGTATGTAAAAATTGACTTGAGCTGCAAAGGAAATCTCAATAAATTCCAAAAGAAATAGTACATACAAGCCCTATTTTTTTGCCACAAATGAAAAAATTATAAATAAATAATAAAAGTAGAAATGAAATCTTCCCACCACTTAGAAACTTTAAATCTCTCTCATCAGCAACCTTATGATCAAAAAGAACATTAAGGGCTTCCCTGGTGGCGCAGTGGTTGAGAATCTGCCTGCCAATGCAGGGGACACGGGTTCGAGCCCTGGTCTGGGAAGATCCCACATGCCGCGGAGCAACTGGGCCCATGAGCCACAACTACTGAGCCTGTGCGTCTGGAGCCTGTGCTCCGCAACAAGAGAGGCCACGACAGTGAGAGGCCCGTGCACCGCAATGAAGAGTGGCCCCCACTCGCTGCAACTAGAGAAAGCCCTTGCACAGAAATGAAGACCCAACACAGCCAAAAAGAAAAATAAATAAATTTAAAAAAATATAACATTAAAACCTCAGTGCAGAGTATTTGGAAAATGAATTTATATCTACAAAATGTACACATACATGTCTAAGGGATGACAGTTTTTCCAAGCACACGGCTGAAGTCAGAGCCAGGAAGGAGTTCCTTGTGGTCACTACTGTTTTTAACATGTTCCTAGAAGAAATGTCCAGGGGCTTCCCTGGTGGCGCAGTGGTTGCGCGTCCGCCTGCCAATGCAGGGGAACCGGGTTCGCGCCCCGGTCTGGGAGGATCCCACATGCCGCGGAGCGGCTGGGCCCGTGAGCCATGGCCGCTGAGCCTGCGCGTCCGGAGCCTGTGCTCCGCAACGGGAGAGGCCACAGCAGGGGGAGGCCCGCATACCACCAAAAAAAAAAAAAAAAAAAAAAAAAGCACTGTCCAATACAATTCCACAAGAGAACAAAATAAGAAGTGCCATTGCTTATAAACATCAGACTGGCAAAGATTGAAAATTTAATTCCCATTGCCATAAAGAATGGAGTGAAGTGGGACCCAGATTGGTACATGCATGCCCTTGCTTTGGTCTGGCAATGCCACTTCTAGGAAGTTTCCTGCAGAAGACCTTACACAAGTGCTCAGGTAGGCCCCTTACAAGGGTCTGGAAACAATGGTACATTAATGAGGAATTAGCTAAAAAGTTCCACAGTGACATTCTGGAATACTCTGAGGCACCCAACAAAAGAGGTAGGTCTATATAAATCTGCTGTTCTTCAGCGGGGGCAATTTTGAGAAACCTTGGTATACAGTAACATGGAAAAATACCTACAATGAATTGTTCAATTAAGAAGGAAGTCCAGGGCTTCCCTGGTGGCGCAGTGGTTGAGAGTCCGCCTGCCGATGCAGGGGGCACGGGTTCGTGCCCTGGTCCGGGAGGATCCCACATGCCGCTGAGCGGCTGGGCCCGTGAGCCATAGCGGCTGGGCCCGTGAGCCATGGCCGCTGAGCCTGTGCTCCGCAGCGGGAGAGGCCATAGCGGTGAGAGGCCCGCGTACCGCAACAAAAAAAAAAAAAAAAAAAAAAAAAAAAAAGAAGGAAGTCCAGAACCACATTTACGCTGGTGTACACATAGAAAAAATATTGGAAAATTCACACTGAACTGCTCATTCACTCATAATTCGTTTATTCATTCAACAAACATTGAGTACCCTGAGATGCCAGGCACTGGTCGGTCCTATGTGCTGGGCCCCTGCCTTTGTGGGAACTCGGGGGATTCCTGGGAGGTGCCCAGGAAAACCGAATTTTCTACTTTCCAGGCTTTTGAGGTTTTGACTTTTTTATTATTACTTTTTTTTTTTTTTTTTTTTTTTTTGCGGTATGCGGGCCTCTCGCTGTTGTGGCCTCTCCCGCTGCGGAGCACAGGCTCCGGACGCGCAGGCTCAGCAGCCATGGCTCACGGGCCCAGCCGCTCC
>NC_041227.1:112267479-112284979 GCF_002837175.3 Physeter macrocephalus
TCCCGGACCGGGGCACGAACCCGTGTCCCCTGCATCGGCAGGCGGACTCTCAACCACTGCGCCACCAGGGAAGCCCTGACTTTTTTATTATTAACCAGAAGCATTATATTACTTTGTAAATAAAAGACAACAAATACCATAGAAACCAACCAGCACATAGAAACAGATTGGAAGAAACAAGTCAGGGCAGGGAGAGTCCCACAGTTCACAGCAGCAGGTAGGCTGGGCAGGTGATGGGACTCTCAGCTGCCCCTCTGCCTGAATCTCCTGAAGTGAGGAAAACACCCACAAACCGAGAGAATGAAAAGCAGCAGCAACACACTAGGGAGAAGCCCCACAGATGGCAGCGAGGATTCTCAGCCGCTTGAACTTTGTGGTGTAGTGGCACCATAAGAGGCAATCCACCATCCCAACAAGTTACCTTAAATTCAAATCTCCAATCTTGTTCAGCCGCCCTGGGACTCTGCTTACCCACCCACCCTTGCAGTTCAAGCACCATAAGGTGGTTAATAGCCAGCATGTCTGTTTATAAGTCAGCATCTTTCTCAAGGGAGCCTTCTTGCTGATTCAAAGACCAAAGAAAAAAATTATCTGGCTACAATAGTGTCCCCCCATCCCCAGGAAGCAAACAAAACAGCTGAGGGAAAGTGGGGCTAGCAGGTGAAGGGTCTTTGGTAAACAGAACTGTCCCTGAAGAAATGGAGGCCCCTGTCCTCTCCTGCCTTCTAGTGGTCACCCAAGGTTTTCATCTGAATTGGCTTCTCTATGGACACCAGGATTCCATCAAGCAACGACAATAGTAACAACTGATACAGAGCTCTAATTCACAGAACATATTTTTTTATATTCTATCCTTGCAGAACAGATGGAATCATTATTATCACCCATTGTATAGATGAAGAAACTAGGCTCAGAGAGAGTTAAGCAAATCATCGATGGCCCTGCATTCACAAGTAACCCAGTAGTACTCTTCCTCCAATGCCACCCTCCCTTCCCAAAGCTGCCATCCTTTTTATAAAGCCAAATTGAATTTTTAGTTGGGTCTCCAATCCTAGAAGCCATTCTGAGGGTCTTCTAAGGGCCAAGTACTATTTAGTGGGTTCACAGTCTTGTCTCCCAGGAGCAAGTATTTCCTGGAGCAAGCAGCCAAGTTATTTTTGCCTGGTCCCTGTATTGTTAATCACAGAAACAGGGAAGTGTGTTGGGTTCAGTCTCACTCTTCATTGAAACCTCAGGTCTATTCAGGCTCAGTGGTGGCACTGGGCCTTCTGGGGGTACCAGGAGCTCTCAGCTGTCTTCTCCATACCACACAGGTGTGTGTAGGAGGCTCGTGAGGCTGCCTTCTGGACCACTTGCCTCAATACTTTCCTCAGTCATTAAACATGTTTTTTCCTTCTTTCAAAGTAATATGTGCAAATAGATTTTTTAAAAATAATAAAAAACTTACACAGGAGGATCCCCAAGTTTAGGAAACCAGAATCTTTTCTATTGGGCAGTAGGCCTGCCTGACCTTTGTCCTAGAGGGAGACATTATCTTTAGTATACTGGACAGTAAAGAAACCTGCCCTTTGGGAATTCCCTGGCAGTACAGTGGTTAGGACTCAGCGCTTTCACTGCCAGGGCCTTGGTTCGATCCCTGGTCAGGGAACTAAGATCCCACAAGCCACGTGGCATGGCCAAAAAAAAAAGAAAAAAGAAACCTGCTCTTTGCTCTGGAGAGAGACACTATCTCTAACTTTCAAGGTTGTTCACTATACAAATATTCTTGAACAAGTCCAGACAAAGACAGCCAATGCCTATGCTCCACTAACTGCATGCAAGAGACGCATATAGCATTAATCTCCCAACAATTAAAAAGGCCTACTAACTGATAGAGCTAGAACAATAAAAGAATTCCACTCTGGCAGGATATAAAGCTCTCACACTGTGCCTGCCCCAATCAACTCCCGGACCAGGTACCAGACAACTAGGGGCAGCCCTGACACCCCAGAGCCTAATGAAATGATACAAAGTAGCCAATCCTACACCTGCTTAGCCTGATTACCCTACCTTTCATACTTCCCATGAAAGGCTCTTGTCTACATTTTCCCCTCATTCCTTCTGCCTCCTGGCCGACCCTGGTGCCTCTCTGTGTGGCCCTGTGTGGCCTGCCATGTCCCCTTCCTCTTGGGAACTGTGAGTAACAAACCACCTTTTCAGCATCAGTTGTCTCCTGATCTGCTGGCCTCACCATACCTCAATGATAATAAAACCTAGATTTTAACATTTCATCTCTTACTATCAGATTGGAAAAGTTACAAAACTTGACAACACTGCTGGTGAGGCTGTGGGGAAACAAGTGCTCCCATGTGTGGCTGGTGGGAGTGCAAAATGGTTAAACATTCATGGAGGGAAACTTACTAGTATCTCCAGATACACTGTTTAGTGAAAAAAAAAAAAAGCACAGTAGAAAAGAATGTTTACACCACCTTTTCTGTAAGAAAGGAATAATAAGGAAATATACATGTATCTGTTTGATTTTTCAAAAAGAAACACAGGAAGGATAAGTCAGAAACTGAGGAGATATTTTCCTGCAGGGGATAGAAAGCATGGAAATGTCAAGTGACTCATCTCTAAACATAAATTTTTGTATAGTTTTGACTCTTAGAATCATGATAATGTTTTATATACTCAAAAAAATATCAGTAAGGATTGGGAAGAACCCTAAAATGCAACCACAAACAATCAACCCAATTGTATTTCAAGTAAGCAATTCTGGAACTACTTGGTCTGTGTAACTGTCAGGATGAGCGAATGAGTAAATATATTAAAGATGTTAGGAAAGCCAGATTTCCCACTGTTGGAGAAGAGAGCTATAAAATGGAACTGGAGAAAGCTAGGGAGAACCCTTTGGTTTTGAAATAGAATTGGAAGTATCATTATGAACTTGTGGTCTTAGACATATATACACAGAAATATGTACAGACAAATGTGTGTATGTGTGTTCCTAGTTCTGTCCACTAAAAGGGTCTAGAAGCATCCTTCTTGGCATCTGCATAGGAATGAGTACACCTATTCCCCACTGAAAGGAAATGTGGCTCCTTGGAGAAATGACAGAATCCAGGGCTGGGGCAGGGAAAGTACAAGTTGAGCACAGAACATCTTGATGTACCAGGAAGTAAGAAAGTGCTCATAAAATGATGGATATGTGAAAGGATTATAGGATATGGGAAACAGCTGTAAGCAGATACTGTACACAACTGAGTTAATCTGAGCATCAAAATAAATAATGGTAATAATGGATTATAACTCATTGAATAAAACAAGAATCCATGAGTCCACACTGATAATAATGAATGAATGAGGGACTTCCCTGGTGGAGCAGTGGTTAAGAATCCACCTGCCAATGCAGGGGACACGGCTTCAATCCCTGGTCCGGGAAGATCCCATATGCTGCAGAGCAACTAAGCCCGTGTGCCACAACTACTGAGCCTGTGCTCTAGAGCCCGTGAGCCACAACTACTGAGCCCACATGCCACAACTACTGAAGCCCAAGTGCCTAGAGCCTGTGCTCCACAACAAGAGGAGCCACTGCAATGAGAAGCCCGTGCACCGCATCAAAGAGCAGCCCCCGCTCGCCGGAAATAGAGAAAGCCCACGTGCAGCAACGAAGACCCAACGCAGCCAAAAAAAAAAAATATATATATATATATATATATATATAAAATAAATAGATAAATTTATTTTAAAAAATAATGAATGAATGAGAAGGAAAGCGCTTCCTTACAATAGAATACCAAATTAATGTAGAAAGAATAATGGAACCAGAGCATCACCATTTTGCAATCATCACAGTAACAATCGATTCAAGTCAAAATCTTCAGTGGATTCTGGAAACTAAAGAGTGAAGATTTGAAAAAGAAATAGGATATCTGGGGCTTCCCCGGTGGCACAGTGGTTGAGAATCTGCTTGCCAATGCAGGGGACATGGGTTCGATTCCTGGTCCAGGAAGATCCCACATGCCACAGAGCAACTAAGCCCGTGTGCCACAACTACTGAGCCTGTGCTCTAGAGCCCATGAGCCACAACTACTGAGCCCAAGTGCCGCAACTACTGAAGCCCACGCACCTAGAGCCCATACTCTGCAATGAGAAGCCACTGCAATGAGAAGCCCATGCACCACAACTAAGAGTAGCCCCCACTCGCTGCAACTAGAGAAAGCCTGCACGCAGCAGTGAAGACCCAACACAGACAAAAATAAATAAATAAAATAAATTTTTTTAAAAAAAGGATACCTGTACGGTTTCACAATATCTCCCCATAAGTTACATATTAATTACAAAGGGAAAAGGACACACTTTACAATGGGAAAACCTGGCGGATACCTCCTTTCACAAGTGATTAAAGTCACCATTCCCTAAGATGGAACAAACCAAGATGTGCCTCCCATTATAATGCACTAGGAAAGACATAGCACTTCCTTGCTATTCCTGCCAAAGCACATAATTTGATCCTAATCACAGTGAAACATTGGACAAACCCAAGTGAGGGACAAACAACAAAATTACTTGCTTGGACTTTTCAAAAATGTCAATGTCATGAAAAACAAAGAAAGGCTGAAGAACTTTTCTGGATCAAAGAAATTTATGAGACATGGAAATTAAGTACAATGCAGAATCCTGAATGGGATCCTGGGCTAGGGGAAAAAAGCTAAAGAGGATATTGTTGGGTTAATTGATAAAATTTGATTATGGACTGTGGTTTAGCTAAAGGCATAATATCAATGTAGATTTCCTGATCTTGATTCTCGTATCTTGGATATATAAGAGAATACCCTTGGTATTAGGAAATACAGCCTGAAATCTTTAGTGATAAAGGAGCATGTCTACAACTTACCCTCACACTTCCTGGGAAAAATGTGTGTGTGTGTGTGTGTGTGTGTGTGTGTGTGATATACACATGCGCGTGCATATATACCAAGGAAGAGAGAGAGAATATTAAAGCAAATATGACAAAATGTTAACCACTGGTAAAGGGCATATGTTCTTGCAACTTTTATGTAAATTTGAAACTATATCAAAATTAAAAGCTATAATCCGACCCCCACACAAAAGCTAATATGTAAACAGAAGGGCCCACGAATTGCCCAGCATAATGAATGAAAAAATACCCACGCCCAGGCCTATGTGGCTGCCTCCCAACAAGCATTTTGCTCTTACTTGTTAATGGGTCCTGATTTTTAACATTAGACTTTTTACACTAGAACACGTAATACTTTTATTTAAAGAATTTAAAAATAGAAGAATTCCCTGGTGGCCTAGTGGTTAGGATTCTGGGCTTTCACTGCTGTGGCCCGGGTTCAATCCCTGGTCAGGGAACTGAGATCCTGCAAGCTGCACGGTGCGGCCAAAAAAAAAAAAAAATTAAAGAAAAGAGAGGGTCCCCCAAAACAACAAGAAAAAGTGAGTATTGTGGAGAGAACACGTGCACAAGTGAACCAGTGAATGGGGAGTGGGCGAGTGAATGGACAGAGCAGGCTAGTGACGTGGGGACGGAAGAGGCTCCCTCTCAAAGCACAGGCACTTTCATCTCTGCCCTCGTGGCCCCATCCACCCAGGTGAGGGGTGCAGGGGGGCTCTGTTTATGGCTGACACACCCTGGTAACTGGGCTGGCCAAAGTACATTTTCTTCCCCTCCCTTAGGAGGTCAGGCCAGGCGGATCCGTGTTGCTTCCTCCTCTCTGCCTGGGTGGGGGCGGGGTCTCCTGCATTCTTGGCAGACGGGCACCAGGCATGCTGGGGAGGCTGCGTCAGGTTGGCAACCAGGTGGCCCACATCTAGCCCCGGCCTGTGCCCGGCTGCCCCTGTGACTATCAGGGAGCATTTCCCTGCCTTGGGCCTCTGTTTCCCCATTTGCACCTTAAGAAGTCTGGTCAAATCAGTGATTCTCAACTTTGGCCACATATCAAAATCAGCTGGGGAGGAATTCCCTGGTGGCGCAGTGGTTAAGAATCCGCCTGCCAATGCAGGGGACACGGGTTTGAGCCCTGGTCTGGGAAGATCCCACATGCCGTGGACCAACTAAGCCCGTGCACCACAACCAGTGAAGCCCGTGCGCCTCGAGCCTCAACGAAGAGTAGCCCCTGCGCAGCAACGAAGACCCAACGCAGAAATAAATAAATAAAATCGGCTGGTGACCTTTTAAAAATTCCAGGGCCCAGATTGCACCCCAGACCAACTAAGTAGGACTCGTCAGAGGGTAGGACCCAGGCGCCCGCAATTTTTAAGGCTTTGCAGGTGATTTCAATGCACAGCTAAGTTTGAGAACCTATGGGCTCTGATCTCTGAGGTTCCCTCTAGCCTTATGATGCTGAGGCCCACCTGATGCCCTGTCCTCTGACACTGGAGTGTTAAATGATAAGGGAGAGCCACCCCGAACATGAGTTCCTACCTTCAGCCCTTTGAGACAGCAGCCCTGCCCAGGACTTTGCCCAGCCCCACCCACCCTTCACTGAACCTCCTGCTCCAGCCCCTGCCTCCTCCATTTTGATATTTGGAATCAGGGATTCAGGATCCTTGCCAAGGCGGAGTCTCCCCAGGTACGGGCCCGGGTGTTCCTGCTTTCTTGTCACTCACAGATGCTGAGGAAGGGGCTGGGAGAAAGGGGAGTGAGAATTGGGGAGGAGGGGGAGTCTGTTCAATCCGAGATACTGTCTGGCTTTTCTTATCCCTTGAGGTAATAATATCTGCTAACCTTTTCCAAGGAGCGCTGTGCCACCAAAGGCCTCCCCTCCCAGGGGCCCTTGGGTAGGTTAGCCTGCACTGCTTCCCCACAGACACAGCCCGAGGAGAGAGGAGAGAGCCTTGAATTTCAGTCCCTTCCTTCACTTGCAGCATCCTGTGCAAATTAAATCATACAACACACCTGAGCCTTCGTTTGCCTATCTGTAAAATAGGCCGACCCTGCCCTATCTCACCAGCCAATGACAAGAACATATTATTGTTTCACTGCAGATAGATGCACTAAGGCTTTAGAACGTGCTTTTTATTTGATTGGGAGCTCAGCATAAATGCTAGAGGGGCTGCTGATCTGACAGACCGCAGAGCTGACCCATGGCTGAACCCCAACAGGACATGAGGGAGAAGCCTGCAGGTGAGTCTTTAATTCCTGTTTCCAACATGGTCCTCAAGGATAGGGGAGGGGCCCGAGGAAGGGAAGAGCAGGGTGCCCTCCCCAACTCTGCCAGGGGTGTAGTCAAGAGCAGAGCAAGTACATCAAGGGTCCTTTCAGCGGGAGGCAAGTATCAATAGCTATAATTAATAGCAGCCAGCAAATACTGGTGCTCACTACGTGCCAGGAGGGGTTGTACTTTCTGTTCACTTTCTCATTTCCTTCTTACAACCTGTGAGTTAGAGATTATTAATCCCATTTTCCAGATCAGAAAACAGGCTCAGAGAGATTAAGTAACTTGTGTAAGGTGTCACTGCTACTCAACAGCATAGGAAAAACAGATCCAAATCTGCCTGACTTCAAAGAGCATGCCTTCTGACCTCTAAGAGACCCTGTCCATCCACAGGGCATCATAACCTGACAGATTCATCAGAGAATTAAATGCTTTTACACGTGGTAGGTCAAGCTGGGGGACATCTCATGCTCTGTGTGGGGTGAGTAGTGAAGGGGTGGGGAGGGCATCATTCCAGTTCAGCTATCTGGGGGGCTGAGGCTCAGTTGCTGCAAGGCCATCTTCCAGCCCAGGGAAGAGCTCCCTCCACAGCCCAGAGTGGAAGGGCACGGACTAGACTGCAGATCCCTGCCCCAGGGGTAGGGACATTATTTCTGTCCTGAGAGAGGGCTGCGCTGGGCGAGAGCATCTCATTTCTGGGGGAAGCATTTAGCAGTGTGGAAAAAGCACGGTTTAAGCCCTAAGCAGGACTGGCTTCATGGGCCTGAGATCAGAGCAGTTGTGCAGGGTCCTACATGAAGGCCTCACACTTGGGATTAAGTGCTCTGTGGTCACTGGCTAGAAAATTTTAATATTTAGTTTGTTCTGTAAGTGAAATCAGATGGGACAATGGAGCATGTGCTGGGGGACTGGGAGCTGGGACCTGTGGCTCGAATGTGTGGTCTCACTCTCAGCCCATCGTGCTCTAACCTCTACCACTCCCTCATTCTTCTGTTACCTTCGGCCCCTGGCAGCGACTCAAGCAAGAGGCGGGCAAGGAAGGTCATGCTCTGAGGTCCACTGAGCAAGGAAGAGGCAGGGACTGGGGTCCCTCGGCCGCTCCCATCCAGATACCAGTGTTCAGGTGGGGAGGGTGCAATTCCCTGGGTAGCCATTTTGCACTGGGCCCCACTTAATTAGTAGGTCACATCCAGGTGCTGCCATTTCCTAATGGAGCAAACTCCAGCAAGTTACTTCACCTTTCAGCACCAGTTTTCTTCTCTGAAAATGGGAATAATGGCTACACCCCATAGGAGTCTTGTGAGGACAATGAGGTTTCTGGTCCCCGCCCCCAAAATGCAAGTCTGATTATGACAGCCTCCTCCTGAACACTGTCTAATGGCTTGGCATTGTTCTAGAATAAGGGCCTTTCACCCATACCAGTACTGTCCAATTACAATGTTATGTAAGCCACATATGTAATTAATATTTTTCTAGTAGCCACATTTAAAAGACAGGTGAAATTAATTTTAATATATTTACTTCACCCAATATATCAAAACTATTATTTCAACACATAACCAATATTAAAAATTAATGAATTTTACATTTTTTTCTAAGTCTCTGAAATCCAGTGTGTATTTTACACTTAAGAGTGTATCCCGTTTCACGTGACTAGTGGCTACAGACTGGGTAGCAGAGGTCAGTAGATAATCCCACAATCTGGTACACACGGTCCCTCCCTGCCCTCTGCCCTGCAGCCATGCTGAATGGCTTTTCTTCCTTCTAAAGAGCCACTGCCTCCCCGCACAGGGCCTTCTGTTGTTCCAGGGCCCTGGAAAGCTCTTCTCCCTCTCTACCCTATGGATCTACTTAAGCCTGCTCATCCTTCAGATGTCAGATCAACACTTGCCCCTCAGGGAGATCTTTCTTAACTCCTTTCCAGGCTTTCACACTTTGGTGTGTCTTGCCCTTGCCATGCCCACAACTGTAATTTCACATTTACTTGAGGTCACTTGATTAATATCTATCTCTCCTGCTAACTTGTAAACGCCAGGACAGACACCACTTTGGGTTTTTGTTGTTTGAATCATCATTTCCCCAGGGCTTAGCACAGTGCCCAGCAGAGCAGACTTAGAAGGATATTCTAAGTTATGTAAAAGGCCTGGCACCTGGGAAGTACTCTGTAATGTTGCCTCCTTTCCCTTCCCTCAGGTTGAGAAAACTTCTCCTTATAAAGGGACTCTTCTAACTGTATAACTCTGCTAGAGAACTGGAGACACAAAGCTCTCAGTGCCGAATATATTTAAGAAGAAACGAGTTAAGCGCACAGATATTTCTTCTCAGATTACATACCATTCAAAAATACTGTCTCAGTTCCTTTTTATGATTTAAACGGTGATTAAGGAAAATTACTCTTCAGGTCTGAATATAACTACTGCCCTTTCCGCGGCATATTTTCCTGTGAGGAGGAGGAGCCGCAGAGCAGGAAGTGGAGATGGGGCTCTGCTGCCCCTCCCCTAACTGGCAGATCTGGAGAGCTAAATGCTGCGCTACTGCTTTCTCAACTCTTCTTCTCCAATTCTTTCAGGTGAATATACACAAGGAGGTGCAAATCAACAGTTGCCAACTGACCCAGGTGATAATGCCAAATCTGATGACACCTGCCTAGGTGAGGACTCAGCCCCCAGACCATGTTGCAAAGCCAAACTCACCATTTGGCTCCCTCCACCTTCAGTCGAAACTGCTCCTTCTTACAACAGTTAAGTTTTAAGACTCAACTCAATACCACTGTCCCAGAAGATTATAGAATTATCCCATTTCTCGGCCTACCTCTCACCTTAAAGTCCCAGGTGGTGCGGTCGACAGAATGATTTACACTCTTAAGAATACAGAGCCCCAGGGCTACACGTTTCCTTGAAGCTTTACAAATAGTCAACAAGGCACAAACAACGCCTATGTATTGCCAAGGGTGATGCATATCACCCACTGCATATTTTAAATCCTAGCCTGGCTTCAAACTGCAAGCCTTTTGGTGGGTATGATGGGGTATACACCCCAAAGCTTGCCCAGCATTCCAATAAAAGCTTCAGATAATTAAAAGTTTATATTTGCCTATAAAAGCTCCAGATCTACGTATTATTCAGTTCTTTTGCTGTAATAATTGATAATGTTGAAAGGCTTTAAAATGAGTGTTTTGTTTCTTTTACGAATAAATTTGTGGGTGATCCAGAGCTGGTGCTTAAAGTCAGAATTCAGAGCCACAAAGAAAATGACTTCATTGAAGTTGAACTGGATAGACAAGAGCTGAGTTACCAAAATCTACTAAAAGTGAGCTGCTGTGAACTGGGGATTAACCCAGAGCAAGTGGAAAAAATCAGAAAGCTACCAAACACACTACTCAGAAAGGTAGGGTTTACAAGTTTCTAAACAGAGACTGGGCTCTAGGTGGGTAAAATTATGTTCTGTGAAGCCAATCACTAGCTTCTGCATTACTAATATGAAAGCAAAATCCAAGACACTGGAAATTCTGGCTGCAGGACAGCCAAACATGGTAACTAGGTTATTTTCAATCTGGTGCTTCTACAGATTTGCATACCTAATTCATCAACCCTTTTAAAATTGTCTGAATTACAACTAACACCCACATTTAAGACCCTAGAGTTCAATATGGCCAGCCTCCAATCTCTACAAAACTGGTCCCCAGGACAGAAAATACAAACCCACTCTTATCTGCTTAGCAACAGCCAGCCTTTGCAATCTCAGGAAACAAAATTTGGGGCATTTTTATATATTTTCCTGATTCAAAATACAAATCTCACTTTTTAACTTCAGAGGAAAATTCTCATTTCTTTGGGCATTATTTTTTTTTAAAAAGCAATTTTCAAAATGCCTTTAGCAGTTCTTATTGGTGCCTTGGCTAACAGTATATTCTTTGTAAACTAAAAGTAGTGGGATGATCATACTTTATAGTTTTTTTTAAAAAATGCCCTGGCCTAAAGTTTTTTCTTGGGCCTAAAGTTTTTCTTCAAATTGGGACGTTATTCCCTTTGGAAACCTGCAACATGGACTGGGGAGAAAAAAAAAAAAGACATGCACACAGAAAAAACAATTCTAAACTGCTGACTTAGATTACCATGAATAGACAGAGAGAAAACAATGTTTGGCCAATATTATTAAGCCTTTGTATCTTAACTTCACATGTATTTATGAACCATTATATAATTTCTTTTCCATATTAAGGACAAAGACATTCTAAGACTACGGGACTTTCAAGAAGTAGAACTCATTTTAATGAAAAATGGAAGCTCTGAACTGATAGAACACATACCATCTCTGTTAGAGAAGCCCTGCTACAACAGCAATGCTGCAAAAATGACATATTAAGAAATCCCAGAAACAAAAAACTGGAATTAGTATTTTGTAAATAATGAAGCCTGGATGTATGTATCAGTTTGCTAACTTCATATGTGTACTTATTACATTTCCTTGTTTGCAACTTCTCTGGGCTGGGAGAAGAGTACGTTCAAAATGCTTTGACAAACAGAAGTATAAAAAAAAATTTTAAGTATGATACTTATCAACGCAAGTTTAGTTTGTAAAGTTGTACCCCAATCCTGATCAGGCATAGGTATGCACTCCTGAGATTCAGTCAGGACAAATGGCCAGGGTCTGTTCACATAAACTCCATTAAGGGCAGGGTGAGCTGATGAGCTGGGAAAGCCAGGACCCCACTTGCCACACTGGTTCAAATAGCCCAGTTTCTAAAACCATCTCTTACCGTCATTTCCCTTTTACACACTTTTTAACTTACCTATGACTTAACACAAGTAAGTAACCATCTTTGAGGGTACTTTTAACATACAACTTGCAGAAAAGCCAAGGCACAGCATACAGCACTGAACTCTATTAAACAGGTGAAAAAATAAAACCAAGTTGGTGCCCTCACTAACTAGCTCCAAGATGGGTTATGATCACATCCCATGCTAGGTTCTTCCCTACCACACCACACAGAATCCTTCTGGGTCAGCTTGCTGACTTCTAGTTAATAGCTGCTTGTTACCTTGGAAGCACTCATGCCTGACTCCATTTACCAACTTCCAACAGGACACACCACACTGCCACTTCTTTACACACCCATGTGAAATGATCTCTAATCCTCATGGAACTGAGACGTTAAGACTAATCCTTAATTACCAGAGACCTCCTGGGCAAGCACAATGTCTTGTCTCCTCCAGCACATGAAATAGGCCACGGTCCTCTCACCTCCAAATTCTTAATAGGTCACCTTTGCTAAAGGGTGAAGGGACACTGAGGCATTACATCAACACTTATTGCAACCAATGCCAAAAAAGTGGAAAATGTTCTGATTAGGGCAGGTGAAGTACGTACCATTTTATTCATGAAATGAGTGAATGAGACCTGAATCTGCAATTTAGTGTCCACGGGATTATGGTAGGAGCACCTCAGCGCTGAATGTAAGCCCGGCATCTAAGTCACATTTTTAAGATAGCATGGCCCGTAATGAAAGCCAATTCCACCCAGAGCTCAGTGTTCCATTGCCAGGACTGTGACAGGGGATGACAGCGGGTCAATCCCCATGTGTCACCTCCCTAAGTTATTTTCAGTTTTTTCTTAAATAAGGTAAATGTAGGGAGGGACTTCGGGTTGGTTAATGGCTCAAAATTACCGTTTGTGGAAAAGTGAGATTTTAGGTGGTTTTTAAGTGAACACGGTAGAATAAATTTATTTGAAAAAAACTACTGTTGGGAGGAAAGCTTACAATAGCAGAACCTGCACAGTGTTGCCTAGTGGTTAAGTACAATAAGATCAATAGGGCAGCAACTTAATTACCACAGGTTGATAAGCAAATTCAAAACACGTACCCATTCCAAGTTAATACAGCCTGCACCAAAAACATACTTATTTTCTATAACCAACATAGTTTTAAGACTGCAGATTAATCATAAAAATTTGAAGCTTCAAGAGTAATTTTTATTTTTTTAATTTTTGGCATGCAGGATCTTAGTTCCCTGACTAGGGATCGAGTCTGCGCCCCCTCAAGTGGAAGCGTGGAGTCTTAACCACCAGACCACCAGGGAAGTCCCAAGAGTAATTTTTATTATGTATTTCATGCATTGATTGTAAAACTAATTTCTAAGGTGCAATTCCCCTGAGAGGTTGTTTTTTTTTTCTGGTACCTGAAATAAATCAGGTACCAGAATGCTGTCCTAAAGAGTTCCACAACATATTTAGGAATGGTCTAGAATTCTTAGTTGTTCATAATGTATGTTCATTGAGAATGGAGTGACCTGTGGTGTGTGGTTGGAGGTAAGAGGGCCACTGCTAACTGATGCGGGGACTTTTAGCTACATGAATTTTATGCACCCGTAGTGCCTTTAAAGTTTCAACCACCTTCCCCTTAAAGAGCAAACATTATTTAAACACTTCATGGTATTCCTATTAAGAGTAGAACAAGGACAAGAGCAGCCCCTCTGAGGTGACAATGTTAACTTGAACAAAGGGAAGGATGTGCTGACAGGTCAGGAGAATAGCTCTTCTCACCTCAGCAGTTTCCCTTCCTGGACTGGCATAAATCTGACAGAAAAGCTTTCTCGGAAGCTGCTTACACAGCAGAAGCAGCATCAGCTCCCTGGCGGATATCCAAATGAAAATAACATCAAGATAAAAATAATGTATCACAAAGAAAACATACATTTAGGCCCTGTTTCTAGCTTTCAAAGACTACAATTAAGACCCTAAATCTGGCACTCGAGAAACAGTACCCTTTACATCTGCTACTCACTGAAGATTTCATGAAACACATTGTTTACGTATGTTTTACTACTTACTACCTTCACCAAGACCTTTTCCCATTTTTAATTTAAATTTTATTAAGAAATATCATACATACAAAAGCACATACACATACAGTTTAAAAAAGAAACCACCCACCCAGCTTCAGCAATCACCACCAGTTCCTCTGAAGGCTCCTCCTTGCCCTTCATGATCTCCCTCCATCCCTCCAATGTACTGAATTGTGTTAATCATTTCCTTGCTTTCCATTTACCATATATTTAACGGCCTGGTTTTGACCTTCACAGAAACGGAACCACAGTGGATGTATTCTTCTGCAACTTGCTTTTCTGACCACTGAGACGACTCCTTGTTCACACGTGCAGCTGTAGTTCAGTCTGACTTCTGTGTAATTCCTCTATAGGAATATACCACAATATTTATCCAGTGGACTGTTGGACGTTTGAAGTCTTTCCAGTTTGTTTTCGTTTCCTTTTCTTCCTATTACAAACGATGCGGTTATGACATTTTTACATCCATCCCCTGGCACACAGGTATAAGAGTTTCTCTAGGGTATGTATCTAGGGGTGGAATAGCCACAAGAAGTTATGGCACAGTTATGCCAAACTGTTTTCGAAAGCTGTCGTTCCTAAACATTTTTAAAGCTGTTGACAACTGATTTGGGATGGCTGAGGGGAAGAAACAGATCAACTGTGAAACTCTCAAACTGCATTTTTAAACTAGAAAACTAAAAAATCTAATACAACAATGAAAAATACATTTACTTCTCTTTTACTTGAAATGTACTTTTGAAAACTGCTTGTTTAAACTTAAAATTCCTGTCTCCTATGTCTCAAATGTCTCTAAATATACTGAGTGAGAACAGCAAGATTCAGAACGTACGTTATACTATCATATATCCTAAAAGATTCATACATAAATGCTTACATCCCTCACCCCCACCTCCCCACAAAAACCACTTGGAAAAACAATTCTTAACACTAGTAGCTCCTGTAGAGGAGGAAGAGAGGGACAGGAGTAGAAGAGAGACAGATCACTAAACACTTCTGTTGTTTTTCTGAACCATATACAAGCATTAAAATTGTCACACAAAATTCTTAAAAAGCAGTCACCTGGGGTTCTTTCATAAACTAAAAATCAGTCCAAACTCAAACCTGAAAACCAACCCTGAATGAAGTCCCATCCCACAGAAAATATACACAATTCTCAAGTATTTTTTTTTGTTTCATGCACATTTAGAATGTTTAAAAACATTCACACAGCTCATCTACAATGCATTTTTAAAAGCGAAGAATGTACACAACAAGCTCAAAAAACTTTCACCCTAAATTTTTCAGTTTTAACATCTCTAGAAACTTTTAATCAGGTAGCTGAACTCAACCTACATACAGTCAAAGTGTTTGCAGACCTTAAAAATAGGGCTGGTTATCCTCTGTGACACTAACTATATTGAAGAAACCAGACAGATCACCTGCAGGTGAGTAATGCTATAATAAGGAAAGAAGGTAAACGTCTCTAGGCTAGCAATATCATTAGCTCAAGAAAGCAAGAAAGGTGTTTTAATTTAAACTGAAAAATTACTGTATTATGATCTGTTTGAAGAAAAAATGTCTTAACAAAAAGGGTGATGATAGTGTCTCTACACTGCAGAAGGGAGGATGCCAGAACAGCAGACTCAATTACCAGGTCCCCTTGAGAGGCACAATGGAAAAGTAAGCTACCAGACCAGTACTACAAGTTGGCCAACTAAAAGTTCATCCAATTTATTTTAATTAATAAACTGTTCTTTATCTTTTAGTGATACATGCAGAAATATTTACAAATTAAATGTCTGAGACTTACTTGAAAATGACAGGGGACACACACAGAGAGTAAGAATGGCCACTGAGTGATGGACTTCAATAAAAGTTAACTACACTTTCCTACTTTTGTGTCTTAAATTTTCCAAAACTAAAAAACCCTGATTGCTGATTCCAATCTTAACAAGTAATCTTCTGGTTAATAAAAATTGGCTCCCCTTAAAGGCTTTTCAAAGAGATGCATTAAGCCAACTGACAACTTTTTGGTCTACATGACAGAAATGTGTATTTCTTAGTGTAAATTAGCACATGGCCTCTATATTGGATTCTGTGAATTTGTTTAGTAAGAATAATTTCCTCTTGAGCCTGATAATTTTGGGTGTTGGGTGTGACCCAATTTCTAGATCTCCACAACTAAGGCCAGACCTTAGTCATAGACACCTCAAGGGACCAGGCCTCCCCCTCAAATCCTACATTAACTTCAACAGTGATCCATACAGATGAAGATGATGAAGACTTCATGAACTTGTTTAGTGTACTTCATTAAAATAAGTTAGCTACTGATTCTACATGAGGCAGAACAGAACAAAGCTGGCACTTTAATACCCTCATGATTTAATACCTTAATGACTAAGTACCTTAATACTTAAGTAAATTTCTTCTGTTTTTAATAGTAATAGAATATGAATAGAATAGAATAAACTAACACTTTATGACCTTTATTCCTACAACCACAATCTTGTCAAACTACACAAAGCAGTGCTTTGGGAGGTGGTCGACTTTGTGTTAGACTGTTTCCCATCTTACATTAATCCTCACATGAATCATCTCTGACAAATTCAGAGATAACCCATCCATCTACTGCTGCATCTCCAGGATTAGCTAGGTAAGCCAGGAATGCTCCGTCCCCATAGCATTATCTCATACAAAGCCTCTGAAGTTGCAGCTTCATTATTTTCAAAGCTTGGTGGAGGGTATTTTAGCAAATTCTGTAGCCTATTATTATGCCTATTAGAATGAATACAGTGGCATAAACAGTAAGGCAGTAAACCACAAGGCAGAGACCTAGATTCCACGTGCTAGTTTCTCCACCAACATGGAGCCGTTAAGTCACTGGGTGAGTCATGTAACACACTAACTCAAGTTTCCCCACCTATAAACTGATGACAATATCTGAAAATTATAAAGCACAGAGAACTTCCATGGTATATGTAGCTGGAGCTAATATTTTTACACAGTCACAAGCTGGCTATAGGTAGAAATGTGCTGCCAAATCTGCTGTACACGATCCCCCCACATCCCCATTACCTTAAGCATCAGTTTTTTAAAAAAAATTCCTTGTTATATGTACCATACACCCCATACATAGAAATAAATACATTTATAATCCAACAAGACCAGGTTAAAAAAATCTTGATACAGGATTTTAAGACCAAAACCTAGTTAAAAGTTCTTGAAATGCTCTTCTACATCATTATTTCATAGCTGGAGGATGATAGTGTTTGTCAGAAGGACATTTTGAATTTTCTACTACTAAAGAAATCTCTCAGGGATGTAAAAATATATTCTAGTTCACTGTATATCTTTGTTATTAAAAGCATAATTCAAATGTATTCATAACTACCCCAAATTGAAGCACCATTATTTAAAACATTTAAACTGTGGAAATTCTATAAAAATTAGTCTTAAACAGAACAAATCAGATAAAACTGTACACCAACATCTCTAATAACAGCGTATCTC
>NC_041227.1:112289979-112351359 GCF_002837175.3 Physeter macrocephalus
ATGAGAATATCCTTGTGAAAACATGCCAAAGACAAAATGAAAAAGTCCATTAAGAGTGCACAGTGAACCAGCTACTGGAATGCCACAGTAAACCAAAGGAAAAAGTAGAGGGGAAAGAGCATGTTGCTTCAATAAAAAACACGGTAAGACACATGTAAGGCATTCAACTACTGCAAACTTAGAAGTACTGAGTTAAATGAATGCTGTACATGAGCACCAATGCAGTAATGTACATTTACTCTGCAAGACATATTATGAAACACGGCAGCAAGTACAAAAAAAAAAAAAAAAGAAAAAAAGAAAAAAAAGGTTGCCAATAACCAAGAATTCTACACCTTAAAAAGCCTAAAAGGTAATGCAATACTTGGAAGAAACTAAATGATAAGCCTTCAAGTTATCAATTGAAGGATGTGACTTTAACATGTTCTAAGAAAACACCAGGCCAACTGTCATTCTCGCAAATCAGAGCAGGAGAGGAGAGAATAATGCTTGTCTCCTACTGAATGGTATTCATCACAAGTGAAAATAAGTATAGCTTGAAGTGGAACTCTGCCTGTGTCTGAAGAAAAGTGAGTCGGTGGGGAGACAAGAAAGTGAAAACAGTCTCTTAATAAATTAAATTCTCATAAAAACTAACCTTTCTCCTTGGATTTTCTATCTTGTTCTCTGTCCCGACTTTTGCTCCTGTGCTTATATGACTTTCGATCTCGGCTTTTTGATCTTCTTCGATCCCGACTACGAGATCTATGCTTTCTTTCTGATCTATCATGGCTTCTGCTTCTTCGTCGATCTCTGCTTCTTAAATAATTTGAAACAAAAGGAAAGCAACTTCAGCTGATTTACAGTGAGAAAAAAACCTTGAAGAATTACGTACTGTTGAATAAATAACAAGATTAAAAGCAAAACTTACTGCTAAAGGCAAAAGAATAGAATCTACTATTAAAACATATTTACATTAGAAATCTTAAGAACTGAAAACTGAAAATCCTTCTAACTTCAATTTTTCAAATAGGTAGCCCTACCCAAAATAATTTATAATTTAAATGTCTTCTCAGAATCAATGAGAAGAGAAGCACTTAAAAGACCATCCAGTACACTGACTTCCTAATAAGACTGCATCAAACCTCCTTAGACTGCCTCAGAAATAGCAATGAAGTTGCCTCGAAGATGGACTCGTTCAGATTCAACTCTCATAATCCATCCTCATGCTTAATGAGACTTAAGAGGGTCAAGTACCAAGGAGTATCACTAGTAATTACTACTGTTTATTGCACACTCACGATATGCCTGGCACTGTTTCATGTGTTCAATATACCTGCTTCGCCTTCTTTCTCTACTTCGTGATCTTTTGTGGTCCCGAGACCTGCTGCATCTTCGGTCAGAAGTTCGGCTTGAGTGACGACTCCTTGATCGACTCCTCTTTCTTCTTTCTCTGTCTCGAGCCCTTTCTTTTTCTCTTTCTTCCTCTTCTCTTCGTCTTTTCCTCTCTCTTTCTTCCCTTTCTCTCTCCCTTTCTTTTTCTCTTTCTTCTCGTTCCTGTTTCTCCTTTTTTAAACGCTCATCACGATCAGGTTCTTCAGTTCTTTTTCTTAATTTTTCCTAAGGAAACAGAGTTTGATTTTTTTTTTTTTAGAACTATATGAAGACACTGTCAAACATGGCTACCTAATGTGAAGCATTTTTAGACCAACTTATGGAATTTGATGCCCTAAAAGTGAAATGGGGAAATCTCAACACCATGTATGTACACAAGATATTATTTGACTAAACCCTCAGGAATATTCTTTCTCCCAAATTCCTGGCACTACAGAGTAAAAAAAATAAAGTGCTTTGCTAATCTAATGAAATGCAAAACATTATAGGGATTATCGCTACCTCAAATAACACAGTCAGCAAAAATATCAATGAGAGATTTATATCTCTATGTGATCAATTTTTAACCATACTAAAATAAAGTACTAGCTATAGCTAAAATACATGTTTATAAGAAACTTACTTTTAATTCTTCTACAGTAGCTTTAATTTTGGCATAGCCCATGTGCTGTTTTCCCATCAAATGGTCATCTACCCGGGACTGGGCATCTCCCACTATCAAAAAGGCTCCACACACTTCACAAACTTCCATTTGTTTTTCTTGGGCGGCAAAACTTTCAATTGTCTGAAATGATAAATCAGTTATTTTAAGAATATCTGAGGAAGACACAACAAACAAATCCCCCCAAAAGTACTTAACATTTAGAATAGATTTTTAATTTTGTCAACTGCTACTTTCCACTTCCCCAAAGCCATAATACTGAGCAGCAACTTTTAGAGAGAGGAAGCATGACAGCAGCACTCAACTTTCCACATCACCCAAGAAGTACTGAGACCCCATCCCTCAACTCCAACAAAGAAAAAGCTACCTATTTTAGTCTGAATTCATTTCTCACTTGGTTCAACAGGTTAAGATGTGGACTCCGTATTAAAAATGTTTTTCAAAATCATTAAGGAATTGAACTCACAGTGTATAACCTGAACATATCCTTTTAATATTTGGGAACCAATGACCAATTATATTCTAGCATCAATATCCAAAACATGTATTTTGTATGTACAAATACATACCCTGATACAAAATACATTGTATCAAAGACATATCAAATACACTGATACAAAAACATGTATCAATATCCAAACATTATATTCTCTAACTGAAAGTTAAGAAAGTAGAAGGTAGTATTAAGAGTATACCAATTCTGTACTAAGGTAAATACAAACTGAGTAATTTGTTCTAACAAAAAATAAATAAAACCCAGGCCCAAATGAATACTTATAATCTAAGGCACAGGTTGGCAAGCCAGAGGCTAGAGGCCTGTTTTTGTAAAGTTTTACTGGAACAAAGCCACATCCAATTGTTTATATATTGTTTAAAGCTGCTTTTGTTAATATAAGAGCCTTTATGTTACAAATCTTGTGACCTGCAAACCTAAAATATTTACTATGTGACCCTTTAAAATAAAGTTTGCTGACATTAGAAAACTGTTCTCAAATCGGCATAGATCCTAGTAATTCACAGTGAACAGCCTGGGTAAATCAAAATGAGGTTGCTACTCACCGAAGTTGTGGACCTAAGCAATTCTCTCTCTTCTTTTAACTGTTCAACTAATTTCATCATTCCCTGGGCTTCTTCTACTTTTCCTTCAGATCCTAATTCTTCAATCTAAGGGGAATTTAAAAAGCAGTCAGGATATCTTTCTAACCACACTATCCAAGTATTTGTCTTTTTACCCCAAGCTCCATTAGCATTTAGCGGTTGTTTTGGGTCTTTTTGTTTGGTTTTGTTTAGTGAAGCCTGCATTAATTATGTATACTTGACCGAACATAAACAGCAAATTTCTAAGGTGCACAATTTCATAAGGTTTGACTCCCATGAAATCAACACCACCATCTAGATAATAAACATATCCATCACCCCTGAAGGTTTCCTCCTGCCTCTTTGTTGTTTCTCCTCCCAAAGCAACCACTGATCTGCTTTATGTCACTATAGATTAGTTTGCATTTTCTAGAATTTTATTTAAATGGAACCATGCACTTTTTTTTCCTTCTGTAGGGCTCTGGCCTCTTTCACTCAACCTAATTATCTTAAGATTCATCCACACTGTTACATGTAGTTAATTCCTTTCTCTTACTGAATAGTGTATCACACTGTATAGATCGGGGTCCCCAACCCCCAGACCAATAGCGGTCCGTGGTCTATTAGGAACCTGGCCACACAGAAGGAGGTGAGCGGCAGGCGAGCGAGCAAAGCTTCATCTGTATTTACAGCTGCTCCCTATCGCTGACATTACCACCTGAGCTCCACCTCCTGTCAGCATTATGGTGAGCTGTATAATTATTTCATTATATATTACAATGTAATAGTAATAGAAATAAACTGCACAATAAATGCAATGAGCTTGAATCATCCCGAAACCATCCCCCCACCCCCATCTATGGAAAAACTGCCTTCCACGAAACCGGTCCCTGGTGCCAAAAAGGTTGGGGACCGCTGGTATAGATACAGCACATTTTTTTTGTATCCATTAACCTACTGACACACACATGAGTTCTTTCCAGGTTTGTTTGGGGTGTTATTTGCCTATTATGAATAAAGCCACTATAAACATTGGTATACAACTCTTTGTGTAAACATATGCTTTCATCTCCCTAGCAGTGGAATGGCTCATGGTGCCTCTTTTAACTTTTTAAGAGAGAAACTTTTTTCCAAAGTGGCTGCACCATTTACATACCCCAACATTGTAAGATAGTTTGTTTGCCCAGCTCTCCACTAACACTTGATATGGTCAGTCTTTTTAATTTTAGCAATTCTAATAGGTGTTCAAAAAGCATCTCACTGTAGATTTGTATTTCCCTAATGTTTAGTGACATTGAGCAACTTTACATGTATTTTATTTGCCATCCTTATACCTTCTTTGGTTAAGTGTCTACTCCAAGTACTTTCTAACATTAATGCACAAAATTCTCACCTGCTGCAGGAGTACATCGATTTTATCTGTTAGAACCTGAATTTTTTCTTCATTTTTGCCTGTTGGACCAGCTGCCTAATGAAGACAACAGAATGTATTATTAACAACTAAAATACAGAGATAGACATTCAAACTCTCACATACCACACCTAATATTTTATTTAATAACTGAAATGCTGAATCACAAGGATAGTAACTCAATTACCTCAATTTTTGTTAATCAGCTGAATATTTTGTCAGTTATTGATATTTAAGGTCAAAACCTTATGATTAGCAAAATCAATATTACATTTACTAATAAAGACTGAAATTTTAAAAGAATACAAAGTAATGAATGAACCTGAACACAAGTTTCAACAAAAGGGAAGTCTCTGGGTTTCCAGAGAACAAGGACACTTCACAAAGACTGTAAATTAATTTCATACTCACCCCAGATGACTGCTGGTTTTGAGATAATGCCAAACGAGCATGGCCTCGTCTAATTCTACGCTCTACTTCTGCAAGTAAGCTCTGTAAGTATCGCAGAAAATCTCTCTCATAGCCAACTTTCATAAAACGAGAACTCTTCTCATACCTAATAAAAATGAAAATAAACAAGCACTGTTTTCCTTCCAAATCTTTATTGATTACAACTCTCATATTCTATCTTAACTAATCTCATGGACTACTGCATTTAGACTGAAGGCGTAGGGAATTCCCTGGCGGTCCAGTGTTAGGACTCTGTGCTTTCACTGCTGAGGGCCCGGGTTCAACCCCTGGTCAGGGAACTAAGATCCTGCAAGCCGTGAGGAGACACCAAAAAATAATAATAAAAGAAAAAAATAAAAAACAAATGTGATATAGAAAAAAAAGCTTAGGCTTATTCTTGGCATACAGTATGTACTCATATGGTGATACTACATAAAGCTGCATCACTTTCTACCACCCCCAACTAATGAACAGGACCTCTGTCTGACACTCATTTTACATGAATTTCAATTATTTCTTCAATCCTTGTCCCCTTTAAACCAAACAATGATGGGGGGTGGGGGGATGACCCCTCAAAAGGTAACTTACTGTTTTCGCAGATTTTCATCATGAATTTTTTCACAAGGCCCTGAAAGAACAAGAAATTTGAAGGTATAAATTATTGAAGTTAACTTTTCTCTTGCCAAAAGTTCTTTTTTAAAAAAGGAAAGAAGATCCATTTAATCACTGAGTAGTCTGTAGACACCTAAATTAAGCCTACTGAATCATGAAGCAACATACCCAAGTAAGCACATGAAAAGTGTTCTCCTTAGTCTTCAAGATGTGTATAACGCAGAACTACGTAAGAGAAGAAAAAAGAGGGAGTAGGAGGAATGAAAAAATTGTTCCTTACTGCCACCAAGAAGAAAACTGGGATGAGGGCAGACCACTGGTCTAAACCACCAGCGACATTTTATTAATTTCGAGTTTCTGTGAATAGTACAAGACTAGCACCCTAGTCCTACCCCTTACCATCTCCAAAAGGCAACCAATTTTGACCCTTTTAGTTGTATCTTCTGGAATTTATCTCCATATTTCTAAATTTTATGCTTATTTTGCTTTTTCTTGGTTTATCTTAGGCATCAAAAATTTAGGTTAAATAAACATTCAGTACTTATATTTTGATTATGCAAGTCCTACATTAACTGCTGAGTCAAACAAAAGGTGCATTATAATGACACTTTTGATAAACTTACTGGAATTCTTTCTTTTGTTTAGTCTTTTCTATGTCTCTATTTCCAAATTCATCTCAAACACTTTAACTCAGCTATAAGAAACTATCTCAATACCAATCTCCCTCAAGATTCAAAATATATCAGATAATCAGCTTTATTTTCTTCCATGAGCTTTCTGTCCTGCTTCAGCCTGGGCTGCTTTTTTTCTAAGCTCACTAATAGAGTTGTCATCCTTAGAAACTCCTTTTCTGGTCTGTACTGAAGTTTACTGGATCTCTTATTTCTCTCCTTCTTGGTTTATGCCCATGAGTTTCCAGAGAAAAGGTGGTAGATAAATTTGTTGAGACCGTGCATGTCTGAAAATGTCCTTTTTTTTCCACCCTCATATTTTCCTGTTTGGCTATATAGCTAACCTAGGTAAAAACATTTTTTCATTCAGAATCCTGAGGGTGTTTCTCCAGTGTCTTGAAGCTTCCAGTGTCATACTGACAAATCTGAGGCCATCCTGATTGATCTGATTGATAATCCTATGTGCCCCACCCTCACCCCTGGTGTTCTGGAATTTCACAATGGTGTGGATCTTTTTTCATTTGTTGTGCTGAGCTCTTGAAGGACTCACTCAATCTAGAGGGTAAAGTCCTCTAGTAATGCAATATTAAAATTTCCTCCCTTCTGTTTTCTCTATCTAGAACTCTTAATTAGCTATTAGAGGACTGGACTGATATAATTTTTTCAAATTTCAATTTTTATCAACATTCCACAAATTTATTTTATCCTCAAAACTTTCCCCTGATTTTATTTCAGATTTCTCTAGTTCTAATTTCTAAGAACTCTTCTTAGTTTTTCAAAACTTCCCTTTTTATACAGTATCCTATTCCTCCTGATATGTTCTCTTATTTCTCTGAGGATACTAAATTTAGTTATGGCTTTAAAATCTTTTTTCTTCTGTTTCCCCCATTATCCACCATATTCCACTAAATTCTTTTTTTCTGTTGGTTTTGGTTAATCTTTTGTGTTTGAAGGTTTTCTTCAAATGTCTGACTGGTATTCCTTGGCTGGCAAAACACTTCCAAAATCTGACTCGAAGTTGGTATGCTGAGGCAGAGTTTGTCAACTAACGGGCTTTACCATAGGAAAATCGGGCAGCAAGACTTTCTTTTAGGAGATTCCCCAAGGGTCAGTACCTGTAGATCACTTCTCTGGAACTGTTCACTTTCTCTAAAGAATCCTCTTCTCTTCTGCCTGGGGAAAAAACATCTGGCTGTATCCTTCTAGGAACAGGGCAGAGGAAGGGAATGGGAAAACCTCACTATTGAGAATACAGACTCATTTAATCTCTTATAGTCTCATCTTTGTTCATTACTGCCCTGTCTTGTATCTCTACTCCCAGTATCTAGATACATCCAGCCCTAATGTGCTCTTAATGTTTTAGGGCAAGCTGTTAATGTTTCTAGAATGATACTAGTTATGTATCATCCTTGGGAGAAGAAAATGATCAAATTTTTTTTTTTTGCATTTTGTGGTTCAAATGAACTAGAGTCTCTTTACCCCAATTTCTTCAGAACATAACCCCCTGGGGTCTCCTGGGCTGTAGGGGTGGGAGACAGTATCACCAGATGCACAGGTCTGACCACACAGACTAGTGGTTCTCAACAAGGGTCAGTTTTGCCCCCAGGGGTATCTGGCAATGCCTGGGGGCATTTTTGGTTGTCACAATTGGGAGATGTTACTGGCATCTACTGGGTACAGGCCAAGGATGCTACTAAACATCCTACAATCCACAGGACAGCCCCTCCCACCCCCGCAAACACAGAATTTTCCAGGTAAAACTGTCAAATGTCAAGGTTGAGAAACCCTGAACTAGACTAATCTCTGCTTTTCAGCCCCATGATTCAACTCTGCCTTCTATGGTACCTGATGCCTCCAAATCCTGAGCCTGTCCAGGGTTCTGCTGATCAAACTCTTTCTTCTGTATAATATCCCCTTCTGCGGGCTTTTAGGGTACAGGTTTCTCTGCTATTCTTCCATCCACTTGTCATCTTCCAAAAATGTGCTGACATCTCTAATGTTATCTCGACTCTTCCATTTACACCTTTTTTGTTTTTAAATTTTCATTTTAGTGGAGGGGTTTCAGGAGGGAGTGGAAATAGATATGTATATTCAATTAAGCCACCATGTTTAATTAGACTGACATTTATTAATACATTCAAAAAACTAAGCCAGGAAAGAAATTATTTATCAACAAACCTTTAAGAGAAAACTTCTTTTCAAAATTATAAAGTATCAGTTTCTCTTTAATCATAAATTCGATACAAGTTACACAGAATATTTACTTACCAAGATCAGAACGAGTGTTTGTGAACAATTCCGCAGGACAAAAACCACAGAGATAATATTTACAAACCTAGTGAAGAAAAACAAAGGTAAATTTAACTTTTTGAAATTGTTCGGTTTTAGAACTATACCAGAAAAGGGTGCCAAATAACTATTTTCTCATTTCATGATCTTCATCTTTCAACCAAATAAGTTTAAGAATAATTTCATTTGTTAAGCCATTTAGTTAGGTAAATTAACGACTTTCAGACTCCTGGATTTCAGTACAAGAAATGCAGGACTGACAGTTACCAGCATTTTCTATTTCTATAATTACTTCCTATTTCTATTACAGTATTAGAAATCACTGCCCTACTCCCAAGCAACAAAAAATATTGGATAAAGACATCCACAAAAAAGATAACTTTTTATTTTTATTTAAAAACACATTGTTCTTATTGTTCTAACTTTGTTAAAGACCAGAACCAATTTACGGACTAAGATTTGGAAATCACTGCCTAAATTCCAAATAACACTTATTTAAAGCAATCTGGTTCAGTATTTTCACTTAAAGAGATCCTGTAACAGGCCCTAAGATGTAGTGGATATTTTCACACATGCCAGCACTTTACTGAGTGATTTCTATGGTATGAGGAAGAATTATTAACATGAAACCAACTTTTAATTCTCTCTCATTGGTACTTTTGTAACTCCTTCAGATATATTCCAAGACTGCTTTATCCTATGTTTAATTCTATAACACTGCAAACCAAAACCTGTTAAGCAAAATTCCAAAATATCTCCCTTCATATAACCCTTCATTGTTATTGGGTAAATTTTCAATGTACAACTATAACATATGATAGAGAAGGTTTGCTAAATTTAAGATTGAATGAGTTTTTTCGAGACACTTAGAACTGGATGTTAAATCTGAAATAGGTTGTTTTTTGCTTCAAAGGTCAATTGTTTTATACTTGTCTGAAGCAATGTGGTTCCATAAGCTGTGTCCAGAAGAACTAAGGTGTTATAAAGAAAGGTCTCATAAAGAACACTGAGATTCAAAAATCATGTCTAAACAGATTTAGTTTTATATCAATATTATCCTGTTATATATGTAGCCATATGTCATAGTATCTTTGTACCATTTTCTTTTCTTTAGAAGTTCTAACACTCGATTTTAAATTATTAAAAAGGCTCTGTATGACCACAAATAACATGTTGGCGAGGATGTGGACAAAGGGGAAGCCTTGTACACTGCTGGTAGGAATGTAAATTGGTGCAGCCACTGTGGAAAAACCATATGTAAGTTCCTCAAAAAATAAAAATAGAACTACCATATATGATCCAACAATTCCACTTCAGGGTATATATCCAAAGAAAACAAAAACACTAATTCAAAATGATACATGCACCCCAATGTTCACAGTAGCATTATTTACAATAGCCAAGATATGGAAGCATCCTAAGTGTCCATCAACACATGAATGGATAAAGAAAATGTGGTATATATACACAATGGGACACTAATCAGCCATGAAAATGAATGAAAGTTTGCCATTTGCAACAACAAAGATGGACTTGGAGGGGATTATACTTAGTGAAATAAGCCAGACAGAGAAAGACAAATACTGTATGCATTTGTGGAATCTTAAAAAAAAAAAAAAAAAAAAAGCGCAAATTAGTGAATATAATAACAAAATAAAACAGACTCTGTGATATAGAGAACAAACAAATGGGGAGAGGGAAGAGGGAGGGGCAAAACAGAGGTAGTGTATTAAGAGGTACAGACTATGATGTATAAAATAAATAAGCTACAAAGATATATTGTACAGCACAGGGAATATAGCCAATATTTTACAGTAACTGTAAATGGAGTAAAATCTTTAAAAATTGTAAATCACTATGTTGTACACCCGAAACTTATATAATATTGTAAATCAACTATACCTGAATTTTGAAAGGGCTCTATACATGCAAATGGTTAATGTTTTTAAATGCTATATACTCTTCTAATTATTAAAAAGTCTGATTTGTTAAATTTTGCATCCACTTTAAGTGTATCAGCAAAATACCAATGCCAACATTCAGTTTGAGAATCTCTTTCAGGGGACTTCCCTGATGGCACAGTGGTCAAGACTCCGTGCTCCCAATGCAGGGAGCCCAGGTTCGATCCCTGGTCAGGGAACTAGATCCCACATGCATGCCGCAACTAAGAGTTTGCATGCCACAACTAAGGAGCAGGCGAGCCACAACTAAGGAGCCCATGAGCCGCAACTAAGACCTGGCACAACCAAATAATTAATTAACTGATTAAAAAAAAAAAGAATCTCTTTCATTTGGGGGAAGGAGGACAGAGACAAAGAGGGTATGCTACTTATCTTTCAGACTATTAACCCTGGTTCCAAGGGCCCAAAAATTATTTAACAAATTCCCCACAATTTTAATAGTCATATGAAATAGGTTAATAATAGTTATTACCAGCATTTACCATTATTTATAGCTACAAATTATATGGTTTTAATTATATTAATAAATTATATTATTAAATTATATTATTTAATTTTAAAACTAAACTTGGCGTTCAGCCCTCGTAAGTATGAAAGTTTACTATTATTACTATCACTATGCATTTTACTTTCAAGTACATATGTAAATATAAGACTACTGTTCATTAAAACAAAAGGAATAAACATCTGTATGGTCCCTCCTGACTCTTAAATATAACCAAATACAAACTTGAGTATTTCTAAGAAGGAAATCTTTTTGGAAGTACTTCCAAGTAGTACTTATTGAATCTTAGTTTTAATAACATTTATCACCAAAATCAAACTGACCTGGATCTGAACTGGGTTTTACCACATACTGTATGACTTAAGTTTTCTGTAGGACTTCTCTAGTGGCACAGTGGTTAAGAATCCACCTGCCAATGCAGGGTACATGGGTTCGAGTCCTGGTCCGGGAAGATCCCACATGCCGAGGAGCAACTAAGTCCACGCACCACAACTACTGAGCCTGCGCTCTAGAGCCCGCAAGCCACAACTACTGAAGCCCACACACCTAGAGCCCGTGCTCTGCAACAAAGTGAAGCCACTGCAATAAGCCCACGCGCCACAATGAGGAGTAGCCCCCGCTCGTCGCAACTAGAGAAAGCCAGTGCACAGCAAAGAAGACCCAATGCAGTCAAAAATAAATAAATAGATTTTTTTAAAAAAGTTTTCTGTAAAAGTGGGGATGACTACTAACTTCAAGGTTTGTCATAAAATGTGTAATAAATTCTGGTTTTTAAAACTAAAATACCTCTGATTTTCAGAGCTATTTAAAGTTTTATTCTTAGGACTTCCCTGGTGGCACAGTGGTTAAGAATCTGCCTGCCAATGCAGGGGACACGGGTCCGATTCCTGGTCCCAAAAGATCCCACATACCGCGGAGCAACTACGCCCATGTGCCACAACGACTGAGCCTGTGCTCTAGAACCCGCGAGCCACAACTACTGAGCCTGCGCGCCACAACTACTGAAGCCTGCACGCCTAGAGCCCGTGCTCCACAACAAGAGAAGCCACTGCAATGAGAAGCCCGTGCACCTCAACGAAGAGTAGCCCCCGCTCGCCGCAACTAGAGAAAGCCCACGCGCAGCAACGAAGACCCAACACAGCCAAAAATAATAAACAAATAAAATAAAGTTTTATTCTAAACTCTAAGCCTTATTTATATAAATAGTTTTCCAAAAGACAGTACATGCTAAGTGATCAAAACTCTTAAGTCTAAATATACTATGTCAGTTTTCCAATAAAATACATGAGTGAACACACTTAAATCTAATAAGTACTGTATGGAATTTTAATTTTAAATGACATTTAATTTTAAAAAGTAGAAAATGGCACTTCAACAATCATTTAACACTATGTGCTAAAAACGATGCTTGAAGTATCAATACAAGACCATGTTAAGACTCACTCAAGAAGCTCGGTTTAGTAGAGACAGACACAAAAACTAAAATGTACATGCATCACTGGAACAGACAGGAATTTAGTCAGGAATGTCAAGTGGTGAAGCTTGAACTGGTTAAGTTCAGAAGTGGAATTACAAGATATTCTAGGCATAAGGAAACATGAAAAGACAGACATAGAGTATGAAATAGGCAAGTTGAAATAGGTATGCTTGGAGAGGCAACATACTGCAGAGTCTGAATCGTAGTTGCCACTTTTCAACTGTGAAAAACTATAGGCTGTAACTCTGCCTCTGTCCTCAATACAAAAAAAGGAGACAGTAAGTATTTCACAGTGGGATTGTAAAATTTAGACTCTCCATTTACTGAATTGGGAGAAATGGGCAAATAAGTCTGGTTTTTTAAATACTACCCATTACTTTTTAAAATATGTCTTTAGGCACTATGTAGATCAAATAAGGCATGCCAGCAGGTCTACCTATAATTTAGTCCAATCACTCCATCTGAGATGAGAAACTGAGATCAACCACATGACCTGCCCTGAAGGCATCTAGCTACTTACAAAACAGAGATTAAAACCTATTTTCCTAATTATTTTCTGTGTGCTCTTTCCACTCTCCAATTCTTCAGATACTGTTGTAAAGAAATGGAACATCAACACATTTGTTATTCTACCCAATAAACTCTAGCTACTTAGACTGCTTCTTTTAACCCTTCCCAGGGATTGAGGATGTTTAACTAAAAATATTAACAGTCTTTGACTCGGCAAGTCTTTATTAAATGTCCATCATGGACCTAGTAGTCTGATAACCAAAGGTGGCAAGGGGGAGCAGAATTCTCATAACATAATTGTGATTCTCTTGATCAATTAAGGTAATACTAAAGACCGGAAGAGTTCAATCTCAACAGCATACTTTTCACTAGCACTTAAGAGAATGCAGATACAACCAATCTTACGAATCTGACTAGGAAATTTTAATTCCAAGTTTCCATCACATTAAACAAAGTCAAACTGTCAAAAATTAAAACAATATCTGAAAATAAAATTCAAATTCAAAATTCAAAAAAATAAAAATCTGGCATTACTTTGTTGGGAAAAGGAACACTCCAAACATTACTAGAGTTGTGGGACAATTTCGCAGCATCCATCAAAATGACTAAGTAAAATACGTATTTAACTTAGTCATTATCTTCCTAGGAACCTATCCTACAAATGATTCAGCTACATGTACAAGAACGTTCATTGCAGATTGGCTGGTAATGGTAAAAGAATTTGACATAATCTACATATCCACCAGGAAATAGTTAAACTAAGGTAGATTTTTTTTTTTAATTTATTTTTGGCTGTGTTGTGTCTTTGTTGCTTAACGCGGGCTTTCTCTAGTTGCGGCGAGTGGGGGCTACTCTTAGTTGTGGTTCGTGGGCTTCTCATTGCGGTGGCTTCTCATTGCGGTGGCTTCTCGTCGCAGAGCAGGGGCTCTAGTCGCGCAGGCTTCAGTAGTTGCAACACGCAGGCCCAGTAGTTGGGGCACACGGGCTTAGTCGCTCCGCAGCATGTGGGATCTTCCCGGACCAGGGATCGAACCTGTGTCCCCTGCATTGGCAGGCAGATTCTTCCTTGCGCCACCAGGGAAGCGCTAAGGCAGATTTACATGTACCAACGAGGAAAGATTCCACAGTATAAGTGAAAGTTGTTAAGTATATATAACTTATATAACATTACCATATGACAACTTTCACTTATATATCTGTGTCTGTAAATTACTAGGAAAGATCTGGAAACATACATACAAATTTTTAAGCTTTTCCAGGGGAATTTGGCAATAGGAAGGGGAGACAAGGTCAGACTTTCGCTGTTTACTTCTAATTTTAATCTTTTATAGTAAAGCAAGTTTACTTTTGCAAAAATCATTTTAACAACTCTAAATCAGAGGGGACATAATAGTAAAATCAATTCCTAACATAGTAATTAGTCATGGTTCACTCTCTTTTTTATGGCCTACACAAATTTCTTGTAAAATTTTAATCAATTTTCCACAGCAGCTGAGATAGTAAACATCTCTCTCCCACTAAGAAGCCTTCAATTATTTCCCAATGTCATTTAGTCCCAACTTCTAACAAGGCTTATAAAAAACATTCAAAACGAGGTTCCTGCTCATCTATCTACACACCTCCTCCCCCAACAACAAAAACAAGGGCTTCAGCTCTAATACTATTCACAATTTCTCAGGCCTAAGATTCTCTCCAGCCCCTAGTAACATTTGTCTTCTCTCCCTCAGGCTAACTCCTATGAATACTTTAGGTTCCAGTATTCAAAGGCCACTTTAAGAGGCCTTCCGCAAGTACCCCAGTCTGGGTTAAGTGCCCCTTTCATGTGTGCTTTTCTAGACCCTCTACTTTCCCCCACTGTGCTACAAAAGCCCATTACTCCTTCATAACTGCTACCAAATGACAGTTCTCTCAGGGAAAGTGCTGCATGTATACTATTCTGTTGTACATACTATAAGAATGATACATTTTGTGTCATTCAAAATAATTTGTATTATTTGTATCATTCAAAGTAATTATAGGAATTTCCTCAATTTACAAGAAATGATCAGAAAATTAAACACATTTCATAAAACAATGAAACATTGTATAGTAACATAAGCTACTTTCTCCCCTTGTGAAGAAATCAAGTCTAATCAGATACCAGGAATTCCCTGGAAGTCCAGTGGTTAGGACTCCACGCTTTCACTGCTTGAGGGTCCAGATTCAATCCCTGGTCAGGGAACTAAGATCCCACAAGCTGCACGGTGCATCAGAAGAAAAAAAAAGTCTAATGAGAGAGAGAGAGAGAGAGAGAGAGAGAGAGAGAGAGAGAGAGAGGGAGAGAGAGAGGTGGGGGGGGGGAGAGAGAGGCGGGGGGGGGGGGAGAGAGATGGGGGGGGGGGAGAGAGAGAGAGAGAGAGGGAGAGACAGAGGGAGGGAGGGAGGGAGAGGGAGAGGGAAGGAGGGAGGGAGACACACGGTTTCCCAAAGGCAATCAAATATTAAGGAAATACCTTCATATTTTCAGTGTGATAATAATATTGTGGTTATTTATTTGTCAGGCCCCAAGGCATGCAGAATCTTAGTTCCCCAACCAGGGAGCGAACCTGTGCCCCCTGCACTAGGAGTGCAGTCTTAACCACAGGAACGCCAGGGAAGTCCCAGTCCTTATGCTTTAGAGATAGATAATGATGTCTTTAAGGTTGAAATGATAGAACTGCTTCAAAATAATGAAAGAGGTAGGACATACAGAGAAAATAATACTGGCCATCTGTTGATAATGTGTTTCACTGGGTATGGTTACATGCAGAGTTTATTCCACTATTCACTTCTGTAAGTGTTTTGGAGAGAAAAAAGCAAACAGCAGTTATATACACAACATATAGGCTGCTGGCAATTCCAAGAAGCCCAACACTTACCACGTACTACAGAGTGGGACAGGAGATGTCTATACTTCTGACAGAAAAAACATTTTGGTGACTATGAATTAAAACTGTCTAGTAAAATACTTGTAGATGCCAGCGGTATAATTACTCATTTTTTGCTTCCAATTTTCTTCTTAGATTCTGAATCCCTTTTTTAGATGTTAAAAGTCACAAGTAAAAAAGTGGACAGTAACTTAACTTTTTTCTTTTCTAAACAACTTTCAGTGTCAGTGACGGTATCTGCTAACATTGTGAAGATTTTAGAAAAGAACATTTATTTCAATTCCCTTCATCAATTATTAAGCCTTCATTGAAAAGAGGGCACACTTGAATTTGATAAATTATGAACAAAGTCTCATTTTATATATTATTAGAATCAGAGTTAAGTCAACAGTTAATTTCACTTTGGGGTTGAGATCTACAATATAAAATCTTCAATTTGAACTACAAAGTTCCTTTTATATATATAATAATAAAAGCTCCAGACCAAACTTTACAATTCCCTACAATCTCAACTTTTCAGATGATCAGAAGGCTACCAATGCCTTCTCTATCAAACACTGAAATCTTTGCGTGTGAACACTAGCCAAAAGGTGCTCACACTAAGCAGCTGAAATCACATGCTTTCCTCATTACCTTGGTTGTTTAGGATTAACAAAGCAGAGCAAACTGCTTAACGCAAAAATACTAATACTCTCAAGGAAATGTAAAATATTAATCAATGAGGGAGGAGGGTGTGTCAATGAATCCTTGGAACAGTATTTTAAAGCTGATTTGACTTGAGCTGAAAACTACTTTAGTTGAACACTACTTTCTCTCAGATCCAAAGGTAACAATCTACAAAAGTTGGAAAGGCCTGTAAAGTAAAGCACTTTCCCTGATAGTGGTTACATACATACATCTTTACAAATAAATGAAAGATCAGTAATTTGCATCACAGAAGCATCCTTCACTTAAAAATGAGTTTCCCCCAAGTGCTTCTAGCTCACAATTAAAAACCTAGTATTGGGCTTCCCTGGTGGCGCAGTGGTTAAGAATCCTCCTGCCAATGCAGGGAACACGGGTTCAATCCCTGGCCTGGTAAGATCCCACAGGCCACAGAGCAACTAAGCCCATGCACCACAACTACTGAGCCTGCAAGCCACAACTACTGAGCCCGAGTGACACTACTGAGCCCAAGCGCCACAACTACTGAAGCCTGCGCACCTAGAGTCCGTGCTCCGCAACAAGAGAAGCCCGTGCACTGCAACGAAGAGTAGCCCCCGTTCCCCGCAACTAGAGAAAGCCCGCGCACAGCAACGAAGACCCAACACAGCTAAAAATAAAAACAAATAAATAAATTTATTAAAACAAAAAACCTGGTATTGACACTAAGGAGGTGGGTCAGGAAGCAGTAGTTCACAAGCTTTAGAATGCATAAAGATGCCATTTTTACAAATGCAGATTTCTGGGGCCTTCACGTAGACCTATCAGAATGGGGGGGGCGCCCGAGAAGTACAGATATCTGCATTTAAAACAAATTCCACAGATCAGTCTGATGCAGACATCTAGGAATTACTCTTAACACTAAGGTAAAGCTTCCATTTCATTGTTAAACAAAAGGACCCCACCCAGCTGAAATGGCTTTCTGCATCTAGTGCAAGTGTGGCAAAAATTTCCAGATATAACAGGAAAGCAAAAATATTTTGGGGAATTCCCTGGTGGTCCAGTGGTTAGGACTCCACGCTTTCACTGACTAGGGCCTGCGTTTGATCCCACAGGGATCTAAGATCAGGATCAAGGGACTAAGATCCCACAAGCCTCGAGGCATGGCCAAAAAAAAAAAAAAAAAAAAAAAAAAAGAAATATCAGGTTACAGTGATGGTGAAGAAACCCTTACAGTACATACTGGGGTTGTCCATTCCTCCAGAATTTTAGCACTAACAGCCAACAACATACACAAATGACCTGGAAGTGATGCCACGAGCTTCCCCAGCTCTATAGTAATTCCTGCTTATAAAGAAGAGGCCACACGCTGGTCTACACCAACCTTTCCTTGCAGACAAGAATCTGAAACACCAGCAATTGACTTTTTCAAATCCCTGAATCTAGAATGAAGTGCAATCTGTCATTAAAGGCATAAAATATTTTGACAACAGCACCAAAAGTTTAAATCAGTGAGAAGCACTAAAACTAAAAGGAAAAAAAAACCCTGAAAGGAAAACAGATTTATTGAACTAAGATGACATAAAACTTAAGTTGCTTTTCTGACAGCCTCATTGCTTATGTTATAAACCCAGCACATGTAATGCAATATGGCAATAAAATACCACCAGGAAAAAAGGTTTCTCCACAACACTTGTTCAAAACCAATTAGGCACAGACATAGGCTGCTCCAGTTGATGAGCAGGCAACCAAAAGCAATTTTCTCTCTGCAATTCAAATTAGATAAATGTCCTATTTGCCCATCAAGTGAATCATAATGTTCACTTTTTTCTTTTTGCAAAGCTTAAGATTACTGAGTGAAGTGGTAAAAGAAAAAGTTACTTCACTGTGACAAAGGAATGCCTAGAAAAGAAAGAATCAAGGCAAAAAACACTGTTACTCTATGAATTCTACCACAACACTTCATACTACTGTGGAATCAGGCAGCGCCCACAACTTTAGTCAAACGCTTATTTTTTAAGGTACTGAAAGGACTCGTCTAGCACCAACTTGTTTTCCCGCACTGCAAAAGAGAAATTTTATTCTGACCAAAGCCTATGTTTAAAATGAGTAAGCAACGTTAAAAAAAAAAGAGGCGTATTTGTTTATTCCTTCATATTTTGATTAGTAACTGCCTTTAAATTATCTTGTTTGATTACAACCGCATGTAAAATTAAATTCTACATCTATTCTTCAGGTAAGACCTAAAATAAACGTTACACATCGTGTTCAAAACACCAGATAAACATCAGGGTATTTGCAGAGAGCCAGTTTCATAGAACTGTGGAAAGTGAACAAGACCACAAAGATTAGGTTAAGTATCGCCATTTAACTTGCCAAAACACCTTGGGTGAGCCTCTCAAGTCTCATCTGTGAAACTGGGTTTATAATTATTTACCCTTACAGGGTTAAGAGAATCAAGTGAGTTTCATGTGAAGAAAATGCCTTGACAATTATCTACATGAATGGCTTACTAGACCGTACTGCTATCAAACAATATTTGTAAATCACGGTGAACCCTACCAAGTTATGACCTCTTTTAAAATTTTATTTCCCCATATAAGCGTCGAAACTGAACCATTAATGAAATAATATACTGTCACGATTTTTACCACTAATGCTGGCCAGAAATTTCAGTCTAAATACGTCGCTCAGCCCAAATAACGGTAAAATTTGCCCTTTCCCCTATTTCACAATGAAGTGAAAACTCCAGAGCCTATAGATGTAAAAAAAAAAAAAAAAAAAAAAAAATTCCTTCCTTTCCCGCCTTTCCCTGCCTGATTAAGGTGCTTTTCAATTCTGCCAAAGGTCTTTTTGATTTCCTTGATACTTAAACAACAATAAATCATCCCTTATCCTAGGATCCAGGGGGACTCCTCCCTCCCGGGCTATCTTCCCGGCTCCCTCCGGCCACGGGGTCAGACACTTGACCCCGGGGCGGCCCGGGCCCCAAACCGCGCCGCGGCCCCGGCGGGCCCCTGTCCGCTCCACTCCCCTCCCCCACGGCGCCCGGGCACAGGCCCAAGGCCCGCGGGACTTACGCTCTCGTGGTCCCACCGCACGTTGCTGCGCTTCTCATCCGGGGCGAGGTTTCGGTCCCGGCCCATTAACTCATCCAACAATTGCGCGGCCGAAATCATGGTGCTTTCCTCGGGCGACTGCTCCCACCACCCCTGGCACCCACCAAAGAAAACGCCGGCGACACAGTCGCCAAGCTCTCCGGCCCGCTCCCGGCCTAAAAGCCTCCGCTAAACAGGAGCCGATAAGACAAAATGGCCGCCGCGCGGACGCCTTCCCAACATGCCGTGCGCGCGCGTGCGCCCACCGGGTCACGCCCAGGCCTGGGAGGCGAGGGCCGGCCGCTTCCGCCGGCCCGCGGGCGGGGCCTGCCGAGGACTGAACTCCGCCCCTGCTGGGCGGCACCGCCCCATTCCGCGCCAAGCGTAACCGGAGGCTACTCAGCGTGGTAACGCGTGCTGCTTCCTTCCGTAGGCTCCGTTAGTCCCGGGCTTTTTCACGGAAATAGAAACATACGTCTTGAAGCTTTAACACCGCTCCGAAATGGAGAAAAGGGTAGCGTATCCTTTTGTACCACGCGGTGCTCTTGGTGCCATCTTGCAGTGGAGGAAAGTGAAGATAAGCACTCGTTCCGTGTTCCGACTCCTTTCTCCTAGTCTCTGCGCTTGCCGCCTCTTCAACCTGGCTTGGTCCTCCCACCCCGACTCCCCTGATTCACAAGGTGGAAAATCAAGGCAAGAAGAGATAAGGCGGTTTCTTCTCACGCGGAGTATGCGGAGGAGTTTGCCTCCCAGTCTGGAATTTTTTTTAATTATTGATTCATTTACTGAACAAATATCTGAGTACCTATCATGTACCAGGTAAACTCTTGAAGCTAAGCTCTGAACCTTTCAGACACGGTCTTTGCTCCCACAGACCTTGAGGATTAGTGAGGGAGACAGTCACTAAATAAATAAATATATCAATATAAATTGTAATAAGTACTCTAGCACCTTAAACTGTACGGACTCTAAAGACAGATCCCCTGGGTTGGTAATCCCAGCTCTGCCATTCTGCCTTCCTTTCCCCATCTGTAAAATGGGGCTTATAGTAAGAATGGTCCCCTAAACACAAAAGATGTTGCTGTGAAGATAACACAGGTAAGGCATGTAGAACAGGCCCAACACATTTTAAGTTTAATCATTAGCTATTATGATAATGAGGAGAAGAAAGTAGGGTTCTGTCAAAGGGTAAGAGAGGTCTCTCCGTGGAAATGACCTAAGGCCTAAAAGATGGGTTAGTGGCCGGGAACACAGATAGATGTATACGACCTGGTTCTCAGGGAGCTCCTGAAACATGGAAGACAACAATGTAACAATAACTTGAAATGAAATAAAAGAAAATACTCTCCTTTGGATCTCAGAGGCAAGAGCTCCTACCCAGTCCCACACTAGGCTCTCTATGGCTCTCTTTTTCATAGATCCTGAGGCCAGCCACAGTTCAGTGTGTATTACTACTGCAGATAATGAATTCATTCTTTTTTTTTTCATTAATTCAACCAGTGCCAGCATCATCTGCTGGGCATCAGGGATTCAGACATAAAAGTAATCTTTTGTTTTTTTTGGCCATGCCCCCGGGGGCATGTAGCATCTTAGTTCCCCGACCAGGGGATCAAACCCGTTCCCCCTGAAGTGGAAGCTCAGAGTCCTAACCACTGGATGGCCAGGGAATTCCCAAAAGTAGTCTTTATGAACAAATCACAATGCCCAGTTTACAGATAACTTTTATAGATTATATGAGTTGGTTATTTTCTGATGCTGAAATGGAAAACAACCTTATCAGTCAGTGGTCTCCAGACCCCATTCCATGTATGTTACTAATGCAAAGTGTCATGGACTGAACTGTGTGCCCCACCACACACACACACAAATTCATATGTTCAAATTCTCAGAATCCACGGTAGGATCTCACAATGTAACTACATTTCGAAGTAGAGCCTTTAAAGAGGTAATTTAAAATGGGCCCCAATACAATCTGACTGATATCCTTATAAGAAGAGGAAATTTGGAAACGCCAGGTAGGCACACAGACAGAGGAAAGGCCATGTGAGGACACAGTGAGAAGGCAGCCATCCACAAGCCAAGGAGAGAGGCCTCAGGAGAAACCAAACCTACTGACACCAGTAGGACAAACAAACCTACTGACACCTTGGATCTTGGACTTTTAGCCTCCAATACTGTGAGAGAATAAATTTCTGTTGTTTAAAGCCACAAGTCTGTGGTACTTTGTATGGCAGCTCTGGTGAACTAATATAGAAATGAAGCCACAGTTACTAGTGCTTCCCAGCCTTCAGTGTGGCCCCCATGACTCCATCCTCCATCTGCTTTGCTGCCTCCGTCATCTTTCTAAATGTAAATCCAGTTGTGTCTCTTCCCTGCTCAAAACCCCTCAATGGTTCCCCATCTAAAATTTAAACACCACAAGGCCATCCATGATCAGACCTGCTTCTCCAGCTTTTTGCCACTGCTCCCCCACACCTTGAACACCCCTTCTTCCTATGACATCACACCACGTTACACTGCTCCAGACATGAAATGCTCTTTCCTCACCCCAGAAACGTCTACCCATCTTCCTCAGCTCACAGCCCAAGCATCACCAGCTCTGTAAAGCCAACCTGGACCCTCATTCTCCACCTGCCACACACAACTCATCATCTTCTTTGTGCCACCATTTTACCTTGTACATTTTGGGGTTTGTCACATGATACTGAAAATATCAGTCTTTTTCTTTAAAATGAAAGTTTCTCCCTTTCAGTCTGGTGGCAGCCATCAGTTTATCTCAAAATAGGCACGAGTACATCCAGGAGCTGTGGAGGAAGAAGCAGTCCGATGTAATGCGCTTTCTTCTCAAGGTGTGCTTTTGGCAGTACTGCCAGCTCTCTGCACTCCACAGGGCCCTCCACCCAACCCAGCCTGATAAAGCACACAGACTGGGATACAAGGCCAAGCAAGGTTATGTCACATATCAGATTCCTGTGAGCCGTGCTAGCTGCAAATGCCCAGTTCCTAAGGGTGCCAGCTATGGCAAGCCTAATTATCATGGTGTTAAATGGCTAAAGTTTGCTTGAATCCTTCAGTCTATTGTGGAGGAGTGAGCTGGGTGCCACCATGTGACTCTGAGAGTCCTGGATTCACACTGGGTTGGTGAAAATTCTACACACAAATTTTTTGAGGTTATCCTCATTGATCCATTCCATAAATCTACCAGAAGAAATCCTGACACCTAGTGGATCACCAGTCCAGTCCACAAGTACAGGTAGGTAGATGTGAGGGCTGACGTTGGCAGGTTGAAAGAGCTGTAGCCTTGGAAAGGGCCACAAGTTCTGCCACACCGCTGGTGGTTCTCACCATGCAGCTTGGAGATGGCACAGTACTCTCCAGCTCCACTGTTACTGCTAATATAAGTAATGTTTGTGGACTTCCCTGGTGGCACAGTGGTTAAGAATCCGCCTGCCAATGCAGGGAACACGGGTTTTGAGCCCTGGTCCGGGAAGATCCCACATGCTGCGGAGCAACTAAGCCCGGCGCCACAACTACTGAGCCTGCACTCTAGAGCCTGCGAGCCACAATTACTGAGCCCATGTGCCACAACTACTGAAGCCTGCATGCCTAGAGCCCGTGCTCCACAACAAGAGAAGCCACCGCAGTGAGAAGCCCGTGCACCACAACAAAGAGTAGCCCCTGCTCGCCTCAACCAGAGAAAAGCCCACATTCAGCAGCAAAGACCCAACACAGCCAAAAATAAAATTAAAAAAAAAAAAGTAATGTTTGTGAAATTCTTACCTAATAAATTAGGATATTCATGTCGAAAAAGTGTTTTTTAACTTGTCTGTTAAAACTAGTTGTCTGCAGATTGTTTCATGAATGCATTGTCAAATTATGAAAGCTAAAGTGCAATAATGTTTGAATACTATAAGTGATGGTAGATCTTGTTTCTAATAAGAAAAATACTTTTGTCTTTGCTTTATCCTTTTAGGAAGTTTATATGTCAGTGTTTAAAATGCTGTTTTGTACAATAGGTATAAAATACATTATGTAGAAGAGGAGTGCAGAAACTAGCCATGCACATGTTGGTGCATGTGATGAAACCTACAGCTTTACTGGAGTGATGCAGTGCTCTGCTGGGTTGCTCTCCAGTGGCTGTTTCATGGAGTTTGGCAAGGGTAGACTTTTTTTTTTTAATTAATTAATTTATTTATTTTTGGCTGCGTTGGGTCTTCGTTGCTGCGCGTGAGCTTTCTCTAGTTGTGGCAAGCGGTGGCTACTCTTTGGTGCAGTGCGTGGGCTTCTCATTGCAGTGGCTTCTCTTGTTGCAGAGCACGGGCTCTAGGTGCGCAGGCTTCAGTAGTTGTGGCATGCCAGCTCTAGAGTGCAGGCTCAGTAGCTGTGGCACACAGGCTTAGTTGCTCGGCGGCATGTGGGATCTTCCCAGACCAGGGCTCAAACCTGTGTCCCCTGCAGTGGCATGCAGATTCTTAACCACTGTGCCACCAGGAAAGCCCAAGGACAAACTTTTAAAATTGGATTTTGCTTGGAAATGTGAAGGATGTCCTAATCCTCTGTCATGATCATATGCAGAAAAGTAATGAAAGTTGACTAGGGCCTACATTTTTAGATTTAATCTAATATTCCATATCTGTGACTGCTGCTTCCGAAAGGAGAAAAGTTTAAAAGGATGCCACCATTTTTAAGAGAATTGAATAAACATGTTGCAAGAGGATTCTCTTACAAAAGAAACAAATCCTGGTTAACCTAAACAAAATTGCCTTGGTCTCCACAGTACCACTGAAGTTCACTTAAAAGGCAGAGGCTCCTGACTCAATCCCATGACTCCACGGGATCTGTAGAATACTGAATTTCATGCAAAATAGTAATGGTATTTATACTGGCATATACTGAAACTGATGGAAATTGAACATCAAGTAAATGAGAAGGGAATTATAAACCTTAAGGTTTGTAAGCTAGTAACGCTAGGATTGGGAAATTGCTGGTCATCAGATACCTTTCAAGTGTTGGGGGATAGAAAAAGTCAGCTTTGATCAAAATTGTAAATACTTTATCTGTAGTGCTAGTTTGTGACCATTTTACCTTTGGCTAAAAAATAAGGTTGGCTTTATTTAAAAGTAACATCATTGCGCAGTCTAACAAGTGTTAAAAGTCATCTTGGGTCAGCCCAATTTATCCATTCCCATAAGGCTACTGAGAAAAGTCATGTAGTTGCTGTTAATACAAGTTCATGGTTTCCAATTTAACTACATTATTTTTTTCATTCCTCTTCAACCTACCCTCAAAATCCTTACCTTTCTACAAACTTCCAAGTCACCAATTATGCCTTCTTTAATATTCAGCATACCACCACATCTGTTTGCTTCCCATCTTCCAGTAGTCCAGGCTTTGTTTACCTGGGTGAATTTGAGTGTGTAGGAAATATGGAAGAGTAATTGCCCCAATTCTTTCCAATTCTGGTTTTGCTGACTTAATAGGTAGTTTAATTTTGAAATCGAATTGCTGGTTTCCTTGAACCAATTTTTCTCCTATTCTCTTCAGGTCTTTTAAAAGGCTCACTTAGGGAATTCCCTGGTGGTCCAGGGGTTAGAGCTCTGCACTTCTACTGTGGGGGGTGGGGAGTGGGGGATGGTGGGGAGGCAGGCAGGGCTCAATCCCTGGTCAGGCAACTAAGATCTTGCAAGCTGGGTCTTGAGGCAAATCAATCAATCAATCAATCAATCACTTAAATGATTTCCATAAAATAGGTAACAGGCTCACAAAACCTCTTGAGACCTAAATTCCTTTCCACTCAAAAAACAAACAACAACAACAAAAGTTAAACCATACATTTTGTGTGTAAAGGTTGTTCAACTAAAGGAATAAATGTCTATTAATTTTCTTTTCCTTTTTTTGGCTGCGCCACTCAGCTCGTGGGTTCTTAGTTCCCCGACCAGGGATCAAACCTGGGGCCCAACTGGCAGTGAAGGTGCCAAGTCCTAACCACTGGACCACCAGGGAATTACCTAAATTTTTAAAAATAAAAAATAAATAAGGGACTTCCCTGGTGGTCCAGTGGGTAAGACTCCGCAATCCCAATGCAGGGGGCCCGGGTTCGATCCCTGGTCGGGGAACTAGATCCCACATTCATGCCGCAACTAAGAGTTCGCATGCCACAACTAAAGATCCCGCATGCTGCAATGAAGATCCCATGTGCCACAACTAAGACCCAGCGCAGCCAAATAAGTAAAAATTTTAAAAAATAAATTTATTTATTTATTTTTGGCTGCATAGGGTGTTCGTTGCTGTGTGTGGGCTTTCTTTAGTTGCAGCGAGCGGGGGCTACTCTTCTTTGTGGTGCACGGGCTTCTCACTGCGGTGGCTTCTCTTGTCACGGAGCACGGGCTCTAGGAACACGGGCTTCAGTAGTTGTGGCACGTGGGCTCAGTAGTTGTGGCTCGCGGGCTCTAGAGTGCAGACTCAGTAGTTGTGGCACACGGGCTTAGTTGCTCCATGGCATGTGGGATCTTCCCAGACCAGGGCTCGAACCCGTGTCCCCAGCATTGGCAGGCAGATTCTTAACTGTGCCACCAGGGAAGTCCCTAAAATCCTTTTTAAGGAAGGGAAATTTGACAAATAAATCCTTACAAAGAGAACTCACAGATTTTGATCTGCAGTAACTACCAAGTTTTATGAACTGCTTTTTAAAAAAAGAGGCCACTACCTACTCCTCTGTCACACAAATTGTGCTAAAGGGCCCAATTCCAGTACTATGCACATCAGCTTCAGATGGAGTATCATGCTGGATCTGAGAATTAAAGTTTAAATTGGGGGACAAATAAAAATGTAAGCTCAAGCAGAGTTCCACTTCACCATAGGATCAATTTAAATGTGCAGTCAGTTTATATTCAGTACCACCTGGTGTGCACTGTGTACTGTGTGAATGACTGTATCAAAATAAACAGATTTGGGTTTTTCTTAAACAGTAGCAAGAAAAATGCTTGCTGTGCAAATCCTGGGCTGCCCCAAGAGAGGCAAATGAAAACCCCATGCCTAAATTTGTCTCTTCCTATTTTATCTCCTCTCTGCATTCAGACCTTTCTCTTTTTCACCCCAGGGTTATTCCTTAATCCTTCGGACCCCATCTGCAATCTTCCATCCCGTGCCAGATTGGAAGATGTCTCCCGGGCGCCTGGGCTCAGCAAAACAATACTTTTCTTTTTCTCCGGCTGGGTAGTAAAGCAGTGTCAGCCCAGGCTCTGAGCCTCATTAGATTGATTAGGCAAAGAAGTCAGGCAGAATGCTGTTTATACTTTGCACCGTTCCACTCCCCAGCTCCTGATATCGGAGACCCGGATAACTCCAAAGCCTCTTTGGTATTCTTTCTTTTTTCTTTACATGGCCTTCACGAAGAGTAATTAATTAAGATTTAAAAGCAGTAATAAATCACATTTTATAGACTCTGAGCACAATATAAATATTTTTCCTGAAAGCCAATTTAGAAGAAATCTCTAAAATGAGATGTAAAACAACAGTAATTGAAATAAATAATCGAACTGAATAGTCCCAAGCACTGTCAAAAGAAGAACCGTGTACTCTATCTCTGCAATAATAGGCATATAATAGGATCGTTTTCAGCCCATTTCCCCATCCTGCTGGGCAAGAGTTGGTTCAGATAAGGAAAAAGAGCCAAACAAACCGGGGTGGGGGTGGGGGTGGGGGAACACCAATTATTTTTGATGCCTGGTAAATAACCTGCGCCAGGGGATAAGGCTTTTCTGGCTCTGAAATACCCATTCTTTCCTTTCCTTGTGTCTGTCCTCCTCCCTGGAAGCTGCGGGGTAGGGAGTTCTATAAATAGTCGGTGAATCACGGCAGATAATATTGTGCAGCTGTTACATAAACAGCCAGCCCGCGCGGGCGCCGAGGGTAGGAACGGAAAATATCTGGGTCAGGGTTGTCACTCCGAATAGGTTCCCCCGGAGCCGGCCTGCGGGAGGCGCGGCCGGGAGGAGGCTTAGGCCCACGGGCCGGGAGCAGCAGGGGAGTGGCGGGCGGCCCTCGGCGGGGTAGCAGAGGCAGCTGGCTGGGCGCGGGTGGCGGCGCGAGCTGGGCGGACGTGCTCCGCGCGGTCTCCCCATGGCGGGGAGCGGGCCGCGGCGGCGGCGGCGCTGACCGGCCGGGACTGGGCGGGCGGGCCCGGGCGGGGGCCTGGGGCTGAGGGAAGATGAGCGCTCTCCTGGAGCAGAAGGAGGAGCAGGAGAGGCTGCGGGAGGCCGCGGCCTTGGGGGACATTCGGGAGGTGCAGAAACTGGTGGAGAGCGGGGTGGATGTGAACTCCCAAAATGAGGTCAACGGCTGGTAAGTGGGGAGCGGGGGAGGCCCAGGGTCAGAGCATCCGGCCCGGGCGCGACCTAGGCCTAGCGCTGCCCCCGACGCCCTCTAAGGCGTGGCCCGGCGCCCCGGGTCAACGAAGCTGTGCGCTCTGGAGGCCAGACCTGGCCCCCTCTGCCTCGGGTAGTCAGCGGAGCGTCATGTCCAAATCCCGGCCCACGTGGTCCTGCCCCGGCAGCGCCCACCCGAACCCTGGCGCCCGCCGTTCCCCCCACCCCACCCCTAACGTGGCCGGAACGATGCTGGCCACGACTCTCACCCTAATTTGGAGCTCACCCCAGTTCGAGTCTGGAATTACTATGAAGAACACGTCTGTGCAGCGCAAAAAGCATAAGCAACTGAGCAAATGTGGATCTTATAAACTAGCAGGATTTCTTTTCCCAAGACTAGGGAAAAAAAATCACTTGCATCCCTTTTCGGCTTCTCTGTTGTCTCACTGCAGCAGTGATTTACTACTACCTACAGCTGCCTGTTGCAGGAAGACCCATTCATTTATCCTATAGAGTGTTTGCTTTGTTTTCTTACAACAGTTTCAAATATGGGACTTCAGATGCCTGCATGCAGTTGAGTCCTTTCCAACTAAATAAGGAATCTCATTTTAAGATGTGCTGGTGGTCAAGTTTTAAGTTACTGAATGTGGTATTATTCTGCTCTCTTCACATTTAAATTTTAATTTTTCATTTGATCCGGGTAATGCTTAACCAGCCTATGTTGCTAGGTGAGAGTTAAAGTGAGTTTGCAAATGTTTTATTTTTTAAGGTGGAATCATACAGTTTGAAACTAAAAGGGACATTGGAGATGGGTTCAACTCCAGAGAATAACCTGCCCGAGGTCACACAACTATTAATATAAAAGCCAGGACGGGAGTCACAGTTTCCTGACTTCCTCACAAATCTATCTACAACTTACCCTAAGGAAGACAGCCTGGGGAGCTGTCCAGAAAGCCAGGAAACAGTAGAAACTGCTTTTTTGTTTTGTTTAAAAGTGTTTGCAAACTAGCTTGCTTTTCTCTGTGCGTGCCATTTCTAGTATTGCTATGTGGTTCACAAGCTGTGAATCATTGTTTTGGCACTGGGAGGCAGTGTTGTGTAGAAGAATGAGCCTGGTCTTTCCTGCAGGTTCTTATCCATTCCTGCTTAGATATACAACCTTGCCCGAGTCACTTCATTTTCCAGTTATTTCAGAAGAGTGTTGTGAGCATTTAAGGAGATGCAGCATGATATAAATAGCTAACATTTATTGAGCTTGCTCTGTAGTGCAAACAGGCTTCCAAGTGCTTTATGTGTATTATCTCATTGACAACTACTCAGGGACATAGCTATTGTTATTCTCTCCATTTTGTAGGTGAGGATACTGAAGCCCAGAAAGATTAAGTAATTTTCCCAAGGTCACAGAGTTTACAGTAACTGATGGAGCTGGGAAACAAACCCAGCATCTGCCTCCAAACCATACTTCCTCTTTTTTTTTTTTGGCCACACCCAACGGCATGTGGGATCTTCGTTCCCCGACCAGGGATCGAACCCGCACCCCGTGCAGTGGAAACATGGAGTCTTAACCACCGGACCACCAGGGAAGCCCCCAAACCATACTTTCTTAACCACATAGTAGGTGCTCAGTGAATGTAAGTTGGTTGAACTATGAAGAGGCTTTCATAGATTTAATTGGGGGAAGATGTCTAATAGGACTTCAAATTCAACATGTCCAGGGTTGAGTTCCTGGTCTCCCTCATACCCCTTATTGTCCCCAGCCTGCTCCTGAGTCCTCATTTCAGCATCTGAGGCGCACAGGCCAGAACCTTTGGTGCCCTCCTTGCCTTCTGTCTTTCCCTCACACCCCACATCCAGTCAAGCTGCTAATCCTGCCAGCTCCACTGGCAGCTGTGTAGTTAGAATCTGACCGTTTCTCACTAGCTCTACCACAACACCGCTGGTGCAAAGCCACCATCATTCCATCACTTAGATTAATGCAGTAGCCTCCTAACTAGTCCTTCTACCCTACATCTTTTCTCAGCACAGCAGCCAGAGGGATCCTGACTTAAAACATAAGTCAGATCATTTCATTCTGCTCAAAACCCTTTAATGGCTCCCGTCTCACATTGAGTAAAAGCCCACAGGGTCCTACAGTTTTGACTCCTTGTCCCTGCATCCTCTGTCTTTACCTCTAAGCCTCACCTCGGGCTTTACCCCCTTGCCCCCTTCATTCTGCTCTCCTGGGCTCCTTGCTTTTCCTGAAAACACCAGGCACAATGTTGATTCAAGGCCTTTGTGTTTTGTCTTCCCGTCATTTAAAATGCTTTTGTTCCCTCACCTCCTTCAGGTCTTAGCTTAGATGTCCCCTTAGTGAGTCTTTCCTTGGCCCTCAATTTAAAATTGAGCCATGCCCCTCCCCTGTCTCTGGCATTTCTTAATCCCTTTCCTCTCTTTATTGTCCTTATAATACAATCTCTGTGTACCATAGTGTTTTGCTTATTTGCTGACTGCCTCAGTTTTCTCATCTGTAAAGTGGGAGAATGTTGATAATAGTAGGTAACTCATGGGTTGTTTAGAGGATTACATGAATTAATATATGTAAAGCTTTTAGAACAGTGTTCAGTATGTAAAACATTATGTCTGTGTTAACTATTTTTCCTTTTTTAACTATTATTTTTTAAGCAGTGTGCCGGGTAATGGGATATAAAGGTTACCCTCAAAAAACATAGTCAGCAGCATAGAAAAGCAGAATGGTTACTGCTTTCAATTCTTAGCTGCTCAGTAACCACAATTTCTGCACAAATGAAACGTGTGCCTCTGGTCTGAAATACTTCCCAGCACTGAAAGAGGATGCCCAGTGCCTCTGGTCTGAAATACTTCCCAGCACTGATAGGCTATTCTGACTGCAAATTTAAAGCTTAAAGAGTTCAATTTCAAAGATAGAGCTCCCACATCAATTGTAATTCAAGTGTCATGCATACCCCTTTGCTTTTTTTTTTTTTTTTTTTTTGCGGTACGCGGGCCTCTCACTGCTGTGGCCTCTCCTGTTGCGGAGCACAGGCTCCGGACGCACAGGCTCAGTGGCCATGGCTCACGGGCCCAGCCGCTCCGCAGCATGTGGGATCTTCCCAGACTGGGTCACGAACCCGTGTCCTCTGCATCGGCAGGCGGACTCTCAACCACTGCGCCACCAGGGAAGCCCACCCCTTTGCTTTAAGGAGCAAGTATAATAGCTCATGAAGAAGTTGAAAATATTGCCTGGCTACAGTGCCTGTGAGTTCTGGCCACCCAGAGCCGCACAGGTCTGGACTATAAATGATGATCACTCAGGGTACAGGGCTGTGGGGGAGGTGCTATGCTGACTTAACTCCACTTTACATGGTGATGCTTTAGCTAGTTGGTTTGTCCCCAAGTGTCTCAGATCCACTGGCAGTATATTTCTTCCTTCACTCTCAAGCTTGTCATGAACAAGTGATTTACTACTAGCAAGTGAGTACTTTATTTCCAAAAGGGAACATATTTTTCTCATCATGCTCCATTCATTTTTGAGTGCTTGTTTATCATTATAATTATTCATTTTCAGGCTTTCAAGACATCCACACACAAACACACTCTCAGCTGTAGTTTGGCCAGAATCAAGGATATATGGGATCCTTCTACTCCGAGTAATGCCCACCTTGTCCTTGGTTCACTCATTCAGCAAATATTAATTAAGTACCTGTATATTCAAGCAGATACTTCCTTACCTTCACACGGAGCTTATATTTTAGAAGTCCATATCAAGACTCTTACCTTATTTTCCCCAAATTGGCATTCTTTTCATCATAGAGTACCTTTTAAAGACATCTGGATAATCTAATTCTAATGAGTAATAGTTTGGAATGTCAAATATCACTCTGAAACATCAGTGGAGTTGCTCCCAGCCAGCCAGACAAGCTGGCTTTCTGTAAGTCGTAAATATTAAGGTGCCCAGGGCAAATCAGCTTTTTCCTGGAACCAAATGTACTTTCTAGATAGTTATATTTCTCAGGTGGGTGACCTAATCCTCACTATTGAACATATGTTCTATTCTTTACCATATTTATATTCGTCTATAAGCTCTGAAGATATTTATCTCAGCTCAATTAGAGAGTTGGTGAGTGAGGACATTTCAAAACAGAGGGGAAAAAAGTAATTTCCTTCCATAATAACATTCAGCTTTGGCAACTGGGGATGAATTTAGTAGCTCTATTAAGTTGGAGTATTGGCTAGCATGTTGATTATATTTCTGTGCAGTGTTAAGATAATAGCTCTTTAGAGTGTGCATAATCCCTTCCTATGTGTACAACAGTAAATGATTAGTTTTACTTAAATGAGTCTAATACTTCAGAAGAGTTCTCAAAAATTTTGGCTGTTGATGTACATTTTTCAAGTGCTTTAGGAATTAAAGTACGTGTGCAGTGCCTTAAACACAAGACACTGCACACGTACTTTAATTCCTAAAGCACTTGAAAAATGTAGCCTTCTGGAGAGAACTAGAGAAGTGAACTCTTAAAAATGGAAATTTGGAAATCCTTTTTGTGTGTGTGTGAAGGAGAGAAAAGGAAAGAGGAAAAGAGTAACTGAGATTCAGACAGGAATCTGCTGTAGTAATAATTTTAGTGGCAGAGCAAGCTGCAGATGAGAGATGGTTAGTAGCCTGATAATATTTAATCTTCAAGTGACATTTGGTGCATATGAAGCAAGTTTCCATAGTCTCTTTTTTTTTTTTTTTTTTTTTGGTGGTACGCGGGCCTCTCACTGTTGTGGCCTCTCCCGTTGCGGAGCGCAGGCTCAGCGGCCATGGCTCACGGGCCCAACTGCTCCGCGGCATATGGGATCTTCCCGGACCGGGGCACGAACCCGTGTCCCCTGCATCGGCAGGCGGACTCTCAACCACTGTGCCACCAGGGAAGCCCTTCCATAGTCTCTTAAAAGGAATATGGCCATGTAAAAATATATTTTAAACAGACTGGGACAATCGAATGAGTGACACTGATAGAGTTAACACACAGGATATCAGTAGAGTTATCTAGCCAGCCAGGCAGCCAGCCTTCTGAAAGCCATTGAAATAAAGCTGCTAGGATAAATCAGCTTTTCCCAAGGGCCAGAAATGAAATTGAAAAATAAATTTTAAGCATATTAAATATTTTGATCATCTGCTTTCTGAAAAGAGAAGTTAAGATTACCAGCCTGATTTTCTGGTTCTAGCTGAACTCTAACACGCTTGTATATATTTACTTACTGGTGTGTAGAATTTGAAATCCCAAATCACCTCTCCACTTTTAAATCACTCTTTTTTTCTTTTCTTTGGCATAGGACCTGTTTACACTGGGCATGTAAACGCAATCATGGTCAGGTGGTCTCTTACTTGTTAAAATCAGGAGCTGACAAAGAGATTCTTACCACAAAGGGAGAAATGCCAGTCCAATTAACATCAAGGAGAGAAATTAGGAAGATTATGGGAGGTGAGTCTGTATTTTAAGGCAACTTCTGATTTTGTCAACCTAATTGAAAACTTATGGTATTGAATATATTCTTTTTTTGTGTGTGTGTGGTATGCGGGCCTCTCACTGTTGGGGCATCTCCGGTTGCGGAGCACAGGCTCCAGACACGCAGGCTCAGCAGCCATGGCTCACGGGCCTAGTTGCTCCGCGGCATGTGGGATCTTCCCAGACCAGGGCACGAACCTGTGTCCCCTGAATCGGCAGGCGGACTCTCAACCACTGTGCCATCAGGGAAGCCCTGTATATATTCTTGATGCCAAACAGCCAGTCTGTTTCTAAAAACAAGATAGTCTTAACTGTGCCAAGATAATTATTCCATACTGTTTCTGGAAAGGTAGGCATTATAAAGTTTTGGTTTTTTATCTGTAAACTTTAAGGTGATAAAAATGGTAACAATAGGGCTTCCCTGGTGGCGCAGTGGTTGAGAGTCCGCCTGCCAATTCAGGGGACACGGTTTCATGCCCCGGTCCGGGAAGATCCTACATGCCGCGGAGCAGCTGGGCCCAGTGAGCCATGGCCGCTGAGCCTGCGCGTCCGGAGCCTGTGCTCCGCAACGGGAGAGGCCACAACAGTGAGAGGCCCGCGTACCGCAGAAAAAAAAAAAAATGGTAACGATAAACATGCAGTAAACACTGATCAAAATATTTGTTGTATACCAAAGGACACTAGCTTTCACAAGATACTCTACTTTGTAATTTTTAAAGGGCTATGTAAATGTTCTGTGTTTCCGTCTTTTTAAGTGGAAGATGATGATGATGACCATGACGACCTCCCCCAGCTGAAGAAGGAGTCAGAGCTGCCCTTTGTTCCGAACTATTTGGCCAACCCAGCCTTCCCTTTCATCTATACCCCTGGGTCAGAGGATTCAGCCCAGCTGCAGAATGGGGGCCCCTCCACACCTCCTGCATCACCCCCTGCAGATGGCTCGCCTCCATTGCTGCCCCCTGGGGAACCTCCCCTACTTGGGGCCTTTCCAAGGGACCACACCTCTTTGGCACTGGTTCAGAATGGGGATGTGTCTGCCCCATCTGCCATACTCAGAACACCAGAAAGCACAAAACCGGGTCCTGTTTGTCAGCCACCGGTGAGTCAGAGTCGCTCCCTGTTCTCTTCTGTCCCGTCCAAGCCACCAATGTCTCTGGAGCCTCAAAATGGGACTTATGCAGGACCAGCGCCAGCATTCCAGCCATTTTTCTTCACCGGAGCATTTCCATTTAATATGCAAGGTAACCCCTCATCAGCAAACAGCCTCTGCCACAGGGCAGGTGGTGTCCAGAGGTCTAGTGCTTTACTTCCTGGTTTTCTGAGGAGTGGGGGTGGGATTGATTTATTTTGCGTCTGATTACAAACTTACAGAAAAGTTGCAAGACTAGTATAAGGAGCTCTCTTTACTCAGATTTACAAGTTATCTTTTGCCCTTTTACCCTGAACTACTTAAGTGTGTTTTTCCTAAGAAGAAGGATAGTCTCTTACATAATCACCATATGATGACCAGATTTAGAAAATATAACCTTGACATAATACTATTCTCTAACCCATAGTTTATATTTAAATTTTGTCAGCTGTCTCAGCAATGCCCTTTGTAAGCTATCTTCACTCCCTCCACTCCTGTCCGCCTCCCAGGATCAACCATTGCATTTGGCTATCATGTTGTTATAGTCTCCTTTAATCTGGAGCATTTCCTCAGCCTTTAGCTATCATTTTAGACCTCAGATTTTTGAAGAGTCCAGGCCAGTTATTTTGTAGAATATGATTTCCTTTCATTTTTTTCTCTATTAGGTGGTATTCTACTATAAAGAAGGGCTTTCCCTTCTCCTCCATTTGAACTCACTGATTCTTATTTTATTTATTGGGTTATAATCTATTAGTATCATCATTTTGATGTTCAAATTATGCCAGATTTATCCAGAGGGAGCCCCTTGGAGCTTGTTCTTGTGTCTCTTGGACATGTCCATCATTCTTGGAGCACTTCCTTACTTTGTGGTACAGCAAGATGTTTCAGGCTCCCTAGTATAACTTTCCCTGCCCCAGCCTTGGAATCAGCTGTTTCTCCAAGGAGCCCTGGTTCTTTATGGTGGAGAATGGTATTCAGAAACCAGAATGTGAACACTAGGTGTGCTCACTGCTGCTAGCATCATTTCTTCTAGGCTCACTCAGAGGACAGAGTTAGAAAAGAAAGAAAAAAGCAAGCAAACAATAAAGAGCAATTGAATGATAAAAGGAAAGATTCACCAAGAAGATGTAAACTAAACATGTATGTACCTAGTAACATAACTTCAAAGCATTCTAAGTTCTCATTTAATTGTTACAACAAACTCATAAACTGGGTAGTATTATTTACATTTAATTTAATTAATTTATTTATTTTGGCCTCCCCGCACAACTTGGAGAATCTTAGTTCCCCAGCCAGGGATTGAACCTGGGCCCTGGCAGTGAAAGCGACGAGTCCTAACCACTGGACCGCCAGTGAATTCCCATTATGTACATTTTATTTATTTATTTTTTTAAGATTTTTTTTCTCGGCTGCCCTGTGCAGCTTGTGGGATCTTAGTTCCCCGACCAGGGATTGAACCTGCGCCCCTTGCATTGGAAGCATGGAATCTTAACCACTGGACCGCCAGGGAAGTCCCTATTTACATTTTAGAAGTGGAGAAACTTAAATGCAAAGAGAGATAGGTAATTTGCCCAGTATCACATATCTAGTACATGATAGAGCGGGGTTATACCCATTTGTACCACAGTCATTCAAGGTTCAAAAGGTCACAAAAAGTAGAGTTGAAAGCAGCTCCCACAATTTATGACAAAAGCAACAAACTCTCCATAGATATTTTACATCAGCGGTCCCCAACATTTTTGGCACCAGGGACTGGTTTTGTGGAAGACAGTTTTTCTACAGATTGGTGGGGGAGGGGTAGAATGGTTCAGGTGGTAATTCGAGCAATGGGGAGCCCCAGACAAAGCTTTGCTAGCTTGCTGCTCACCTCCTGCTGTGCAGCCCCGGTCCTAATAGGCCGTGGACCGGTATTGGTCCGCGGCGGCCGGGGGTTGGGGACCCCTGTTTTAGATGAAAAGTAGAAAATGAACATATGCTTCCTGGATATCAAGCTGCATGCTGACCTGAGAGGATTAGTAAAGTTAAAAAAAAGAAAAAAAAGGCAAGCAAACACAAATATATGTACTTTTTTCTGTATTTCTATATCTATTTAATCTAGATCTTTTGAAAATATATTAAAAACTGTAAATTAATCCTAATACCTCCAATTCCAGTCAACACCACAGGGTATAGTCTAGTCTTACCTTTCTTTTTCCATATCAGTAACTCCCTCACTTTCTGTTTTTGAGGACCTGTTACTATTGTTGTTGATAACAGTGGCCCATGGGTGGCGTGAGGGATTCATATATAAGGAGCAAAGCAGAACCACTAAATTCACATGGGTGCATGGTTTGGGCCATCATGGCAGCCAGGCTCAGAGTTTAGGAGCAGACTTCTTAGATCCCAGACCCACGAATAATGGTATTTGTTTACTGTCAAAGCCAAAATTCCTCCCTTATTAAGGTATACTGAATTCAAATCATAGTTAGACTTTAATTTTTATTAGTAGCTTATCTTTTTGCTCTTGTACTGTCTTTATTGCAAGGATTTTCATATCTCATAAATATCTTTAGATCCACAATTGTTAAATCTTTATAGAGTAACTCTTGTACCGTTATCTTTCCCGTGCCTTCTTTTCACCTCGCTTCCCCTTACCCTGCTTATGTGTAGTTTGATACCCAACCCATTCTCAAGCCTTTACCTGCTTAGCTCCAGCGGCAGAAGTAAATTGCCCTTCTGTATTGGCTGGGATGGTTGTCTGCCGTCTCCCCCTGCTGCCCCTTTACTTTGTGAACCACAGTCTTAGATATATAGGGAGGACAAATGCAAACCAGCAGAGCCAGAACTGGGCCTGAGCAAACCATGCTGTAATATTGTGCTTAGTTTTCTCATTGGGTGGCACAGGCCTTAGCACAGGGCATGATTCAGGGTAACCATCTTCTGGAAAAGATCTTAAATTACATTGGGTTACTATGCCAGAATCATTCATTAACATTTTTCCCCCCTTTTCCCTAGAGCTGGTACTCAAGGTGAGGATTCAGAACCCATCTCTTCGAGAAAATGATTTCATTGAAATTGAACTGGACCGACAGGAGCTCACCTACCAAGAATTGCTCAGAGTGAGTTGCTGTGAGCTGGGTGTTAATCCTGATCAAGTGGAGAAGATCAGAAAGTTACCCAATACTCTGGTAAGAAAGGTAAGAAAGGTCTGTTAAGTGGTTGCTTTTTCCATTTGGAAAATACCCAGCTTCCTCCTTGGGTATATGAGTCATAGTTGAAGAAACGAGAAGAGAATAGAAAAAGAGCAAAGGGTGTTTTTCCATTGAGCTTTCTTTCCTCTACTGGGCCTATAGAGACATTGGCATTTCTGAAAGTGGTAGGATACCGGAGAGAATGTTCTGAATTACCATTCACAGGTACCTATTTTTGGTTGTTTCTCTTTAGTGATCTGTAAGGATTACCTTAGTGCACTATCACATGTGCCTTGTGTTTTATAACATAAGAACCAGGCTAAATTATAGTGCAAATCCACATAGATACATGTGTGGTCCTCCCAACATCTCTGGGTTCCCTGAATGTCAGGCTTCTGGATTCTCGGGGCCCCTGAGGAAAACATCCCTGCACTGCCTCTCCGTTCGAGGTGTGCTTATCTTGTAGCAACTGCTGTTAAGGCCTTCTACCACTCCAACCCAGTTCACGCTCCTGGGGAATTTCCTGCACTATCACTGGTATCAACACAGCACACCAAACACATAGAGACAAGCGGCTCCTCTTAATCTGTTTAACCTGTTTTTGTTTTAGGACAAAGACGTTGCTCGACTCCAAGATTTCCAAGAGCTGGAACTGGTTCTAATGATAAGTGAGAATAATTTTCTGTTCAGAAATGCTGCATCCACACTGACTGAAAGGCCTTGCTACAACAGGAGAGCTTCAAAACTGACTTACTAATGCAGCAGGGACTTTTATCACTGAGTACTGTGACAGTGTGCATCACCTCTGGGCCAAGGACAAGCCATTGATCTAAATGCCTTGGATGCCCCGGAGGGCCCCTGATGCCACTGCGTCGGATACACTAACATCGTTCTGCCAAGGTAGGAAGCCCCTGACCCCGAGCAGCGGTGCCACTCTTCCGAGCCTCTTGGTGCACAATAAACCTATTGCTTGAAGCTGTGAACAGCTGAGAAGTGGCCTGGAGAGGCAGAAGCCGACGGTTCTATATCCAGTGTGTTTTTTGTGCAGAATGTAAGAGAGTTGTCTCACAGAAGCTGAGAGAGAGCAGAGCCTATTTCTAGCTAGTCCTGTTGACAGTGCACCCGAAGGGCTGGGAAGCGCTTCTCTTGGTGTTGCATGTTCACGACTCTCCAGAAACGTGAACTGACTAGAGTGGAAAACTGGGGAAAGCACAGGTACTGGACATAGGAATTTTGGTGTGACTTGTGGCTGTGAGGTTTCACATAACATATTGAAAAATGTTACTCAGGTTAAAATTATTTAAGAATACAGTTACCTAATTGTAAATATGCTGTTAACCAAAAGAGCTTCCCCTCCCTGACTTTTTCTGTTATAAACACTCTTGACTGCTTCTGTCTCTAGAATGCCATTGCCTAGACAGTCATCTCTGCATTAACGCCCCTTCGTGGTCACTAGGGGGCTCTCTGACGCCTTCTAAAAGAGCAACAGCTTTTTTTTTTTTTTTTTTTTTTTTCTTTTTTTTTCACTGAAGCGATCCCTGTCTTCGTGTTTCTGTTTAATTGCACCGAAAGAGAAGAGCACAAACATTGCCAGTCCATGTTCTCCACTTTCATTTTCCACTACAAATGAAAAGCAATTTTCCAGACTGAATCTGTTGTTGCTATTTTAAAGGTTATTGTGGGAAACTGAGCTAAAAGGAGTTAGCATCTTTATTTTTGTATCAAAGATAAAGATTATTTTGAAACTATTGGGATTTTTACACAGCTCTGAAATCTGTTGCTTTTGTAAACACGTTGTTTGATCTTGGGCATCCTCCGCAACCACCACCAACCCACTTAACAAAGTCAGTTGTGAGTCTACCAGGCTTTGTTCTCAAAACAAACAAACACCTGATTAAACTCTTGAGCATGGCATAAGAATTTTTCTAAAGAACACATTTAAGGATTCTTTTCCTTCCCTTCAGTGTCATTAATGTTAAAAAGAAAAGCTGCTGTCTTGTTGAAATAAACAGCTTAACGTGAGAAACAAGAATGAGCACACTTAGACAAACAGGAGAGCAGGGGTCTGAAGCCAGCTGTTGAAGAACATCCCTGCTGTCTTAAGAAGCTTTCTCCCCATAGTGCCTATAGTTTCCAAAGAAACTTAACTTCCTAACTGTGTTAATTTTATTGGAACACTACAGATCGAGAGAGAACGTGCAGAAGATGTCAGTGGAAGAGAATGTTGTGCTAAGATAATGGCCTCCTGCTGCTGCTTAAATGCTGAGCTGTGGTTGAGGTGTTTTCAAGGCCAATGTGGAGTCACTCTGTTCAGTGACTTAATTGTATTACAGCAATTACGGATGGTGAGTTACTCACCCTTGTGCAGTGTTTGCCTAACAGAGTAAAGGTTATTCATTACTCACTTTCTCTGAAGTACTTTAAAGAAGAAACTTCCCTTGTGTTTCAACGAGTCAGAAGATAGTCTGTCCAGACAAACTAACCCTTTTGTTCCCTTACCTTTGAAAAAAGTTACAATTTACTGATACAGTTAAGGCTAGTTTTATCCTGGAATAAATAAATTCAGTATTAATTCATGTCTAAATCATTGGGGTTAATACTCTTCCAGCCATCCAGATCAATTAAAAATTCTTGGAAGCAGTTGAAGCCCCTGGCTGGGAGGTGGCCTACAGAGGAGTAGCTCCAGGGCATTACCTGGGCTTAGAAATGGAAGCGGAGAGAATCTCAAGTGAGAGATGGGCCTTGCCCTGCTCTCTCTTCTCCCTTATAAAGTCCTCTGTGGTCAACTGACTCTTGCGTATGGCAGTGAATTAGACTGCGCAGTTGCTGGTAGGTGAGTTTAAAGTCTTAATCTATGCATTCAGAGAAATATTTTTATATGCTTTGTGTAATTTATAACAAGGATTTTTTTTTAGCTTTGTTAACTGTGAATTTGCCCCTCCTCCTCCACTGCATATTTAAAGCATGTGCTCACACTGTGTGTAAACATTCACTGAAGATTTTTCTCTTCGTGAAGTGCTGACTGTTCAAGCATAACGAGTATTATTAAAATTAAATATTAACTGACTGAAGCCACATTCTTTAATTTTGGCCTCCTAAACAGCACTATACTTCTAATAATATGGGGTTCAAATTGTTGGACAGTTCCAGGGAGAAAACCCTCTGGAGGAAGAATAGGCGGGACTGGTCCCCACCTGAGCCTCCTCCATCCTGCTGCTGCGGTGGCGTGCACACCCGTCGCTGGCGCCAGAGACAGATATTTTGTGCGGGGTCTTCCTCAGTTCACGGCAGTCAGCTTCATTTCCCGAGTAGCTGAGCCAGCTAGAGGGAGGTCACCCTCTGTTAACCACATTTTTTGATTATCCTATTTACTTTACACAACTGAGCCTCTCCTTTGGGCTGTCAGCGCCTGTCGGGGCCTCAGTGAGCTCAGAGGCAAACTCCCAAGACAGGAGAAGAAATACAGCCTTACACCTTCAGATCTTTAGCTGAGAATGATGCCGAATGAATCTGCATTTCTGTTGGTTTGGGGCAGCTAGAGCCTCACAAGCCAGACATCATTGCCAAATCAGCCTGATAAATTAGGGAGCATAGCAGAGACCTTTTCTTAGCTCCAAGGAGAGGCAGAATAATTTGGGCATTTGTGCTTTCACACTTGCTTTATCACAAGGATGGAAGTCTTCTTCTATACACTCATAAACATCCTGGGCAGAAACAGCCTGCCAAAAAAAATGTGATTAACCTTTAACAAATAGTCCTGCAGCACAGGCTGGCCCGATGCATACAGAAAAATCAGATCAAAGGAGCCATCTGCACACCTACTGCAAACCATTTAGGGTGGAGGGAAAAAAAAAAAAAGCCATCACCCACAACCAGTCACATTATACCAAGAGTAAAGTTTGAAGAAATGAGAGTCAGAGGAGACCAGAAAACTTAGTAAGGTAACAAAGAGAAGAGATCCCTTCCAAACAGAAGGCCACGTGCCAGGTAAATTCTGACCTGCAGAAAAATAAACACTTCATTGGCTTGCTCAAAAAAAGCAAATTTAATTCACCCCCTCATCTCATTTACCAGCCTGGGACTGTCAGGATAGGGGGCAGCCTCTGGTTGCTCTGTGCTCCAACATTCAACTTCAGCCACAGTGAGGAAGATACCTCACTGGTGATGGGGACCTGTCCGGAACAGACTGTTAAAGGGGCAAGGAAATAAAGCACCATGCCTTTCTCATCCCCTAGAGCAGCGGTCCCCAACCTTTTTGGCACCAGGGACCAGTTTCGTGGAAGAGAATTTTTCTATGGATGGGGTGGGGGGCAGCGGGGTGGGGGGATGGTTCAGGCAGTAATGCAAGCGATGGGGAGCGATGGAGAGCAGCAGATGAAGCTTTGCTCGCTTGCCCGCTGCTCACCTCCTGCCGTGCGGCCCGGTGCCTAACAGGCCATGCAAGGCCATGCACCGGTACCGGTCCACGGCCCGGGGGTTGGGGACCCCTGCCCTAGAGAAGCAGGCGTAGTGGTCTGAGGGATGACATAAATGAGGAGGTGTTCGGGACTTCCCTGGTGGCTCAGTGGTTAAGAATCCACCTGCCAATGCAGGGGACACGGGTTCGAGCCCTGGTCCGGGAAGATCCCACATGCCGCGGGGCAGCGAAGTCTGTGCGCCACAGCTACTGAGAGCCTGCTCTCTAGATCCTGCGAGCCACAACTACTGAGCCCATGTGCCACAACTACTGAAGCCCACGCGCCTAGAGCCCGTGCTCCACAGCAAGAGAAGCCACCTCAATGAGAAGCCCGCGCACTGCAAAGAAGAGTAGCCCCCGCTCGCCGCAACTGGAGAAAGCCTGCATGCAGCAACGAAGACCCAACGCAGCCAAAAATAAATAAATTTAAAAAATAAAATGAACTTAAAAAAAAAAAAAATGTGGAGGTGTTCACAGCAGCTTTCCCAAGAGGCCTCGGGTCAGATTTCAGGGGTTTTACTTCTCACCTTTTTACATTATCTACACAGCAGCACAGGAACTACTGGCAATAACCCAGTGAATTTTGGCTTTGAAGACAATATTTCTAGCCAAAAGTTCTTGGGTCTGAAGTTTTCAGATAATTCCAGCCATGTAGATGTGTATAAAGGTTACCTCTGTCTCTCCCTCCTTCCTCCCTGCCTCCTCTAAAGGTCCTAGCCCCCAGACCTTGTGAACAGAGAAAGGCTACATTGGGGTGTATGTATTGTTGACACGTAGCTTTATTTCATCAGTGCTCCATTTTTAATGGATCCAGGCCAGCACCCCAGTGTACCAGACTCAGTTCCTTAGGGATGGCCTGACCTGGCAGTCTTCTGTTCCAGAAGGAAAAAGCTTTATTAAAAAAAAAAAAAAAAAAAAAAAAAAGAAAAACACTTCAGAGTAGAAAATATGAAGAATCATGGGGGTAGGGAGGTCATGCCATGAAATGATTGAAAACAGTACAGTGTGGAAATAACACCACACTGGGAATCAGGAGACCTGGGGACTAGTCTGGGCTCTGCCTCAAATTAGCTATGACTTTGGGCATGTCATTTGCCTCTTGGGCTTCACCTCCTCACCTGAAGCATTTAGCATGGTTATCCTGCCAGGCACTTAACAGGGACAAAAACCTGACAAATGCCCCCAGCATTTGCCATCAAGTCCATTCTGTAGACATATCTGGTGTCCTTTTCCCTTCCTGATGAACACCAGGAATGTCCAGGAAGAAATCCCAGGAATATATTTTAGGCAAGTCCAGCATCTCTGGCCATCCCGTAGAAGATGCCTCTGGCTGCAATGAGGTTGGTTGGAGAATCAAATTCAGCTATTGTCCCTTTGTCCAGGACCAGGACCCTAGCCAGAGAAAAGAAGTGGTCAGGTCTCCATCAGCCCAGATCTGGTTTCATAGTCCAATCCTGACCTTCTGGGTACTGCTCAGGCCCCGCAGTGACATGCCAACCCTCCCATTTCAGGCAACCCACCCAACGCAGCGCTACACCACATGTGCATGCTGGCAAGGCTGGTTATTTTAGCCACTCCGTTTGCTGTCCTGGCAGATGAGGCAATTTCTGGGATCAAACACAAGGTCCGATTCATCTTTGCTAGTCGGGGCTCCGAAAACCTTCCCTAATGAGCCCTTCCCTCCTCCAGGGTCACAGGGCCTGTGTGCTTCCATCTGCTTTGTGCCGACTCAAAAAGGCACACGGCGGGAAACTGGGCTGCAGTGAGGGCTGATGCTGGAATCTGGGGCTTTGGCTGCAAATCTGGCTGCTGCTGATGGGTGGATCTCCCCCCGCCCACACACACACAGTCAAGCCTGGGCCTGGGATTAGAATCTCTTGCCAACTAAACACAGGGTGCACCTGGTGCAGGGCCAACGTGCTGGCTCCCGGGGTGAGGCAGGGGCAGAAAGGGCTCTCCCAAGTCCCAGGAGATGCTACTCAATAAGAGGGCCTGGACTGCACCCACTCTGTTTCCCCACCTATGGGGCTCCCAGAAACGTGTCCTGGGAGGATGTGTGTCTGTGGCCATCACTGCCTAGCCACTGCCCAAATTGAAGCCCAGGAGACTGCCCCCCTCGCTTCAGTGGCTTCTCATTGCCCTTAGGGTAAGGACTGAATGCTTTCCCGTGGTCCTCAAAATGCAGCAGAGTGAGGCCTCTTTCTCCCTCTCCACTTGGTTCTACTGCCCCTTCACCCTTTCTACTCCAGCCTCATGTGCCCTCCTACCTCAGGGCCTTTGCATGTGATGCAGCCTTTTCCTGAAATTTTCAGCTCCCTCCCTACCCCATCTCCTCCCCTGCTCCCCAACTTTTACTCATCCTTTAGGGCTTGGCTGGTCTTCCCTTCCTTTGGAGAGTAAGTGTCCTGGCTGCCCTGTGTGGATTGGCTTCCTCTGGCCTACACCTGTGGACCCGTGCTTCCTTCCTGAAGGCTCTAATTACACGTTCAGTAGCATGATTATTTGATTTATTTCTGCCTGCCCCACTCGAATGACTGAACTCCCAACCCCCAAGGTCAGTTCGAGTTTTCGCCCCTCAGGGCTGCTGGTGAAAACCAGTTTCAGTTAGGCCTGGGAAGAGATCCTCTCAGTCCAGCCCTATCCCTTGTCTGGACCCAGGGCCCGGGGCCTTCCTGCCCACCCTCCCTTCTCCCAGTGGGACCCTGGATGGGAGTGGAGAGAGGGTGTGTGTGGTAGGGATGGAACAGACAGTAGCATCAGGCATTCTCAGCTTGGTTCCCAAGCCCCTGGGAGCTGTGTGGGGAACTTCTGAGAGAGGACCGAGGTCTGCGCATCGCCCTGTCCGTGTATCTCCCCACGTCCCCATGCCCTGCAGGTGTTTGTTTTGTGAATGAAGCCTTGTTGATGTACTCCCACTATACTTCAGAATAGCTTTGTTGCAGCCTCCTGCCTCTTCCTCACTCTGAGCTCCCGTGTCTCCAGGGGAGCCAGCCTGGCAGGCCAGCACCAGCTCGCTTCCATCAGGCTTCTGAGTCACCCAGCCCCTCCCCTGTCCTCCAGCAGCACACCTTGACATTAGGCACAGTGAGCAAACAGGTCACATTTTTTTCCTTTTGGCTGAGTGAGCTGCCTCCCCAACGAAGCCAAGATACCAAGAGCAAGGCTTCTTCCCTAATCCTTTGAGAAGCTGGTTCTAGTGAGAATTATGAAGGACAACATTTCCTAGGATCACCTGCACTTTTTTTTTTTTTTTTTTTTTTTTTTTTTTTTTTGCGGGGCCTCTCACCGTTGTGGCCTCTCCCGTCGCGGAGCACAGGCTCCGGACGCGCAGGCTCAGCGGCCACGGCTCACGGGCCCAGCCGCTCCGCGGCATGTGGGATCCTCCCGGACCGGGGCACGAACCCGCGTGCCCTGAATCCGCAGGCGGACTCTCAACCACTGCGCCACCAGGGAAGCCCTGCACTTTTTTTTTTTTAACACCTTTATTGGAGTATAATTGCTTTACAATGGTGCGTTAGTTGCTGCTGTATAACAAAGTGAATCAGCTATACATATTCATATATCCCCATATCTCCTCCCTCTTGCGTCTCCCTCCCACCCTCCCTAGCCCACCCCTCCAGTCACCTGCACTTTTAACACTTTATTTCATTGACTCCTTACAACAACCCTGAGAGAGAAAGAGGTTCATGAAGGTTTTGTGAATTGCCCTATGTCATACAGCAGTCAGCAGCAGAGCCGGCCTTGGGACTCAGCCCTCTGCTTTCCCACAACAAAGCATCTACTCCGCATGGGATCCAAGCATCGTGCACCTTTCCTCGGTGGCTTCCCGGTCTGGAAACAGTGCTCAGGAAGTGACGGGATTTGGCATGAAGGATCTGGTTCCCCTCACCTCATAGTATTAAGGGGTCGGGGGGGAAGTGGGCCATGCCTAAGGAGCCCCAGTGTGCCCCTTCCCCACATGTTGGTAACCCCAAAGTGTCCCTTGTGTCTCAGGAAGCATCACTGTGCCCCCGGTGCCCAGATAACCCACACTGTTCTGCCCCCCCGAAAAACCTTAGATGATCCCACGAGGCTCCCATATCCACATATCCAGATAACCTTAATCTGCCTGCCACTTCCCCACGGCCCAGGCGACCCCACCAGGTCCCTCCCTGCTTGGGTTCCCGTGCCCCACCTGGTGTAGTCCATGATGGTGTTGAGCCGATGTGCGATGGTCAGCACCGTGCAGGTCTCAAACTGCGTGTGGATGGTGGCCTGGATGAGCTCATCAGTCTCCAGGTCGATGGCGGCTGTGGCCTCGTCTAAAACCAGGATGCGACTCTTGCGAAGCAGGGCTCTGGCCAGGCACACGAGCTGCCGCTGGCCCACGCTGAAAATGGGGAAGGCGAGGTATCTCTAGCTGGGTGCCCCCAACCTGCCCCCAGGCCTCATCCCCCAAACTGTGCCTGTCTCCACTCCTTCCCAATGGCCCAGGGCTGGCTCTCTGTCTAACCTCTCCCATTTCTGCCTTAGCCCAGTACTCCTGGAACACAGAGTTGAGGTCTGGACAGCACAGGGATAATGAGGGGCCTTGCGGGTAGAGCCAGTACTTAACAACATTGTGAAATCCCCAGTCTGTCTCTGGCACCCCTGGTCTCTTCCTCCTGTGCTTTCTTCCCTGTCCTCACTCCTCAACTAGTGTCACCCTGTTTCTCTGCTTCAATCTCTCAGTCATTTACACCTTAGTAATAACACACTTAAATGACTCCTCCTGGATATTTGCACACATCATGTTATCTTGCTGAGCCTAATATCACACAATTTAGTCATCTTCCGCCCCCATGGGGAATATAGGTCAGGGTTCCGTTGTGGGAACAAGGAAGGGACAGGGCAGAGGAGGCTATGGGGGGTTCCCGTATCTGGTCCCTGGGAAGGTGGAGGAGGGGTGGAACGCATACCTTCCACCTCCCGCCTTGGAAGCTAGAGCTAATGCACAAAGAGAGGCTGTGTTCCCAACCACAGAGGCTGCAGCACCCCCCACACCCAGGGACAAATACCTCAGCCCTTCCCGCAGGGGTGAGTCACTACAGCCCGAGCGAAGGCCAGGATCTCTCCCCGGCCTATTCCCGCAACTAATGAAGGTTTTGGCAGCAGAATGAACCACCAGATAGAGCTCAGGGCTGATTTATGGTGGGACTGGCACAGGATACAGGTTATACTTAAAGTGGCTACAAGCTCAGTGAGGGAGGAGGGGAGTGGATTTCTGTCTCAGATCCTGGTGGATGTGGGGATGGAGGGGGTGCTCTGGGGAGAGGTGCTGATGGCAAGCAAGGATAGGAGAATGGACCAAAGAACAGCTGTGGGGCACAGGGTCTGAAAGCCTAGGCTCGTCCGCCAGCCACCCCCAACATGGTTGTATAAGTGAAATCTAGGTACTGTGCACATTCATTCCTACAGGGCTGCCTGGGGAGGCGGGGGCATCCCACCGGTGGCTATGCTGCAGCAAGGAAAGTTTTGGGGCAAAAGCTCCCACTTGCCTGAGTCCTTGCCCCACCCCTTGCTAGCTGAGCAGCTTTGGGCAAATAATTTTACACTCTGGAGCCTCATTTCTGGCCCACAGGACTGCAGTAAAGATGAAAGGAGACAGTAGAGGCCAAAGTGCCTTGAACACTATTAAGTGCTGAGCAAATGTACAGGTTTTTGTTTTTGTTTTTTCTGGAGAGAGTCCAGTCCGTAGGTATGGACCGAGTAGAATAATACGAATAGCTACATTTCTCAGGAGTATATCCAGGCTAAGTGCTTTCCATTTCATCACAATAACCCTAAGACTGCTCTGTCCAAACGATGGCCACTAGCCACATGTGACTGTTGACCACTTGAAATACGACAAGTCTGAATTGAGATGTGCTGTACGTGTAAAAATACACACGGGATTTTACACTTGAAAAAATGCCAACTATCCGTAATAGCTCTTGTATCAATTACATGTTGAAATGATATTTTAGATATATTAGGCTACATAAAATACACAATTAAAATTTATTTCATCAGTTTCTTTTTCTTTTTTTTTAATGTGGCTATTAGACAAATTTTATTTACACGTATGTGGCTCAAAGTATATTTTTATTGGGCGTCATGGTGCTAACAGGTATGGGACTGTTATTATCCCATACTCCTTTCAGAGTGAAGGAAAAGAAGGCACAAAGAGGTTAAGCAGCTTGCTCCAAATCACACAACTAACACAGGTACAAGTGTCTCAAGCCTTTAGACTCAGTAAGAAGTGACTCTGGGCCTCCCTGATACACGGCACAGCGACTGGTGATACAAAGTCTGGGGCTATAAGGAAGCAAAGAAAGGCCCGGAGAGCTCACTTTGCCCACTTCTAAACCACAAACAAAATTGCATCCACCTTGGAAAATATATAAGATTTCTCTAAAGCTCTGTAGGTTTCCTCTTATCTGCTCCACAGGTTCAGTCCCCAACCCCTCCTCAGGCCAAGCACAACATTGACAATCTCACAAGAGAGGACCGATTAGGGCTTTGGAATCTCCCAGGCATGTCTTCTCCCAGCTGTGTGACTTTGGCCCTGCCTCAGTTTCTCTGGAGCTTGTGTGAGGAGTCAGTGAAGTAGTGCACAGTGCCTGGCACACAGAATGTGCTCAATACAAGACAGTGCCCCCTGAGTTCACGCTGGCTGAGATGGGAGTGGGAGGGCAGGAGGGGGCTGGCCTGGATTTGGTGTCGTTTGATGCTAGACCCGCTACAGTGCTGCAGAGTGCTATTCCTGACCCACCCACTCCCAGCTGTTACCTGAGATTCTCCCCGCCCTCGGAGCACTGGAAGTCCAGGCCGGCCGGCTGGGAGCTCACAAACGCTTGCAGGTGGGACAGCTCCAAGGCTCGCCACATGTCTTCCTCCGAGTAATTGCCAAAGGGGTCCAGGTTCATGCGCAGGGTCCCCGAGAACAAGATGGGGTCCTGGGGACAAAGCAAGGCCTCAGAGGGAGGCAGCTCAGGCCCCATAGGGAGCCATGGGCCCCGAGGCCAGGGAACAAGAAAGGGGTTGAGGTGGCGGCATTCCCACTCTGACCCCAGCCCTCCAGGAGGGAGGCAATGGCCAAGGAGATAGAAGAACGCCTGTGGGGAAGTGATAAACCTCAGCTTTGCCAACCCAAAATCCTGCGCTAAGGCAGAAACCTGAACCGCTAATCTGACTCCAAACTGTCCAGTCAGAAGAAAAAAATACCCCAGAAGAGTCAGAAAAAGTGAAATGTAATTCAGAGCTATGAAACCAGGAGACCAGGATAGAAGGCCTCCGGGGTGGGCTGTGTGGAGGGGCCTGTTGTTCTGCTGGTCCGAGAGGTCAGAGGACAGGGTCTTATTGGGCAGGAGACATCTGACCCTTCCAGACCCACGACGGGGTGCCGCTCTGTGGCTCTGCTCCTGCTGTCCTGCTCTCCAGCCTCCCACAGAGAGGTCCCAGTCTTCGAGCTCCAAGCTACAGAACAGGGGTGGGACCTGCCGCCAGAGTCACGGGTCAGCGTGGCCAGGCCACGCCAGGCTGCTACCTGGGGGATGATGGTCAGCTGAGAACGCAGGTCATGGAGCCCGAAGTCGGCCACATTGAGGCCGTCGATGAGGATGTCGCCCTCCGCGGCTTCCAGGATGCGGAACAGGCAGAGGGTCATGGACGATTTGCCAGCCCCAGTGCGGCCCACGATCCCCACCTGGAGGCAGTGGGGGGCCGTCAGGGGGAGGCTGGGGGTCAGCGGGGCTGTTGCCAGGACTCCCCTGGGAGATCAAGGCAGACCCTTGGGCTGGGCCCCTGCCATCTCACAGACCCACGCTCCCCAGGGAAAAACCCGCCCCACACGCACCTTCTCGCCACCTCGCACTTGTAGGCTCAGGTCCTTCAGCACCAGCTCCAGGCCCGGCCGGTAACGCACAGAGTAATTCCGGAACTCCACCTCACCCTGCAGTGGCCAGCCCGCTGGCGGGCGGCTGCCCTCCACCACCCAGGGGGCCTGGCCGCCAGGGGAAGACAGGATCCTCATCAGGGGGCACCTCTTCCCCAGCCCAGCCATCTCCCAACTTTGGTCTGCCTCCATCCCCAGGCCCCTGCCATCCTCACCCACCAGGGACCCTGGCGGGGAGGCCCTGGTGCTCATGTGGCCCAACCTTGTGGTTCAATGTCTCTTTATCCCTCTGACATTATTCCCCACAGAACTTTGCTCTCCCCTATTCCCCCATGCCCCACGGCCATAAGCGGCCCCTCCCACCTGCCCTCGCTCCCCCTTTCACCATTCTTTATTACTGAGTGGCTACTCCCTGACAGGTAGTGGGGTCAACAATGGTAAACAAGACAAAGTCCTTGTCCCCATGAGGCTTACATCCGAGTCTAGGGGGGCATACAGTTGACAAATAAGTAAGTCTACATAATGTCAGATGGTGATGAGTGTGGATAAGTGCCTGGTGTTGCTATTCTGTACAGGGTGGTCAGGCAAGGCTTCCTGGAGGAGGTGATATTTAACTAGAGACCTGAAGGAAGTGAAGGAACGAGACAAGTAGATATCTGGGGGAAGGGCATGCCAGAGAGAGGGAACGGCAAGTACAAATACTTCCAGGTGTGTTCTGGATCACAACGACAAAGGTGAGAGGTAGGAGACAAGTAGTGGCTGGCCCCATCACATAGGGCTTTGCTGGCCACTTTAAGGACTGTGTTTTTTTACCCTGAGGAAGATGTAGGTACATGCACAGAGGAATAACCTGATTTGGTATGTTTTTAAAGGATCTCCCTGCTGCTATTTGGAGGAGGGAGAGGGGAGGGTGTTTTGAAATGGGGGGTCAGACTGTCAGCAGTCAGAAAGCAAAGCAGCCGGTATAGGCAGACCTCGCTCTCTTGAGGAGGTGTCAAAAGAATGGAGAGTAGGGTTGGGGGCAGAATTTTCGAGAATGTGGAGACAGGATCATGTGTGTAGAGAGGGGATATGGGAATGCTAGGCATGAAGAGGGAGAGTTTGAAGATCCCAGAGAATGGGGGATGAGGGAATGATAGGGGATGCCTGGGGAAGACAGGGGTGGATGGGGGCCCCATGGGCAGGAGAGGTCAGGTTGGGAAGAACAGGTGGGGTGGGGCTCAATGGGGGCTGACAGGGCAGGAGCTCAGGTCACAGAAGCCATGAAGTGCTTTCCAAGTAGGAGCGAGGGGCTATTTTGTCTGAATGTTGCTGAGTGGTTGAATTAGATGAGAACAGAAGAGTGTCCCTAGGTAGGTCGGGAAGCGGGAAAGTCACCGGTGAGTGGGTTCAGTGGAGTGATAGGGCCAGAAACCAGGCTACAGGGTGACGAGGCAGTGGGGAGAGCACTTGCAGACCATGTTTTAAAGCCAGTTTCACGACAAAGGAGAGCAGAGAAATGGGACATAGGATACAGGGGAAAGGGAGGGTTGGTCTGAGTGTCTAGAATGGAAGCTACGAGAGCTTATTTTTGCGTGTGGCTGGGAATCGTCCAACAGAGGGAGCAAGATGCATGATGTAGCAGGTGGAGGGTGTGACTGAGGAAGTGAAGTCCTTGGGTGGCCATGTGAAGAAGTAGAGGGCCCGGACTTTGAGATGAGAAAGGAAGAAGGTGGAAGGGACACAGGCAGATTTGAAAGTCTGGAGGCAGGAAGGCTGAGGGAGTTCACATCTTGTCAAGCCGTTTTCTCACCGCAGCGTTAGGCAAGGTCGATGACTGAGCCTATGATGACCGACGACTGAGTCATTCGGTCGATGACTGACCACAGGGAGGAGGGGATGTAGGGGTTTAAGGAAAGAGAATGGTCAAAACAGAACTTTCTGAAAGTGGGAACACATGCTTCTTGGAGAAGCAAAACAGGAACACCCAGCCGTGGTGTGTGGTTATAAACTGGAAGTAAAATCAATGATTTTCTCCAGCAATGTTTTAGCAGCTGAGCACCGGCGTGTTTTGGAAGGTGGACAGATGGGCTCAACTGGGGTGAGGATGACTGAGAGAGAGAAGGGCAAGGGAGTCGAGAGCTTTGGCACTGGTGGAGCGTAGGACCCAGGCTGGATGAGCTCATGGACAGAGGGACAGAGGCAGGGCACGGGACTGGGGGGGTCCCAGGGAGGACAAGGCACTGTGACCAAGGAGGACTTGGAACAGCGGGAGCTGTGTCCTCTCCCACGACATCAGGAACTGCTTGAGGGCAGACCTTGTCTTGCTCTACACCTCCTCACGTACACCTCTGGTTGACCCTCAAGAAGGGTTGAATGAATGAATGAATGAAGAGCCACCTGAACAGCTGGCCTGGGGGGTGTAGGGACGGTGGGTCACCAAGCACCCCTCCCTGCCCCAGGCTCACCCCGTACCCACCTCAGTCTCCGTCTTGGAGTACTCTTTGACTCTCTCCACGGCCACAATATTAGACTCCAAGTCTGATATCGTTCGTATCATCCAGTTCAGAGCCAACGTCACCTAGCCAGAGGGACTGGGTCATAAGCGGGGCAATCTCTCCTCCCCCTGAAATGGCTTTGGGAGGAGTTCAGACTCCTTGACTGTGCTCCTGTCCTATCCCAGCTATGACCCAGGTGGGCCTGGGCAAACCCATAGATGTGCCACCTGGGCCTCAAATCACAACTGTACCTCAGGCAGTGACAATGCAGACTTAACAAAAGGCCACCCAGCCCGGTGTTTCTTAAACTTTAATATGCACAAGAAAGATTTCCCAGGGAATCTTGTTAAAATGTAGCTTCTAATTCAGTAGGTCTGTGGTGGGAAGCGAGATTCTACGTGGCTAAGAAGCTCACAGATGATGCTGATACAACTGGTCCTTGGTCCACACTTTGTGGATCAAGGAGTCTTGCTAGACATCACTGAAGCCAGAGCCCCAGGTCTATAGTATCAGAGTCTACAGTTTAAGATCTCCAGGTGATTCATATGCACATTAAAGTTTGAGAAGACTGACCTGTCTGGACTGTCCTTTGTTTACAAAACATCCAAGACTTGAGTCACCTGGGGCATTGCAAATGTGATCTGCTTCACAAAAATTCCATCTGCAGTTATTTAACGCTTTGACAATATAGGCTGATATCAGGGTGACCTTCCCAGGCTCCAGTTACCTGCTCCGTGTACTTTCTCTGCAGGCTTGTGAGATGAGGTGTATTCCAGCTCTCCACGTCCCTGCCCCCGGACCCCTGTCAGGGTTGACCTCTAGATCTTATGCAGGCAGGGCAAATTCTATTTGTCTCTTGGGGCCAAGCTCCAAGATAATTTCTCCAACACTCCAAGGTAGAGACCTCCTCTGGGCTCCTGCATTTTGTGCCTTCCTCCACTAAGGTCTGTGCACCCCACAGTACCATCCCCTGCTGGTGGGAGTGACTCTCCACACTTGACTGGGAGGTCACGGTCCCGCGGAGCAGAACCTGTGGCTGGTCCCCATTCGGGGCAGAGCGAGGTGCTCAGGAGATGCTTGTGAAACCTGTGTGGCCTCTGCCCCGGTGGTGGCCCTGACCCAGGACCCAGACCTCTGCGTACCTGGAGGGCATAGGACACAGACAGGCCCACCAGCCCTGGGCTCAGGCTGCTTCTCCCAATCACGGCAAAGAGTGCGGTGAAGAGCACAACACAGTTGCCCACGAACTCCACTCGGACCCCCAGCCACCTGTGGGGATTAGGCAAGGAGGAAATGGGGCAGATGCAAGAAGGGGGCTGTTTAGGGGGAAGGAGGGGCTTGGACCCAGAACACCAGGGTCTCTCCCGCAGAGACACTGGTGGAAACTCGTGGGAGGAGCAGGGGCTTGAGGGAGCTGCTTCTGACCTGTTGGAGGCGATGTAGGGGTAGCAGCTCCTCTGGTTGGTGTCCACCTTAGCATCACTGATGGCCTCGAAGTCCTGGCTGCGGCCATAGGCCCGGATGACGCTGGAGCCGGTCACCGTCTCCAAAAAGTGGGAGTAGATGGGTGAGCGGCTGACAGACTCCAGCCGCTTCAGCTGCCGTGATGTAGCCACATAGAGGCGCTGACAGAGGGTGGAGAAAGAGCTTGGAGTCAGGACCGTGGGGCCCCAGCTCAGTCCAGCACGCCCTCTGGACCCAGGTGAGCCGCCTCCCCTCAGTCCCGCTGCCCCATAAGACCTTGCTCCCTTCCTCCCGCTCCGCCCAGAAGGACCCAAGACTTGGGGGCCTGATACGGCTCCACGAACTCATCCCACCCTTCCCCTCTGGTCAGCTCTGCTCACTCTTCCAGGCCACTTTGTCCACGAAGCCTTTCCCGATTGCCTCTCAGCTCCTGACCCCCTCACCTCTGCGGGGGCCTAGATTATTGCACTGACTCTGCTTTGCCTCCTGTCAGTGGCTATGCCTGTCTCCACTTAGGGGCCCTAGCAGTGTGTTCACACAATCAAAATTTTGCAAAGTTTGCAAAAATAAGATAATTTTGTATTCTTTTTCTTAAAGAGCCTCTCCCCGCCCCACCCCGCAGCTGTTTAAACTTCAGCCCCGGAAAAACACAGTTCTGCCTCCACCTTCCATCTTCTACCCTGTGGGCCCCAAGATGCCCAGGGCCATGTAGGATTTGCATCTGAGAGTCCCCCATCCCGGCACAGAGCACGGTCTTCACACACAGGCCTGAGCTTCTGGCCACCTGTGGATTACCTTCATCGACTGATTAATTAATGGCAGGAGAGGGGCTCAGTAACACAAATGCCTTTTATAGGCAGCCGTATCAGAATGCTATCAACTCATCCATGTTAAAAACATGTATGTAAGTTGAGATATATCTAAAAAGAAGGGAAGGATAGTGTGTCTCAAACTGTTGACAATATTTTATGAAAAAACAGCCAGCAGGAAGGAGTTCCAGGGCCAGTCACAATTTACAAGGATTTCATTTTATCCTATGAACAACTCTGTGAGGTAGGTTCCATGATTCTATTTTACAGGTGAGGAAAATGAGCTTCAAAGAGGAATTTACTGAACCAAATCCAGCTGTGAAGCTGCGGGGCCTGACCTCCCTACATCCCACCACTGGTGGCCCCCGGGAGAGCCCCGGCCACACAACGGCCATGCCCACAAAAAGCCACGCCCACCCGCTCAGGGCACACCTGCACAAAGAGGTAGAGGACAGCCAAAGGCAGGATGACCACAGCGAAGAGTGGCGTGCTGGCCACGATGACCACGAGGGTGGAGATGGAGTTGTAGAAGGAATTCAGCAGCATGAGGACGGTGGGAGCCAGAACCTCATCGATGATGTAGATGTCCTTGGAGAAGCGGTTGAGGATGCGGCCTGAGGGCGTCGTATCGAAGAAGGACTGTGGCGAGCGCATCTTGTTGTGCAGCAGTGCCTGGTGAAGCAAGCGTGCGGCCTGGACGCCTCCCACCGCCATCGTGATGGCTGACAGCATCACCAGGAGCCCTGGTGGAGGAGGCAAGGGGCACTCGTTCACCTGGGCCAGGTGGCAGGCATGCAGGGGCAGGTTCCGAGATGGGGGATAGCCTCGGTGCACGAGGCAGGCTCAGAGGCAGGGCATGGCTAGGATGAGCTAGACGGGGCCAGAGGCAGGTAGACTGCTAGGGTGGGTTAGGGAGTCCCTGGGGCTGCGACAGTGGAGAGATTCAGAGGCAAGGGCATGGTTTGGGGGACCCAGCAGCCCAGAGATGAGGAAGGGGCCGCTGTAACCCCTTCTAGGTATCTCTGCGGGCTCACCTTGCAGAATTCCCAAGGCGGCGTAGACGCCCAGCCTCTGGGAGGTGTTGTTCTGCTGGCCGTTCACCGCAGCCTCGCCGGTCCAGGCACTGAGCCAAACGTTGGCCCCAACGGCAGCCGCGCTTTGACCCCCGTGCAGCAGAAAGATGACCAGCGTGGCACAGAGCCCCACGGCCCTGGCGTAATCCCAGAACACACTCAGCTTCACCTGCATGGCCACAGTGGTTGGACAGAGGAGTCCAGTGAGCCCCGGGACTGCTAGGGGCCTACCCACCCTCTCCACCCCTCCCTGCCCAAGCTACTCACAGTACCCATCTCCACCTTCTCCTCCTGGGTCAGCACGTGGCTCGCCTTTGCCTCTGTGGCCTGCACTACCTTTTCTGCCACACCCAGGCGCCTCCTGGGCACAGGCCGACCCGGGCCCTCTCCTTCCTGGGACATGGCACTCAGCTGTCTGTGGAGGCAACTGGTCAGGCCAGGGAGGAGGCCTCCAGCACAGCCACAGACGGAGCCCCAGAAGGAGGTTCAGGCTGCAGCCGGAGGCCCGGTGTGTGTCAGGGAGAACGCCCACCTGCTCCCCCCGTCAGGGCTTGGGAGCCCTGGTACCGCCTCCCGGGGGCTGAGAGCTCCCAGGTGCTCACCTCATGAACTGCTTCTGGACCTCGTATGTCACCGGTTCATTATCCGTCAGGTCTGTGTGACTGTTGAGCATGTCCTCGATCAGCAGCACCTCCTCATCCTCTTTGTCCTCCAAGGCTGCAGCGGGGAGGCAGAAAGGAGAGCTTGGCTAGCTCACCCCGCAAGCCCCTGGTATCCCCCGCCCCACTCCAATGAAGAGGCCTGAATGGACAAGCGAGAGGCGAGGTGAGAGGGACTGAGAGGGCAGCAAGAACAACAATAAAAATAAATGACGAATTTCGCGCTGGAAAGAAAAAGGGTGGCAAGAAAGACTTAGGTTAGACAGGAAGAAAAGCTTCCCATCAGGGACTACCTAGAAGGGGATTCAAATGTAAGGTTCAGGAGCTTGGGCTCTAGAGTCAGACTCTGGCTGAGCTAAAAATCCCACTTCCTCACCGCATGAGTTTAGACAGGCATGTAAAACGGGGATAATAATAGTACCTACTTCATCGTGTCATTGTGAGGATTAAAGGAAGGAATGTGTGTCAAGAGCTTGCAAGGGGCATAGCCCTTAGTAAATGCTCGAGACGTGTTAGCTGCGTATACGGAAGTAGGCGAGAAAGCCCAGGAGAAGGTCTGTGAGCCAGCCGGGAGCCTGAGGCTGGGGAGCCGGGACTGGACAACAAGGGGGTCTCAATATGCTCCATGAGGACAGGGATTTTTCTGTTTGTTCATTGCTGTCTCAGCGCCTGGAATAGTGCCTGGACATAGTAATTGCTCAATAAATATTTGTTGATAAATAAATGACTTTTCCAAGCATTTGCATATTTACGAAACAATTCACCTGTGAAACAGTTTTGCCGTACAAGCTGGGCCTGGGTCCTTAGGCCCTTTTGACACATGAAGGAAGATGAGGAGGAAGGACCTTGAATCCATCCAGTTCACTTTCCCTGTTGGTGATGTCTGACATCACGCAGATGGTCCAAGTTCCCCAGAACCTCCCTTGTAAAACACTGGGCCTGACCACAGACACCCAGAGGCTCCAGGGAGCAGGGGAGATGCTGGGAGGGCAGGGCAATACGGAGGGCCAAGAATGGCAGATACCGGTCCTGCTGTCGGCCTCCTGGTGCTCCTTGCCCTCATCAGGTGCGTAGTTGCGGAGAAAGTTGGCAAAGGAGCCGTTGCGCTGCAGCAGGGCTGCGTAAGTGCCAATCTCAGACACCTGCCCGTCAGCTAGCACTATGACAAAGTCCGTCTGGGGCAGGAAGCTGATGCCGTGAGTCACTAGCACCCGTGTCTGGGGAGAAGGCAGCAGGCTATCACTCTCACTGCCCTCAGCACACACCCCCGGCACAGCGCGGGGCCCCGGAGCGAATGGGAGGCGCCTGTGTGCCGGCAGCATGAGCAGGAACGTCAGGGACTCACCCCGTGCTCACCGCAGCTGGCTCAGTGCCCGAGGGGCATCGTCCCCCACCCCCGCCCCAGGTTCCGCCCGCTGCCCAGCCCCTGCTCCTGTTCCTCAGGCCCTCCATACCTCCAGATCTCACCCGAACCCTTTGGCCTCCCACCAGTCTTCTCCTGTGGCCCTAGACCTCACCTTAGTCCCCTTAGCCTCTGGGAGGCCTCACCTTTCCTGCCAGCACACCTTCTGGCCCGATGACTTGGTCAAAGATATGCTTGGCCACGTGGGAGTCCACGGCTGACAATGGGTCATCCAGCAAAAAAATGTCAGCATCACTGTAAACAGCTCGGGCCAGACTGACCCGCTGACGCTGGCCCCCGGACAGGTTAATGCCCTGGATGGGTTGGAGGAGGGAGGTGAGAGGTGTGTATTGGGTAGAAGGGAGTCAGGCCATCACAAGGGGGACGAGGGCTCTGTCTATTGTCACTCAAAAAGGCAGACCTCTAAATTCACATTTCATATACCTGGTCCCGTACCTGGGAAGCTCTAAGGCCATGGAGGAAGGGGTGGTGGCTCTCAGAGTCCTCCCAGGGCAGGTGAGGACATCCTGCTCCCTGCCCAGCTGGTTTCCCTGCCTTCCACCTTCATACTCTGGGAGGCTGGAAATCCCCAAGAGGTCCTTAATAGAACTTTTAGTCTCCCATCAACCATACGGTTCGCAGATGACTTTCATAACAATTATCCCATTTGGTCCTCTTGTCAGTCTTTCCAGGGAGGTATCATTAGCCCCACTTTCTAGATGAAGAAACTAGAGCTCAAGATGTTAATGACTTTGTCCAGGGTCCCAAACTCTTAAGGGCAAAAGCAAGGATGGAAACCCAGCATCCACCCCAGAATTCATCTACCCTGAGATCATTCACATACCAGAGGGGAGGTAAGTTCACTCCTTAAACCCATTATGCAGAAACTGAGGCACACAGCAGCAGGGCTGGGCCTAGAGGGCAGACCCCAGAGGTATAGCCTGCTTTCCGACCACCAGCTTTCCTCATTCCCTCTGGAACAGGCCCAGCTCTTTGGGGGTACCCTGAGAAACTGACCCCTGGGGAGAACAAATGTGGGTTGGGAGGTGGAGCTGCTGAGAAGCAAGGGGTGGACATGGAAGCTGTAGTGACTGAGACGCGTGAACGTGCCTGCATTCAACCAACCAGGCTTTCTCCAGTGCTACTGTGCTCTGGGCACTAAATCAGTCTTGTGTGTGCGAGGTCAGTGTGGGTCCAGGAGAGATGGGAAGGAGGAGTTGTAGCGTAGATCAGGAGGTCTACTCTGGGTTCCTATAATCTCGGACTCCTACTTAAAAATTTCCCATCCCCACTGCCAGGCTCAGGCCCTCATTTCCCCAGGGCACCACGAGAGCCTCCTCACTGGTTCCTGTGCCTTTGGGCCCCTCCACACTGCAGCCAGGGCAGCTTTTCAAAATGCAATTCCTGTCCCTCCTTAAAACTCTTCACTGACAAGTTGAACGTCAAGATAAAAAATGATGGTAATGGATTATAACACATTGAATCAAATAAGAATCCATGAACCCACATTGATATAAAAAAATTAATGAATAAGTAATAAGCCAACTAATAACTATAGAAGGAATGGAGTTATAAAATCAACATTTGGCCAACATCATGGTAAACACTGACTCAGGCAAAAATCATCAATGAAAGTTGTAAAACGAAATCATCAGTAGACGATACGACCTCAATCAAGAGATCAAAGTTAACATTGTCAGTAACGCAGGAACTGACATCATGTGCCTCCTGATATGATGCACCGAGAAAGACACAACGTTACTTCTTTGGTTTTTTCGCCCCAAAATATATTCCGAATCTAATCGTGTTCAAATTGAGAAACATTCTGCAAAATAACTGGCCCGTACTCTTCTAAAGTGTTGATGTTCTAAAAGACAAAGACTGAGGAATCATGCAGATTGATTGAGAATAAAGAGATATGACAACTAAATGCAACTCATGATCCTGGATTGAACCCTAGACCAGGAAAGAAAATAGCTAAAAAAGACATTACTGGGACAAATGATGACATTTCAAATGTCAGACAGTGAATTACATAATAATACTGTATTAATGATAAATTTCTTGATTTTGATAACTCAACTGTAGTTATGTAAGAGGATGTCTTTGTTTTGAGACACTGAAATCTTAAGAGGTGAAACTATAAAACTCAGAAGAAAAAACAAGGGAAAAGTTTCATGACATTGGACTTGGCAATGATTTTTTTGGATAAGACACCAAAAGCACAAGCAACAAAAGTATAAATAGAAAAATTGGATCACATTAAAATTGAAAACTTCTGTGCATCAAAGGACACAATCAGCAGAGTGAAAAGGCAACCTTCAGAACAGGAGAAAATATTTGCAACTCATATATCTCATAGGGAGTTAATATCTAGTATGTGTAAAGAACTCCTACAACTCAACAACAAAAAACCAAACAACTTGAATAAAATGTGGGCAAAGGACTTGAATAGACATTTCTCCAGAGAAGATATACAAACTACCAATAGACACATGAAAAGATGCTCAACATTACTAATCACTGGGAAACGCAAATCAAAACCTCAATGAGATACCATCTCACATCCATTAGGATGACCACTACCAAAAAAAACAAAAACAAAAAACCAAACAACCACCCCAGAAAACAACAAGTGTTGTCCAGAATGTGTAGAAGTTGGAGACCTTGTGTACTGTTGGTGGGAATGATAAATGGTGCAGCCATTATGGAAAACAGTATGGCAGTTCCTCAAAAAATAAAAAAAAATAGAATTATGATTTAGCAATTCCACTTCTGGGTATGTACTAAAAAGAATTGAAAGTAGGGTCTTGAAAAGATCTTTGCACACGCATGTTCATAGCAGCATTAGTCACAATTGCTAAAAGGTGGAAGCAACCCAAGTATCCACTGATGGATGAATGGATAAGTAAAAGTTGCTGTTTAATGGGTACAGAGTTTTAGTTTTGCAAGATAAAAAGAGTTCTGGAGATTGGCTGTACAACAGTGTGAATGTACTTAACACTACTGACCTATATACTTAAAAGGATTTCTAAGGTAAAGATTTATGTTATGTATATTTTGCGACGTTAAAAATTAATTAAAAAATAAAAACTTTCACTGATGTCCCATGGTTTTTAGGGTAAAGGCCAAAACCTTAATCAAAGTCTTCAAGGCTCTACCTTACCCTGTTTCTTCCACACCCCTTCTAACCTCCAGACACACCAAATTGCACAGAAATGCCAGTCCACCCACCATCCCTTGGCTCACACCTTCAAAGGTTTTCCATCACTTGGTAAAAGCCACATTCTTTTTTTTTTTTTTTTGTGGTACGCGGGCCTCTCACTGTTGTGGCCTCTCCTGTTTCGG
>NC_041227.1:112351588-112367632 GCF_002837175.3 Physeter macrocephalus
AGCTGCTCCGCGGCATGTGGGATCTTCCCGGACCGGGGCACGAACCCGTGTCCCCTGCATCGGCAGGCGGACTCGCAACCACTGCGCCACCAGGGAAGCCCAAAAGTCACATTCTTACAGTGGTCGCCAAGGCCCAAGGTGACCTGGCTGCCTGGACACCTCACTGACCTCAACTCCTCCTCCTCATCCCTGCTCATTCCACTCCATCCACATTGTTCTTCTTGCTGGTCCTTAAATGCCCCAATCACACTCCTGCCTCAGGGCCTTTGCACTTACTTCTCTCTCTGCCTCAAATGTCCCAGACAGGGCTTCATGTTCAAAGATACGGACCACTCCCTCACTTTGTTCAAGTCTCCGATTCTCAGTGAGGTTTTCCCAAAGCACACTAACAATACGACCCTGCACATATTCCTATATCCCTTCCCGGTTTCATTCTTTCCCCTTAGCATTTATCTAATATAATATATTTTACTGATTTATCTTGCTATCATCTCTTCCCCCAATAGAATGTAAACTATATGAAGGCAGAGATTTTAGTCTGGTGTATTTACTACTGTATAATATTGCCTGGCATATAGTAGGTATGTAATAAAATCTGATGAATGATGAGAGCTTCTTCCTTAGCTATTAAGATTCAGCTCAAAAGTGATGCTTTTCCTTATGCAGACTACCCCCGTTACTGCCTTCCAGTACCCTGCACAGGCCTTCAGCCTGGCCCCCAGGACATTCTACAGCCCCTACATGTTTACAAGTCAGTTTCCCCCAGTAATAGCTCTGCTTCACCAGTGCCTAGCACATAGCTAGGCATGATACTACATGAATGTGTGAATGAATGAATGAATGCATATCTGGACCTGGGCTGGACTGAGGTGGGCAGCAATATGTGCTAACTCCCCAGAGGATGAAAGAGGAGCCTGTACCTTCTCTCCGATCTCTGTCTTGCTCCCACCAGGCAGCACCTCCAGGTCAGCTAGCAGGGCACAGGCCTCCAGAGCCTGTCGGTACCGCTTGGGGTCCAGGGCTTGGCCAAACAGCACGTTTTCCTGAAGAGTGCAGTTCTGGATCCACGCCTGCTGGGGCACGTAGGCCACGGAGCCCTGGCCAAAGGAGAAGGTTACCTCGGGGTTTGCCCAAGGCCTGGCCAAGCTTCCCTTCCCAGGAGTCCTTGCCCCTCTCACCTTCATATACACCTTGCCTTCCAGCTTCTCCATCTCTCCCAGCAGGGCAGACAACAGGGAGGACTTCCCACAACCCACAGGCCCCACCACAGCCACTAGCGCCCCTTTTGGCACCTGGATATCTAGGCTGGGGGCAAGAAGACAAGTAGCCCAGTCAGAGGAGGAATCAGGGTTTTGGTCCCCCACCTTCCACCTGGAGACCCAAGCCCTCCTCCCTTTCAGACACCACCCTGGCAAGCTGAGGCTCTTCCTGCTTCTCAGGCCAAAGACTGAAGCGTGAGAGTGGGGCTGGGTTCCACTATTGATCTGACCTTTGGCTCACTTTAGGCAGCTGAGAAGGGAAGGGGAAGCTGGTACCTGTGCAGGGTGGGTGGTAGGTTCTGGGACCAGGTGAAGGTGCCATTGTGTATGGTGACAGTATAGCCTGGGAGGACAGAGGTGTACAGCGTCAGGGGGCCCAGGGCAAGGCGAGGAGGATCCCTGGGTGGGGAGAGGTGCGGGAAGCCCTAGGGGGAGGGCAGGGAATCTTGTGGGGGCGGGGAGGGAGGGGAGACAGGAAGTCCTGGGGAGGAGCAGGGCGAGCCCTAGGGAAGGAAGGTGGTGGGGGAGGCCTGGAGAGGGATGACGAGAGGAGAGTAAAGAGCCAGAAGAGGGAGAAGGCGGGCACAGAGTGAGAGCAGATATGGAAAGAGGATGAAGAAAAGGGGGTCACAAGAGAAAAGTTAAAAGCTTGGAACAGAGAATTTTCTGGAGCAGTGGCTGTGGCACGGGCAGCCCAGGTAGAGACTGTCTGGACCTGGGGTGATGGTCTTTCTTTCCACACACTGGGAGTCAAGTTCATCTTGGCTCAGGAAATGCTGGATCCGTTTCAGAGACACACTGGTCTGCATGCAGAAGGGTGCGGGTCAGCCCCGGAAGCTGTGCTTTTCCTGTACCATCTCCTCTTACCCTTGCTGGCCCCCAACTTCCTGGGTGAGGCTGGGCCCCCTGAGGGCCCAGAGGCTGGTGCTAGGGCCCCTCCCATGACTGAGTCTTGGCTGGCTCCCATGGCCAAAGACAGGGTCCAGGTTGGTAAGAGGAGGCTGTCTCCAGAACTTGGGTTTCCAAGGACCTTACCTGACTTCCTCTGACTCCAAATGGCCCCTGACTCTAATGACCTCATTCAACTTGGAACAATTCTTCATAATGCCAAATGGCCCTCCCCCGATTCCAATAACTCTCCCTGATTATCCCCTGACCCTAAGTGACCCCATCAACCTGCCCGAACTCCAGCAGAACCCCCGGCCCTATCCAGCATTACCTGGGCCAGGTTGCTGATTAACTGGGGCAGCATGTTGAGGGGAATTTTTAAGATGTTGAACAGGGACACGGACACAAAGGCCTTCTCAGCATCCAGCACATTGTTCTTGTCCACGGACACGTACATGCCGAGGGTGGTCAGGGTCACCTGGGCAGTGGTGGGGATGGGGGTCAGGGTGGCGTCCGCAGGGTCCAGAGGCCCAGGCTGGCCAGGCAGGAGGCGGGACACCAGCCCAGGCAGGGGCGCCTCACCAGGAAGGGGGTGCAGATCCAGATGAAAGTGGACGTGGCATGGAGGTAGGCAGCCTGGCGCATCAGCCGGAGCTCATCCTGCCGGATGTCCTCCACCTGCTTCAAGAAGCTGGGCTCCCAGGCATACAGCTTCAGCACCTTGATGCCACCCAGGATCTCGCTCATCAGCTTGATGCGTGAGTCCTTGAATTTCATTTGCTCTACCTATGGAGAGTGTGGAAAGTGCACACCCCGAGCCCCTCCCCAGACCTCTACCCACAGGGGCTCACACCTTCCCTGCACTCACACACATGGCAGCCGGACTGCTCACCGCTTCTCCCTGCCTGCCTGTGCTGCACCCCAGCCTGGAATGCCCAACCCGACCTACCCTCTTCTCTGCTGGACAATATCCAGCTCCAACCTCAGTGCCCCATCACTGACTCTCGCAGGCAGCATCCTCTGCCCCTTCTCTGGGTTTCTAAGGCATGTTCTCACAGGGAACCCTGTGCATGTATGTTGCCTCAACTCGATGTGAGCCTGAGGGAATAGATCCCTTATTCCTCTTTGTTCCCCAGTCCCTATAACCCAGGGTACAGCACGCCAAATCAATCTTTTCATTCACCCCAATTTATTGAGTGCCTATTATGTGCCAGGCCATGTGCTAGATGTAGGGCAGATAATGATGAACAACTCAAGGCCCTGGCCATCATGAAGCTGACAGTCTGATGGGCGAGGTAGACAGGAAGCCAACAACCACCTGAATAAATGCTTAAAAAATTATTACGCATACTCCGATGGGAGTTACAGGATTCTGGGAGAGAATAATGGGGTAGGGACTGGGAAATCAGAGTTTATGCTGGGAGGTGAAGGAAGGGAGGGAACTGGACAAGGAGGGAAGGGTGAAGCACATTCCAGGGAACAGTATGTATGGTAGCCCAGAGGTATTCAGAGCTTGTTGATTTGGAGAAAAGAAAGGCCATACTGGCTGAAACTTGGCCATATCCCAGGGGGTGAGGGATTGAAAGGTGAGCAGGGGCCTGGTGGGCAGTGGTAGGGAATCTGTCATTTATTCTATGTACAGTGGGAAGCTAGGGAAGACATCAATAAATGTTTGCAAATAAAGGACTGAATGACTGGCTGTTGGCACTCATTAGTGTGGTGGAGAAACTCTCATTAGACCAGAAGAGGCAAGCTTGAATCTCAGCTCTGCCTGCTTCTGGATTGCTATAATCTCTCTGGGCCTTGGTTCCTCAGCTGCAAAATGAGAATGTTTCTAAAACCCTCTCAGGGTTGGGGGCTAGAGTAAGCTAAGGTTTGTGAAAGTGGCTTGGAGCCATCCGTACTCAGTGAGCAGGGTAGTTGGTAAGGCCCAGGTTAGTGACTGCCCTCCGCCGGGTACCTGGCCAAGGCTCCAGGCAGGGGCAGCGCCGTTGCTAGCACCCACCTGGAACGCACGCATTTTCACAGCCACGGCTCCATTGAGCGGGATCAGCAAAACCATGAGAGCGACTCCAGCCAGGACAGAGGGACCCAGGTTCTGAGGAGGCACAACAGATAGACTAGACGGACAGACAGAGTATAGAGACAGAGCCCAACAAACAGAGGCCTACTGACCTGAAATGCAGGGAAGGGCAAGAAGCAAAAGATGGTGGTCAGCCAAACAGATGGACAGCGAAAAGCAGACACACAGATAAAGCCAAAATGATGAAAACATTTGCAAAAGCAGCCAGCCATCAGATAATGACAAGAGATAGGGACAAACAGGCAGACATAGAAGGGTGTCCAGACACACAGGAAGGCAAATACAGACACAGGCAATGACAGTCAGAGTCACACCCACCTTGCCTCCAAGTCCCTCTTCCCTCCCCTGGGTTCTGTGAGAAGGATTATCACACAGGCTAGAAAGACTTGATTGCAGACACCAGCATCCTCACAGTCCTGTCCCCCACCCCTCTGCTGACCCAGAATAACCCTCTCTTGTCCCATCTGAAGGAAGGAGAAGGTCAGAGGAAGGGGGCAGAGATCAGGGTTCAAGAGTCACCTGCCAGGACTTCCCTGGTGGCGCAGTGGTTAAGAATCCACCTGCTGATGCAGGGGACACGGGTTCGAGCCCTGGTCCAGTAAGATCCCACATGCCGCGGAGCAACTAAGCTCATGAGCCACAACTACTAAGCCTGCGCCCTAGAGCCTGAAAGCCACAACTACTGAGTCCGTGAGCCACAACTACTAAAGAGCGCGTGCACCTAGAGCCCGTGCTCCGCAACAAGAGAAGCCACCGCGATGAGAAGCTCGCGCACCGCAAGGAAGAGTAGCTCCCGCTAGCTGCAACTAGAGAAAGCCCACGCACAGCAACGAAGACCCAACGCAGCCAAATAAATAAATAAATAAATTTATTAAAAAAAAAAAAAAAAAAAAAAAGAAGAGTCACCTGCCAGAGGAAGTACACTGCCAGGATCATCTGCAGGGGTGCTGACCACAGCAGGTTGATGAAGGGGACAACATCCATGAAGCGCTGGGCGTCCACTGACATGAGGTTAACAATTTCTCCCACAGTGGACTCACGTTTGACTGAATTGGTGATGACCAGAGCCTGCAGGTGGACAGCAGCGTGATGGACTGGGCCCGCGAGTCTCTGCAAAGCTCCCCAGGGCTGGCCTCCCCAGCCCCCCATGCCCTGCTCCAGCTGACCTTCCTATAGATGACACCTATGATGCCCGTGCGAAACCTCAACCCCATCACAAAGATGCAGTGGTAATACTGGTGTAAGATCACAGTCTGCATCACGGAGCACACGAACATCAGCCCGGCCACCAGAAAGCCCCACCAGGTGGGGGCCGTGGGGTTTGAAATAAATCTGATCAGGACGCTGGAAGGTGAGGAGAGAGGCATGAGGGTGGGCAGGGCTCCCCCAGTCTTCTCCCTCTACTGCTGCCCTCCCCTTTCCCCTTAGCCTCCACTCTGCCCCTGCCTCTGAAACCTCTCAGGTGGAGGCTGCTGGCCCTCCACACCCCCACCCAGACCAGGGGCCCTTGGCTCAGAGCTGCCTCAAGCCCTCCATCCTTACTCCTTTCTGCCTCCACCTCCTTTCCTACCTACCATGGACCCCCGCCACCCACCCCCTTATCACCCTCTGGCCACCTGCCTCACCGGCCTGCCTTTCTTGCCTCCTTGGACCATGTGGCGGGAAGCAGTGCAACATGTCCATTGATTAGACTTTCCTGCACCTTCTTCTGGGCTGCCGGGGGCTCTGAAGTCCACTGCATGACCACACAGACTCTTGCCCCTCAAATCCATCCTCTTCAATATCAGCGGCCTCCAACGCTGCCCAGTGACCTTCTCCGGGGCCCTAATCTACTTCCTCTCCCGCGGTCCTTTTCACCTCTTATCCTCTCACCTGTCCTCACTCCCCACCTCTCTCAGCAGCTGCCCACTTAAATCTTCCCATTGAGAACTCCCTGCCAACTACAAACTTCCCTGCAAACACTTGCCCTCTTCCTTTTGTCCTGCCTCAGGACAGGAGGCGTCCTTTCAACTTTCCACGTCGGGTCCTTCCCCCCAAGCCCTGGATCCCACCTGCCTCCTCAGGAACACGTTTCATCGTTGGCCCCCTTTCTCCTGGTCTTCAGTATCCTCCTTTCCACTGGCAGCTCTGTGCCTTGGCCGACTGACATGACCAAGTCTCTTCCATGTTAGGACAAACCTCCCCTTGACCCCATGGAGCAACCTCCATAGTCATGGCCAGGCTTCTTCTGCTGTGGGTTGGGTGTAACTCCCCAAAAGACATTTCAAGTCATAACCCCTGGTACCTGTGAATGTGACCTTATTTGGAAACAGGGTCTTTGCAGACGTAATCAAGTTAAGATAAGGTCATATTGGAGTAGGGTGGCCCATAATCCAGTGACTGGCGTCTTTATAAGAGAAAAGAGAGGGAGATTTGCACACAGAGACACAGATGCAGACAGACAGACACACACACACACACACACACACACACACACACACACACACAGGAGGACGCCATGCAAAGATGGAGGCAGAGATCGGAGCGATGAGACTCCAAGCCTAGGAATGCCAAGGACCTCCAGCATCACCAGAACCTGGGAGGCGTGGAACAGATTCTCACTCAGAGCCTCTAGAAGGAACCTACCCACCGACACTTTGATTTCAGACCTCTGGCTTCCAGAACTGTGAAAGAATACATTTCTGTTTTCAGCCACCCAGTTTGTGGTACTCTGTTACCCTAGAAAACTAAGAACCTTTATAGGAAGTTTCTAGACCTCCACTGGCCCCGTCTCCGCTGCAGAAACCCTGTTCTCAGGCCCTTCCCCTGTGTCGCAGCCTCTGTTCTTGGCAAAGTCACCAACAAACTCCACGTTGCCTTCCTCAGGCTCTATTATACTGGTCAACTTGCTTCACTGGAGGCCACGCCTTCCCCCGGAAGGGTTCTTTGTGCCCTGCTCCACAATCTGGCTTCTTTTCCCAACGTCGTCCCCAACTCAGGCCCAAAATGGCCAAGATGCCCCTCACCACCTTGCCCAGGGCCCAGGTCTCTCTTCCTGCTGAGTTCACCATCTCAGCAAAAGATCCATCATCCTCCAGCTACCCAGGCCAGAACCCAGGTCACCTTTTTCCCCTCCTTCTCCCTGGCACCAACACTCATTTCCAGAGAGTAGCTCCTCAATCCTGTCTCATTCCTGACCTGGACTTTCCTTGGACCTGGTTGGCCCACTTCCATGTGGCCACCCTGCCCTGCCTCCCCCACACTACTGGCAGGGGATCCTTCCAGAATGCAAACCAGACACCCCTTCCTGGCTTCAGATCTTTCAAGGATTTCCTTAGCTCTCCCTCTCTCCCTTTGTTGTTCTGCCCCTGCCTTTGGTCACCCCCCCTCTAGCATTCAGAAGTACCTGGAGCTCCTGAGTCCTGCTGTTTCAGGCCTTTGTGACTCTGCACCTTCCCCTCCTTCCTCACCTAGTTAGCAAATTGCCTGTCCTTCCAAACTTGATAACCTCTCTGGCTGGCAAGTGTACCCTGCCCCTTCCCAGGCTGGCTTCCTTGCTCCTCTGGGGGTTTTTCAGACACCTAAGTACACCTCCGCCCACACTGTGCTCTAATAGATTTACACATCGGTTTCTCCCACAAGACTTTAAGACCATATCTTAGTTATCTTTGTATACCTAGTGTCTGGCACCATTCTGGGACCCTGGGGGCTCAAAATGTTCACTGAATGAATGAATGCACAAATGTATGATTGGAGGGTCAAAGGATTGAGGGCTCAGCTGCTAGCTCCTTCCCATCCCCTCATTTGAGAGCTCTTTCTAGCCCAAGCCACGCACGTGATAGATGGCGGAGCCTATCATCTGGAAAGAGCACCGTAGATGGAGTTCAGAGCCCTGGACTCAAATCCATCTTTCCCAGCTGTGTACCCTTGGCCAAGTCACTTCACCTCTCTGAGTTCCTATTTCCTCATTTTTTGGATTGTTTTTCGTTTTTCTGCTTCCTTGTTTGTAAAACGGGAAAAGGGCACCTCTCTGTAGGATTGTCAGGAGGATTTAAAGAGAGAAGGTATGTTAACGCATACATCAGGGTACCTGGCAGTTGTACTTAATCCAGATAAGTTGGATGTGAATGCGGAAATGAGGTGCAGAGGCTCTGCCACTTGCCAAAGGTCACACAGAGAGTGGGGTTAGCCCCTTTGGTTCCTGGTCTGGGGCTCTTTTCTCTACACATTGTCCCCGAGGCCAGCCAGCCAGCCGGCCGCTTGCCCCGGGACGGGCTGCGTGGGAGGGAGCATGGAGAGACCTCAGCAGCTGTGGGTTGATGAAGGACAGGAGGTCCTGGATCAGCTTGAAGCACATGCTGAGGAGGAAGCTGGAGCCAAAGGTGGCCATCAGGGCCCGCAGGAAGGGGGGCTCCCGGGCCTGGGGCCGGCCCCCCAGCAGCACCTCACCCTCGCTGGACAGTCTCTTCCCAGAAGCCTCTGCAGCCTGGTGTCTGGTCCGGGGAGGAAGGAGAAGTGGGTAGGAGTGGGCACATGGGCCCCGTGAAGCCAAGGGCCACCAGGGCTGGTGAGGAGCAGGTAGGAGGGGGAGCTGCTTTCTTGGCTCTCAGAACTGGGAGGGGGAAGGACAATGAGTCTTTGCAGCTGAGGATCCCCAAGTGTCTTCAGGTGCTAGAGGAAATATGAAGGGGTGCCTTAACTGCTCCTCAAGGACTATACACCCAGCAATTCCCAACCTGTGGCCCTCTCCATGCCCCCCCAGGGCTGGTTCCAGGGAGGATGCTGACAAGAAGGGAGACATGGGCAGGGCTGGCTAGTGGCCTAGTCACTGGCAAGCTGAGCAGGGAGGGAGTGGAGGTGTCATGGAGGGACAGAGAGGGGGTGCAGCAGGCAGACTGGGGGCCATTAGGTCTTCCAGAGGCTCCAAGCCATGAGCCCAAGACACTGCTGACCAAGTCCATGTCCCTGGTTCCTTCACTGCCAGTCGGCCATCAGAGGCTCAGGCGGAACCAGCATGGGATTTCTGGGCCCCAGGATGTGGGTGGAAGGGGTTTCGGTCCTGGGGGGCTGGGGGCAGAGGACGTGGGTGAAGAAGGAGGACTCAGAGCCTCAACTTTCTTGGCTGGGTAGTCGGCCAGAGACAGGATACCCGAGGGCAGGCCCTCAGCCACAGGTTCATCTCTTCCAGCCCCTGCCTCCATGCAGGAAGCAGGATTGAGAGGGGGCGCTGGCCTCAACCTTCCTCGCCCGGCCCCTTCCCCTCCTGAGGGAAGTCCCTGGAATCTACCCTTCAAGTCAGGCAGGGCAGTGCAGTGGCGAGTGCTGTGGGGCCGGATGGCTGGGTGTGGATTCTGGCTTTGCCACCACCAACTAGGGGACCTTGGGTACATCATCAAACCTCTGGGCCTCAGTGACCTCATCTGGAACACAAAGGCAATAGAACCTGCACGGTAGCTGTCGGAGATTGACCGAGTTAGTCTGCACGATAAGGACAATGCCTGGGACAGAGTAAGTGCTACGAAAGTGTCAGCCATTCTCCAGCATCAGTAGCGTTGGGAGAGCTGACCCAGGCCTGAGCTGCCCATCCCAGGACCACCTGCACCTGCTCTTCTCCCCACGCCCAGCCATGTGATCTCCTGGGCCTACCAGCCTCGCCTGCAGGAGACCTGGGCTGTATGAAGGGGTGGGGGTGGGAGGGCGCGGGGACGGGGGAGGAGGGGGCCCTCACCGCGCTGCCTGCTCTTGCTGCTTCTTTCTCTCCTCCAGCAGCCTCTGCACCACCATGTGGGAGCGGTCCCCCTCGTTCAGGCACCAGAGGTCCCACTCCTCCAAGGGCCGCCGGTAGCCGAGGATGGCCAACCTGGAGCGGACAGGCGGCACCACCCTGGGTCAGAGTTTAGCAGCCTGGGGACAAGGGTCTCCAGAGAGGAGGATGTCCCTAGGGAGCTGTGGCCAAGGAAAGTGTTCCTTTATTCCCACAGTGAGCAGGATGGGGGTCACTGCCTCCCACCCCAAGTTCCTACTTCCAGCCCTTTCTCACTCCTTCCCAGATGCCCCATTGCCTCCTGGGCACTGATGACAAAATCCATGCTGGCTGCGGCCCTGGGGGATGACAAGGCCTGCTGGATGGAGTCCCAGCCAGAGGAGCCTCCTTAGTACAATATGGTTGATGGGCTGTCACCCAGGTCACAGACACAATTCTCCTGCTCTAGCTGCTCTGAGGGGCGCCCAAGGAAATGACAGCTGCAAGTTTATCCCTGGACCAAATAGCTGGACCAAATAGCCTGCCAGACACAGGTCTGGCCTGTGCCCTGGGATCAGAACTGGGCCAGGACCGGCCTCTGTACTCAGCCGCCAGCCCAAACAGACAGGTTTCCCCGCCCTCGCCTGCCCCATGCCCACTGGGGTTCACAGCCCCTCAGGCCCCTGAACTCCTGGCCTGCTCCCCTCTTCTTCTTTCTCATCCCCCAACTATCCATCCCCATTCCCCCTCCCCCGGGCCCCCAGGCTTGGGGAAGAGCCAACTCACTTTGTAAACCACCAGAAAGACAGGCGGGAGAGGAAGCCAGCTCCGGCCTCAGGGCAGGGGTTCTAGAAGGTGCAAGAGTCGGGCAGGGGAAATCAGGAGTGCACACCACCCTCTCAAGGCAGGGCAGGGGAGGGGGGGGGGTGCCTCGTTCCTTGCTGCTCCAAGCCCCAGTTTGCACACTGTGGAGGTGACATGAAGATGGAATGAACTGGAAGGGATGGGGGATGCTGCTGAGGGCTGGGCTGAGGGGTGGGCTGTGACACCCCCACGACCACCCACCTCCATTACGACTCACGGGGTCCATATTCTTGGGGGAGAAAAACGGTGGCTTCTCCCTGAAGCAGGAGAGGATGAGGGCAGAGAGCACCAGGGCAAAGTAGATATAGAAGGTGGTGAAGCGGAAGGGGTCTGAGATCTTGCCCTGGAGGAGAAAAGACAGCAGCATCAGAGCTCGGGAAGCCCTGGGCCTGCAGGCCTTGCCCCAAGGAGTCCTCTGGGGCACCAGACCCCTCTGGGGTAGAAGTCAGCAAAAGTGGGTACCTGGGTCCCCCTGCCCAGAGGCTTCTGAGAGACGGGAAAGGTCATAGGGGGTCCACTGTTCTGTGGAGACTTGCCCTGCTCTTCTACATCACCTTGTCTAACCCTCCCTAACAGGTAGGACATCTTATGATACTCAGTCTGCGGTTGAGGAAATGAGACTCTAGATGGCTCAGGAATTTGCCCAAGATCACAAAGCGTAAGTGGGTTGTTCCCAGCCTGTGCTCTTATGAATATACTTGACTGTCTCCTCTTGAGATGGAGAAACAGGGAGACACTAGATTGATCCCCAGTGCTCCTACCACCCCCGCCCACCACTGAAGATCAAGAGGAAGGCCAGGAACTGGGGGTGGTGGGAAAAAAGGGGAGAACAAGACAACGGGGCTCCAGGGAAGCCAGAACTGTTCATGTCTGCGCACCTGCTCTCACTGAACAGACATCGAACTTGGTGGTGGCTGATACATTCCCACGAACAGCCAACCATGGCCACATCTTGCTGCATTCCCCTGGGTTACCACGGTCCTCACCCCACTCACCAGTCTGCTTCTCAGCAGAGATACAAGTAGGGAATGACACAAAAAGGACTGAACAGCAGAGGAGGTCCTGGGAGCTGGGAAGGGGCAGAAGGGAGGAGCCGGGGACCCAGCAGTGACCTTGAGCTCTGGGGACAATCCCTAGACAGCAGTGGACCTGGCAGGTTCCTCTCTTCCGCTTACCTGTGCCAAAGCTGAAAGGATCTTGGAACGGAAAGGGATGATGCCACAGACCACACACAGGAACCAGAAGATGATGAGGACCCCCGAGGACCGAAGCCCCTGCAGACGCTCATACTGGATCAGCAGGGTGGCCAGCAGCTGTGCAGGGAGGGCAGGGGAGGCTGGGCCAGAGCACACGCGTCTGGACCTGCCTCCGTTCCTCCCCATGCCACGTGGCCATATGTTTCTGGGGTTACCCACTCCTGAGGTGTCCAGCCTTCTCCTCAGAGCCCATGCTTCCCCCATCACAATCCCACAACCCACTGGAGATCCTCCCCAACCCAGATTCCCTGGTCCCACACTGACCATGGTGACCCCCACCACCAAGGGGGTGACAAAGAAGATGGGGGCAGGGGCCCAACCGTGGACCAGGCCATGGAAGGAGTAGAAGAGGTCAGTCCAGGAGACACACCACAGCAGGACGCCCAAGGCCTATGAACAGGGCACATGTTGGGGCCTCCATCCCCAAAGAAAGGGATGGTCCCCACTGGGGAGGAGCCTTTGCTCCTGAAACCAACAGACCTGCCCAGGTTTGCCCCCAAGGGCTGGGCTGGGCACTGGCCAGAAGCTTCTCCAGGGTGGGGAGAGCATTGCTGGAGAACTTGATTGAACTTCCCCAAGCAGAGGTTATCTTATTGGGCTGCAGACCCAGCTGGCAGGCTGCCATGGCCCTCAGCACAGGGAGGGTGAGGCTGGGGAACCCAGACCAGTCACTGAGGGTGGGGAAACGGACCCGTTAAAAGGAGAATCTCCTAGGTCCTGGTCCCACCCACAGGAGAGCCCTGAGCCCCTGACCGTCTTGAGCCTGGAGAGGCGAGAGAGAACAATGTAGCCTTGGTGGCGGTGCCGCAGGTAGAACAGGTAGCAGGGCAGGGCGGCCCACAGGTAGATGCAGGGGACCCAGGCCAGCACGGAGTTCTGGAAGCAGGGAGTGAAGTCCGGGTTGTCTGTGTGCACGGACAGATTGGAGTCCTGGGGACAAAGAGAAGAATTCAGGGGCAGCCTTGTGCAGCCCTGGGCTCACGCTCCAGGGAGGGGGCTGGGCCAGAGAGCTGCCCCATGCGCTCTGGGGGTCGGAAGGTGTGTGACTATGAAAGTCTAAGTGTGCAAACCAGCAGGCATTGTCCCGAGTGTCAGCTCTTCCAGGAGGCTAAGGGCGCTCCATTTCCTCATATTTTCTCTCTCTCTCTCTAACTGATGTTTAATTTAAGCACAATAAACTGCGCCCATTTGAAGCGCACAATCCAAAGAGTGACAGTTGTACACACCTGCAAAACTGCTACCACAATAAAGATATAGAATAATCCACCATTCCACGAGTTCCTTTGTGCCCCTCTGCAGCCCATCCCTCCCAGGCAAACACTGATCTGCTTTCTGTCATTCTAGATTTCCGCTCTTTTATTTTAAATTAATTTTTAATTTTATCAAAGCAATATATGCACATGGTTGAAGAGCCCACTTTCTCTCTAAGGCTCTCCCGGGGAAGGGATAGGGAGCCTCTCTGAGCTTTAGTTGCCTCTCCTTTAAAATGGGGGAGGCCATCCCTGCCCCACCTACCTCCTCAGTGGGTGTCAACTCAAAGGAGCAAGGGGATGTGGAGAGAGCTTTGTAAACAAAGCTGGGGTGCCCAACCACCCCAGTTTGCATAGAACTGTCCTGGTTCTAGCACTGACAGTCTCGTGTCTTGGGGAAACCACTGAGCCCAGACAAGACCGCTTTTTGTCTCTGCACCTAAGAATTTTTCTGGAAAGAGATGGGGGAACACATTCAAACACATATTTTACTAAGATTGTTTCCCCCAAGGCCACCGATGAACCAATCTTTTTTTCCCTTCTTGCAAAGTATTAGACTGTCTTTACAGAAAGCTCATAAAATATAAACAACTAAAAAAAAAAAAGGGACTTTCCTGGCGGCGCAGTGGTTAAGAATCGGCCTGCCAGTGCAGGGGACGCAGGTTCGATCCCTGGTCCAGGAAGATCCCACATGCTGCGGAGCAACAAAGCCCATGCGCCACAACTACTGAGCCTGCGCTCTAGAGCCCGCGCGCCGCGACTACTGAGCCCACGTGCTGCAACTACTGAAGCCCGTGTGCCTAGAGCCCGTGCTCCGCAACTAGAGAAGCCACCACAATGAGAAGCCCATGCACCACAACAAAGAGTAGCCCCTGCTCGCCGCAACTAGAGAAAGCCTGCGTGCAGCTACGAAGACCCAAGGCAGCCAAAAAAAAAACCCAAACCTCACCCACAATCCCATCCACCTAGAGACAACTCTTAACACCAGAAGATAGAACCCTCTACCTTCTAACTGCCAGTTTAAATAATTGTCATTTTTATTTTTATCAAAGTTATAACATGCACATAATTCTAAAGGTGCATGAAAAGAAAATGGTACCCTGCCTCATCACTCCCCACCCCTAGCTCCACTTTCCAGGGGTAAGTATGTTCAAATATGCTAACTTGTTCTGGTAGCTACTTCTATGTTTTTTGCTTTTAATATTGTTACATGATCTACCACTATTCGATAATCACTATTTTCTTTTGTTCTGGAAGTTAAAGCTGTACCTCTCTTACATTCTCTCCACTTGAACTTCCTCGACCTTCCAGTGTAGAAACATCACAGGCTTTTGTTAAATAAATATTCACAGATCACACTTTTTTGACTATATAAATATTGTTCACTAAGACTGGCTCTACGCCTTTCAATACCTGTGTGACCTTAGGCAAGACGCTTGACCTTCACCTCTCTGGGCCTCAGTTTCTTCAACGGTAACACTGAGATGATAACATCCTCCACCAGGCCCCTCCCACCTGGCCCCTCAGCCATCAGCCTAGCCCAGGCCCCCACCTCTTCCCGAGCAATTTCCACGGGGTTCCGGTCTCTTCCCTTCCATGCCCTATGGGCCCAGATCCCTGCCCACACTCTCCTGGTCTTCCCCTTCCTCCCTGGTCTTTCCTTCTAAGTCTCCTTGCTGGTTCCCCTGCTTGGCATCAGAGTGCCCCGGAGCTCAGTCCTTTCCTCTTCTCCATTTCCTTTTCCATTTGTACTCACCCCTAGGGCAATCTCTTCCAGTCTCACCTACATGCCAATGACTCCCAAGTTTATCTCTCTACCCCACCACTCTCCAAATCCCCAACTCTAAATCCAACTGCCGACTGGACATCTCCACTTTACACATCGTACAAGAGCCTGCGAGGTCCCCCACAGCGTCCCTTCCCGCCAACCTGTGACCTCTCTCACCGCCTCTCCTACATCACTCCAGCCAGTGGCCTCATTGTTATTCCTGAACATAACAGGCATGTTCCTGCCTCAGGGTCTTTGCACTGGCTGCTCTGTCTGGAACGTTCCTCCCTTAGACATCCTTAAGTCTTTCTTTCTCATTGGGGCTTATGCTGACCACCCTGTTTAATATTTCACTTGCACCCTACCCCCAGCATTCCCAATCCACTCCCTTAACCTTTCTCTGCTTTTTCTTTTCCCTATACCTAGCACCTTCTAACATACTACATAATTTAGAAATTTATTATGTTTTCTCTCATCTCTTTCTGCTGGCATGTGTGTTTCTTGAAGGAAAGAATCTTATTTCATTTATTGATGTATCCTAAGTACCTAGAGCAGTGCCCGGCACATAGTAGGTACTCAGCAAAAATTTGCTTAAATAACTTAAACATTTGTTGAACAAATGAATAAACAAAAGGATAATCTTATACCCTGCCTCTAAACCTTCAGTGGCTTCCTACTGACTAGAAGACAAAGTCTAAGCATGGCATTCAAGTCCCACAACTGGCCTTGAACTATCTATCTACCTACCTATCTATCTATCTACGTGAACTTTTTTTTTTTAACATCTTTATTGAAGTATAATTGCTTTACAATAGTGTGTTAGTTTCTGCTTTACAACAAAGTGAATCAGTTATGCATATACATATGTTCCCACATCTCTTCCCTCTTGTGTCTCCCTGCCTCCCACCCTCCCTATCCCACCCCTCTAGGTGGTCACAAACCACCTAGCTGATC
>NC_041227.1:112368127-112449471 GCF_002837175.3 Physeter macrocephalus
GTTCCCTTTTCTCCACACCCTCTCCAGCATTTATTGTTTCTAGATTTTTTGATGATGGCCATTCTGACCGGTGTGAGATGATATCTCATTGTAGTTTTAATTTGCATTTCTCTAATGATTAATGATGTTGAGCATTCTTCATGTGTTTGTTGGCAGTCTGTATGTGAACTATTAAACTATCTATGTGCCTGAGTTATCCCATCTTAAGAAAATATTTCATGGAGTGGTCTGCACACCCTGCTTCCCTTTCCTCAGCCTACCCTCACTCTTTAATCCCATCTGAGTCAGCCCTCTGCTTCCAAAGCACCTGCCCATGGCTGCAAGGTTCCTGAAAGGCAGCGTTGTGCCCCTTGCCTCATGGCCCCAGACCTGCAGGGGCCCCTGTTGCCCCTGGAGCCAAGTGCAAGCACCCCTCCTTGCCTTCTCACTGCCCCCGTCCCCCACTGCCAAACTCACTTCACTCTAAATCTGCTCTGAGAGTCTCACTCCTACACCTTCGCTCAGCTGGGTCCCTATTTCTTCCACTTGTCAAGATCCCAACAACTACAGGGAAGGGTGGTGGGCCAGGCTTAGGACCCACCTCTCCCATCTTGAGCACCCTTCCTGCTCTGAAGTCAGCACCTAGCCGCCTTCTGGAGTATGTCTTCCACTTGATGACGCTCTGATAAAGGCCTGCTATGAGCCAGGCACAGCGGGGAGGCACACTCGGAACAGACCTGTCCCTGCCCCTGGAGAGCATGAGATCCAGGGACATGCTTCTTTGGGGCGTTTCACTCAAACCGCGGAGGGCAGAGGTTGTACTGTGTACATCTTGAATTCTAGAGCCCTGTACTCAGGAGTCGCTCAAGCAATGTGAGCTAAGGACCAGAAGACCCCTGCTAAGCACTGGGCACATGGCCCTGGGCTGGGCACTGGGTCACAGGGAGGGGTTATTCTGTAGGCCTGATCAGGCTGTACCAGGGGAGGGGAGACAGATGCCCTGGCCCATATTGTTTTCCCCTTTAAAACATTTCTTAGCCAAGTATAGTATACTTACAGAAAAGTACACACGACTTAAGTATACACCTCAGTGAATTTTCACACACTGAACACGCCTGTGTAACTAGAACTAGAATCAAGAAACAGGACATTGCCAACCCCCAGAAGCCCCTGTTGTGCCCCCTCCAAGCCACTCCTCATCCCAGGAGAACACTGTTCTAAGTTCCAACAACATGTGATTTTGCCCATGTGGGACCTTCCTATAAAGGAAATCACACATTTCCTGGATCTTTCATGTCTGGCTTCTTCTCTCCGCACTGCGTTTGGGGGCGTCATCCTTGGCATTGAGTGTGAGTGTGGACTCTCCCTCCCCATTTCTGCACATGGTCCATTGAATGGATGGACCCATGCACTTATCCGTTCCACTGTCAAGGGGCAGCTGCACCCTGCTTTAATGCTTGGCAAGCCAGTTTATCCCGTCCACTTAGTTGCTGTCCAGATAGCTGGCCCAAGGCCACCCCCAACTCTGACCATCTGGTCTTCGGGCCTGGAGTGAACTGCCAGCCTCTCCGGGCCCAAGCTGAGCTTCACCTCCTACAGAAAGCATTTCTGGGGTACCCCAGCCTCCAGCAGGCTCTTCCTTGCTTTATTTTGTATGCTCTCAACAGCCAGATAAGTGGCTATCAGCTGAGAGTGATCAAGACCCCTTATGTTTCAGTAGCATTTTATTATAGCACTTACGTGGTCGTTATTCCAAAAGAAAAGACGACGAACAATATTACGCAGAAGAACAAGCAGGCTCCACCTGCTCTGGCAACATGTCCAAGGACACCTGGCAGTTGGGAGCTGGGACGGACACCCAGGCCTCATGGCACCGAGCTGGGGTCTCTCCCACCCTGTGCTGCTTGGACCTGCACCTGTGAATACATCCTCTCTCTACAGCAACGTGAAGGATAGACACTGGGCCCTACTCTTACCCCTCTCCTCTCCTGCCCCACACCTTCCAGCTCCCAGCACAGGGCCAGGTATGAGAAGCAGCCCAGATTGACCTTGTGAGTCAAGGTCTGTGCGTTGACAGACAAGGGAGAGTGTGTATAGGTAGACGGGAGTCTGAATTCAAAGGCACAACCAGGGATCACCACTTTCACTGGGTCAGGGTCAGGCCTCTCTGAGACAGGCAGGGAGTGGTCCCGAGGAGAACCAAACCCTGACGCAGAAGGGCCAGTGCGGGCTGCCTCTTTGGAGACCTCATCTCTCTGAACCTCAGTCTCCACACTAATGGGAGTAATGACAGCATCCCAGCCAGCTCCCCGCAGCGGGGGAGAATAAACAGCAAAGCACCCTGACTCAAATAGGGCAACACTGGAGGAAGCAGGTGACTGAGCAGAGGCTGCCGGGACCTCGTTTTGGTTTCATTAACAAGTTCCACTGTGGCAACAGTCAAGAGGTCTTGGGAGGACCAGATGACTGCTTTGACCCACAGGGAGATCCGGCCTGGGCTCCTTTCCTTCAGATACGCATGTCCCAGCTGGGCAGAGCCCTCTCCAGGAGACAGTGGGTACCTGTCCTTGCCTGTGTCCTTAGACTGCTTGCTAGGACAACGACAGGACACGTCACGCACAGCATGTTCAGAACGGAAATCCTGCCCGTCCCCCCTTCTCCAACCTGCCCACCTTGATGCAGGGCAGTGCTTTCCTTCTCCCAGGCCGGAATCCTCTGAGTCATCCTTGATTCTTTCTCTTTCTCTCAGAGCCCACACCCAACCTTTTAGCAAATCCTGTCCACTCTACCTTCAAATTATTAGGCTGAACGATATGAAAGGGCTATATTCGACTCTTTTTAATCTATAAACAGCCATCTTCATTTGGATCTCCCTGATATATCCGGGACCCGACTGCTTCTCTCCACCCCACACTCTCACATGGATTGTGGCGTCGCGGCTTCTCTGGCCTCCCTGCTTCCACGCCTGCCGCTTGCCTAGCAGTCTCCTCCAGCACAGCAGCTGGAGGCAAGTCTTCATGAAACCTAAGCCAGACGTCTTAGTGATGCACCATGTCACTTCTCTGGTTAAAACCTGCCAAGGGCTCCTCATTTCACTCATAGTAAAAGCCAAAGTCTCCCAGGGGGCCTCGAGACCCTCATTATCTGCTCCCCTGTCTCTCTGACCTCAGCTTCCCCACTCCCCTCTCTCATCCCACCTGCCTCCTGGCCTCAGTGTGGTCTCCAAACGTCAGGCCTGTGCCTGCCTCAAGGCAGCAGTGCTGTGCCTCGTGCCCTGGTCACCTGCAAGCTTGTGCTCGGACCTCACCTTCTCGTGGAGGTCCACCCTGACCTTCCTGATTAAAACTGGAACCGTAACCCCCATCGTGCTCCTGCATCCCCATCCCTGCTGGCCTGTCCTATTTTCCCCATGGCCCTTATCACTTTCTAGGATAGTATACAATTGAGTTACTTCTTATGTTTATCGTTTTTCTGTCCTCTCTCACTGGAATATGTGTTCCGTGAGGACGGGTCGGTTAGTTCTGCTGACCAGCGTATTCGCCATTGCCTAGAACAGCTCCTAGCACAGACACAGCACTCCTATGCATTTGTTGAACAAAAGAAAGAAAGAATGAGTGAACAAATAAATGAAAGTCACTCTCCCAAGCCCACTTCTGCAACTGTATGCCCAGGAACTCAGGATGCTCTCTCTTTGACACCAAGGCACGTGAGGGGTTCTCTGACCCAAGCAAAGCTAAGCTGGAGTGAACTGCCAGCCTCTCCGGGCCCAAGCTGAGCTTCACCTCCTACAGAAAGCATTTCTGGGGTACCCCAGCCTCCAGCAGGCTCTTCCTTGCTTTATTTTGTATGCTCTCAACAGCCAGATAAGTGGCTATCAGCTGAGAGTGATCAAGACCCCTTATGTTTCAGTAGCATTTTATTATAGCACTTACGTGGTCGTTATTCCAAAAGAAAAGACGACGAACAATATTACGCAGAAGAACAAGCAGGCTCCACCTGCTCTGGCAACATGTCCAAGGACACCTGGCAGTTGGGAGCTGGGACGGACACCCAGGCCTCATGGCACCGAGCTGGGGTCTCTCCCACCCTGTGCTGCTTGGACCTGCACCTGTGAATACATCCTCTCTCTACAGCAACGTGAAGGATAGACACTGGGCCCTACTCTTACCCCTCTCCTCTCCTGCCCCACACCTTCCAGCTCCCAGCACAGGGCCAGGTATGAGAAGCAGCCCAGATTGACCTTGTGAGTCAAGGTCTGTGCGTTGACAGACAAGGGAGAGTGTGTATAGGTAGACGGGAGTCTGAATTCAAAGGCACAACCAGGGATCACCACTTTCACTGGGTCAGGGTCAGGCCTCTCTGAGGCAGGCAGGGAGTGGTCCCGAGGAGAACCAAACCCTGACGCAGAAGAGCCAGTGCGGGCTGCCTCTTTGGAGACCTCATCTCTCTGAACCTCAGTCTCCACACTAATGGGAGTAATGACAGCATCCCAGCCAGCTCCCCGCAGCGGGGGAGAATAAACAGCAAAGCACCCTGACTCAAATAGGGCAACACTGGAGGAAGCAGGTGACTGAGCAGAGGCTGCCGGGACCTCGTTTTGGTTTCATTAACAAGTTCCACTGTGGCAACAGTCAAGAGGTCTTGGGAGGACCAGATGACTGCTTTGACCCACAGGGAGATCCGGCCTGGGCTCCTTTCCTTCAGATACGCATGTCCCAGCTGGGCAGAGCCCTCTCCAGGAGACAGTGGGTACCTGTCCTTGCCTGTGTCCTTAGACTGCTTGCTAGGACAACGACAGGACACGTCACGCACAGCATGTTCAGAACGGAAATCCTGCCCGTCCCCCCTTCTCCAACCTGCCCACCTTGATGCAGGGCAGTGCTTTCCTTCTCCCAGGCCGGAATCCTCTGAGTCATCCTTGATTCTTTCTCTTTCTCTCAGAGCCCACACCCAACCTTTTAGCAAATCCTGTCCACTCTACCTTCAAATTATTAGGCTGAACGATATGAAAGGGCTATATTCGACTCTTTTTAATCTATAAACAGCCATCTTCATTTGGATCTCCCTGATATATCCGGGACCCGACTGCTTCTCTCCACCCCACACTCTCACATGGATTGTGGCGTCGCGGCTTCTCTGGCCTCCCTGCTTCCACGCCTGCCGCTTGCCTAGCAGTCTCCTCCAGCACAGCAGCTGGAGGCAAGTCTTCATGAAACCTAAGCCAGACGTCTTAGTGATGCACCATGTCACTTCTCTGGTTAAAACCTGCCAAGGGCTCCTCATTTCACTCATAGTAAAAGCCAAAGTCTCCCAGGGGGCCTCGAGACCCTCATTATCTGCTCCCCTGTCTCTCTGACCTCAGCTTCCCCACTCCCCTCTCTCATCCCACCAGCCTCCTGGCCTCAGTGTGGTCTCCAAACGTCAGGCCTGTGCCTGCCTCAAGGCAGCAGTGCTGTGCCTCGTGCCCTGGTCACCTGCAAGCTTGTGCTCGGACCTCACCTTCTCGTGGAGGTCCACCCTGACCTTCCTGATTAAAACTGGAACCGTAACCCCCATCGTGCTCCTGCATCCCCATCCCTGCTGGCCTGTCCTATTTTCCCCATGGCCCTTATCACTTTCTAGGATAGTATACAATTGAGTTACTTCTTATGTTTATCGTTTTTCTGTCCTCTCTCACTGGAATATGTGTTCCGTGAGGACGGGTCGGTTAGTTCTGCTGACCAGCGTATTCGCCATTGCCTAGAACAGCTCCTAGCACAGACACAGCACTCCTATGCATTTGTTGAACAAAAGAAAGAAAGAATGAGTGAACAAATAAATGAAAGTCACTCTCCCAAGCCCACTTCTGCAACTGTATGCCCAGGAACTCAGGATGCTCTCTCTTTGACACCAAGGCACGTGAGGGGCTCTCTGACCCAAGCAAAGCTAAGGGTAAACGACACGGTTGGTGGAGGTCATTTCCTGGACCCCATGATACTCCCTGCAATCCCACAGAACCCGATGGGTGGCCCCTTCTCAAACCACTGGCCCCCAATTCCCATTCCGAAGAACACCAGTTGGGCTGGGAGCTGAGCCCATAGCCCCTCTCCCACTGCCACCCACACAGTTTCCGTGGCAACAACAGCTACCTTAATAACGTGATTAAACAGCTGGATGGGGCTGATAAGGTCTGGCACCCAGAATGGACCACACAGCAGGGGCCCCTTCATAGGCACCAAGACTGAAATCCCTGCAGACCCCAGCAGGGGGCAGGTGGCAGTAAGGACCCCAGAGCTCTCTGTCCCAGCTGGGCCACAGCGCCTTCAGGGACTTCCCAGCCCCTGGGGCCCCAGGCTTGTTGATAGCCTCTGTCACGAGAAGAGTAATGACTTCCTTAATCCTGTGGGGTGGGGAGAAGGGATCAACTGACAAGTTCATTTATCTCAGCAGAAATGGAGGTGCAGAAAGGGCAAGGGCCCGTTCACATGTGCTGTGGCTGAAACTGCGGCTTTTGGAAGGGCCTGGGGGTGGGGGTGGGGGTGGGGGCAAAAGCCTGGCTCACAGCCTGGCCTGCGCGTCTGCTTCTGAAAGGGGCCTTGCCAGCCAGCAACAGCTTTGCTTATTGGAGAACCACTGTGTTCCAAGATTATTGTTTAATGTTCACACCAGCTGAGACTCCTGGCTGGAAAGTGACCAGACCCAGTTCACAAGGGCTGACGCCAGGACTTGAACCCAGGCCGTGTAGCTCTAGAGTCCCAGTCCCCGTTAGGGCTCCAACATGACAGCCCACTTTGGGGAGGGAACACATGTGTCCAGATCACCTGAAACATTAAAAATCTTTCGGCCATACAGCCTGCCCTCAAATCACCTCTTTGCTGCAGTCCTTTTCATAGAGCTCAGGGGAGGGGTTGCCATCACGGGGTAACAGACTAGCTGGCGTTCTGGGAGCCACTGGACTAGAAACCTGAGTATCCAGTTAGAAGGAGAAATCCAAGCCAGGGTTAGGCCCCTGTTAGCACCCACCCCCAGCCCAGCACCACCACCTGGCCCCAGCACTGGAAACAGGAACAGCTCCAGGTGTGGCGGGGGGAGCCCGTCACACAGCAGTGGCACATCCAAATCTCACCCCCTCTCTCACAGGACCCTGCTGCACCTGTTGCCCCTGGGACAGCCACACCAGGGAGGGGTGGACACAACTCAGGTGCTCTGATCCTGCCTCCTGGGCGGGTCAGCTGGCAGGCCCCCCTGGGATCTCCCTCCCTGGCTGGCCCCACGCTCCAAGACCATTTCCTGGTCAGGGGACCAGCAGGCGGGCTTGGCAAAGTGCCCTCCCAAATGCCACTTCCTTGACTCACTTCCTTTCCTAAGTCTCCAGCCCTCCAGACCAGGTCCAGGGCAGTCGGGGAGCAGCAGGGCTTGGGAGAAGCCAGCCTGGGGCCACAAGGGACAAAACCTTTCTTCCAGAAGCCAAAAAGCTCAAAGGCTCAAAGTGGTCTAGCACCAGCTTTGTTGCCCCAGATGGGATGGAGAGAAGGGATTCTAGTGGTCCTGGCCTGGCAGGGGGGACTGGGTTCCTGGTAGGGGTGGGGTTTGGTGTCCAGTAGGCTGAGGGGTGTCTGCCTCCTACCCACTGGCCTAACCTCAGGGGCCCTGCCTCTGCCAGTTTTTTGGTTAGGACCTTTGGATTTCTAAGCCGCATCAGCCTCCCAGGAACTTCCTGGAGCCGTCAGATGAAAGCTAATTCTGCAAACAGGTCAAGACCTCCTGAGGGCAAACAGCCCCAGGTCCTTCCTCTGTGAACTCTCTTCACCACTGGTGCTGCCCAACTCCACTGCTCAGAACGGAGTAATCCTTCAGGCAGGGGGCAATGAGGTGCAGGAAAGGGACACTTCCACCTTCTTTGTTCTAGAGGCATCTCTGGTTCCAAGATGGCTGGGCTGTTTGATCACAGTTCATTCTCTTGCAATTTATTTCCCATGAAACTCCCAAGCATGATCAGAGATGTTGGTAATCCACCCCAAAGTGGGTAGAGATAAGAGAGAGAGTCAAAGAAAGGATGAGTCACTCACTCAGTACACAGCGTGTGTGAGTGCATGATGTGTGTGCGCATGTCCGTGGGTCCCCTGGGGCTCCTGCCCTCACATTTAGCTGGGGCTGAGGTGGATGGATTTAGCCACAAATTCCCCAGCAAACAGCTGAAATGGGAGCCCATGGCCCAACAGCCATGCCAGCCCCTTTCTTGTAGGTCTTCCCAAACCTAACACCTCCTTCTAACCTCATATCTCTTTCTCTTTATTCCTCTTCCCAGGAGTATCATGACCTGTCACCAACAGAGAGTTTTAAGTTCTCAAATCATTTTACATTCCCTATCTTATTTGATCTCCACAACAGTCTTCTGAGGTAGTTAGGAGATGGGTTATTTCCCCATTTCACAGGTGGAAAAACTGAGGCTGTGAAGATAAGCTATCAAAAAAGGCTTGGTAGGGACTTCCCTCGTGGCGCAGTGGTTAAGAATCCACCTGCCAATGCAGGGGACACGGGTTCGAGCCCTGGTCCAGGAAGATCCCACATGCCACGGAGCAACTAAGCCCGTGCGCCACAACTACTGAGCCTGCACTCTAGAGCCCACAAGCCACAACTACTGAAGCCCGCACGCCTAGAGCCTGTGTTCCACAACAAGAGAAGACACCGCAATGAGAAGCCTGCGCACCACAACGAAGAGTAGCCCCAGCTCGCCGCAACTAGAGAAAGCCCACGCACAGCAATGCAGCCAAAAATAATTAAAAAAAAAAAAGGCTTGGTAGAGTAGACGAGTGGCCCAGAGGGGCCTGAATCATGTCCCCCTCCCCCACCTTTTCACCCTTGGCTCAGGTATCTCCTGGCTTCCCTGAACTACTTCCATCAAGGTGGGTCACCCACAGGTCCCTAAGATAAAAGGTTCAGGGACAAGTATACCTGAATAATATACAATGAAAATGAGATGCAAACTAGCACAGCACCAATGAGTAGTCCTGAACTCCAGGCCTTTGGGGTAACTGAGCTAGAACTAAAGTTATAGCTCCAGCCTCTGGGCTTCAGACCCTGCCTCCCTTGTCTCAGCTCTGCAAACCCTCAGAGGATGAGCTGGGAACCTTCCTGGTTTCTTCCCACTCCACCTCCAGTCACCAGCCACACTGGGTACAGCCTGGAACAGCTTTCAGGAGCCAAGAAGATAATGTGGAAGATGGAAGGTGTTTAGACGTTAAGGTCGGGAAGAGGAGTGGTCAGTTCCCTTGTCATTTGAGGTATCCACGTAGAGACCTCAAGGGAGTCATCCCTTGGACCTAACATAGCTGAGCCTCCCATGGACCCTGAGGTTCTCAGAGGAGGTACACACAGCTCACGAGCAACAGGAAGTTGAGGCTCCGGGAGTCCAGAAGCCCAAATGTTCACAGTCAGGCACTGGCAAAGTTGGAGCCACACCTCAGGGTCCTGTTTCCCAGTCCAGCACTCCATAGCTGATTGTCATGTGACCTTGACAAGTCCATTCCTTCAGTTTCCCCAGCTCTGCAATGAGGGGCAGGGCCAGATGCTCCAAGCCCCCAAGCTCTGACACTTGATTCCACAGTATCATGGAAGGGTAGAGCCAAAGGATCTCTAAGCTGAGAACAGGGAGAGAGTCCTGAGTTCCCCAACTCCTGGTCCCTTGAAGCCTGTCCCTGGACAGTCCTAAGCTCTCAGGGTTAACTGTCCACCCAGGAACAGGGGGCCCTTGCACTTGAGGCTTGGGCACATCTGCCCCCTTAATTTACAATTCTTGCGCCTGGCCACCTCAGACACCGTGACCATGCTGTAGCCACATCAACCAGGCTCAAGTGGCAGTGAGGGGAAGTCTACTCTTGAGCCAAAGGGGCAAACTCTGGACGCTGGCAACATGTGACCAGGCCAGGCTGGATGACAGACAGGGTTCCTGTGGCAAGAAGGGCAGCCGCAGAGAAGTTGCACCATCTCTGATTAACCATTTAGTGACCCAGAGAATAAAAGAGATCCCCAAAGATATTTTTTACAGGTATTCCATTGCCCCACATTTCAAAAATCTATGTAACCCCCCTCAGTCCAACCCAAACACAGCCCAAGAGTGGGGTTCCTGAATGTATACACACACTTATGTACACACATGTGCACACACATGCACACACATCCACACAAGCACCCACCCATGGGTAACACACACTGGGCACACACAACACCAAGCACATATGTACAAATACTTGAAATGGCAAAAGGCTTTAGAGATTGGCATTCTGAGGCCCTGGATTTGAGACCAGCCTATGCTGGGCAGCCCCCGGATGATCACCGACAAGCCCCTTGAATCTGAGCTCATCTGTAAAATGGAAACGCACCACCACTTGCCTCCCAGAGCTGCAGTGATGATCAAGGGAGCTGCTGTGAGTAGATTTTGAAAGCTGTAAGAAAGCTCTTGCGCTGTCTACATGGACTGCACTCAACTATGCTGGGGGTCTGGAGTCAGCAGCCTGAAAAGCAGCCTGATGTCTTAGAAAGGGATTTGGCGCGTGAGTGAAAAGGCCTGCTTTTCTATCCCAGCTCTGCATTCCTCTAACTGGCTGACTTTGAGCAAGTCTCTAGGCCTCCCCTTCCCCATCTGTAAAAGGAGAGGGGGGGGACCAGGAAATCCTGCTATCCTATACCTGTAAGGGCCTGCCTCCAGAGTGAGGTCTGCCTCTCCCTCCTGACGCCGGTGCAGTGAGGCTCACCTCCTCTCTGGTGGCTCTTGCCCAGAGGAAAGAAGGAACCCTTCCCAAGAAGGCAGGAACCGTTTAAGAAGGGGGCAGCCCAGTGGAGCCAGGCTCCCAAAGCACCTGGTCGACCAGCTGTGGGAGTGGGCATCCAAGTCCCAGTCTATGGGGCAGGTGCTGAAGTGCCATCAGGGTCTAGTAATGGGGAAATGCCACTTCTGCCCCCTGCTGTCAACCCCGGAGAGGGACTGCGGTGAGGTGGCAAGTGTGGGCACTTTCTGAATTCAGGGTGCCACCCACCGAGCCCTCCAGGAGCCTAGTACTTGGCTTTCCCAGGCTCTCCCATGTGGCTGGGGAGGACAGGGCAGGTCCTGAAGGCCACTAGGGACCTGGCTCTGGGCGGCGCCACCAGGCCCCCTCCTGGCATCACATCGCCCCCTCCCCGGGGCTGTCTAAGGGCTCGCCGGTGCGCGCCCTCAGTCCCGGGACACCTCCTTACCCAGAACTTGGAGCCGAGCTCCCCGGAGCCGCACAGAGCGTCCATGGGGCCGGAGCTCGGCTGCGAGGACGGCGAGCACGGTCTCTACCAGCCCGGGACAGACCTAGCGCCAGCCCAGAGCCGCCTCATTCCCGCGCTCCGCCCCGCCCCGCCCCCCAGGCCCTTTGGGTCGACTTGAGACAGCGCCTCTAAGAAACTGCGGTTCCCGCAGGGATTTTGGGACAGTGGCGGCGGGCCACTGACACAGTGACAAGCCCTTCGGGTGGCCACTGGGCCGCGCCGGAGAGATGCCCCGGAAAGATGAGGCTGATAGGGCTGGAGCAGGGTCTGTTTCCAAGGGACACACATGCCCTCCCGAACCGCGCACGACTCTGCGGGGAGTGGGGGGAGAGGGTGGCCGCCAGGAGTCAAGGGGCATGAAAAGGGACTTAGCAAGACTCCCTCCGTGAATAAATCCTTGTCACGTTCATTTCTGAATGTCAGTCTCCTCATCTGTGAAATGGGAAGAGCTGTGTGCCCAGACAATCCAGGGGCTACCTCTGCCCCACGAGTTGTCCGGGAACTGGCAGACACCCACACAGAAAGTGCACGTGTGTGTGTGTGTGTGTGTGTGTGTGTGTGTGTGTGTACACCTAAGGAGAGAGGGATGGGAGGGGGTCCCAACATCATCCCGATGGTGGCTTCCCATGATTCTCTTAAATTGCTGCCTGCCTGCGGTTCTGTCCCTCCCTGATTTTGCACCTGCTGCTTCAGCACCACTCTCTGCCTCCACTTTCATTATCTGTAAAACAAGGATAATCATAGTACCTATGTCACAGGGTTACTCTGAGGATTAAATGGGAAAGGTATGTAAAGCATCAAGCATATCTCCTGGCACATTCAGTAGGCATCCACCTTGTGTTAGTTTCCTCCACTTCAGCCTGATAAGGGTGGGGGATGGGCAGGTAAGGCCCCAGGAAAGGCCCCACATTAGCACATTCCTCCTGAGACTGATTCTCCACATTCCGCATCAGTAATATGGCTTTGGGGTCAATGGCCTCCTGCTTGCCACAGCTTGGCCATGCTGGGACAGCTCCCTCCCTCCCTCCATTTTCCACTCCCACAGTCATCCTCTCTTCCCTAACCGGGATCCCAGAAGCCAATTCACCACCCCTCTTGGGGTTGAGAAGGAATCCCCCGTTCCCCCAGCACCTCTTCTTCCCCTGGCCCATCTCTCCTCTACCCTTGCCTCCCAACCTTGTTCTTGTCTGTAGGGTCTGCCCAGGTGATCTCTTCCCTGCCCTTGTTCTTAAAACAATGCGTTTTCCTGCTTGGCTGCTCAGCAGCAGGTGTGGGTGGGTGCCAGTAAGATAGCACAGAAGGAGCAGCCATCTCCTATCCCTCTGGGCAGGCAGGAAGTCACCAGAAGGAAGTCTCTTCAGCCATGGGCTATCAGAACAGAGATCTGAGCCCGGCATGAGGTGGGGGTGGGAGCAGGGTGGACAAGGCTCTCCCTTCCCCAGGCAGTGGACTGAGGCCTTCTCCCCCACCCTGGGCAAGTCCTCTCAGCCCTTGGTCTGCCCCCACTGCCCTCCACTCACCCAGTCTCCAGGCCCCCTCCGTCTCTGAGCCAGACTCTATAGAGCTTTCACACTCTTGTAGCAGTGTATCTTGGGTTATATTTAGTTGTGAAGAATCTGCCTTCTCTGCCAGTCTGTGAAGTTCCTGAGGGCAGGGATTGACTGAGTCACCTCCAACGCCCCTCCACACTTTGGACAGAACCTTTAGTATACTGTGTGACAAGCCGCTTGATGTCCCTGGGACTCATTTTCTTGAGCAACTTGGACAAGATGCCATCTAAGTTCTCTTCCCGCCCTGCTGATCTAGGCTTCTATGGGGAGCAGCTGGGACTCCTCCACTAACCCTTCCTCGAGTCTGGGGCTAGGATGCTTGGGTCCTGTCTTTAGCATTGTGGCTGCAGCACCATCCTCTTTGGCCCCAGCCTTCTCATCTTGCTACTGGAGAGCCATTCCCAAGCCTGCGACATTGGGTGGGAACCTCCGAGATCATGGTGGGAGACCTGGTAATCCTTGCCTCCTCCTGTCTCGTCTCTCTTGAGGCACTCATTGGGAGTTTGCCCTTCCTGGCCCCTCGCGGAATGTGGCCCCTTTCACACAGCCGTTGAATAACAACTACGATATTCCTGGGACATTATGGTTTTGGTCGTTCTCACCAGAAAAAGAAAAGTGAGGCCCTGAGTTGTCTTATCCTTGCAGAGGCAGGATGAGCTCCATGTCTTCTGAAGGCTGGGCTATTTCCATGCATCCTCTGGGCAGGATGCATTTCCTGTATCCTTAGCTGTTGCACTCCCGCCCCGCCCCTCTCAAGACTGCTTGGCTACTCTCCTCCCTGTGCCTCACCTCCCTTTCTGCACCTGACTAACTCTATTCATTCTTGAAGATTTTACTCAAATGCCCCTCCCCCAAGCCTTCCTTGAACCTCGCCCACCCCAATCCTGGGCTAGGGGCCCTCCCTCTGCACAGCCCTCCCTCCCTCCCTGTACTCTGTCATTGACTGTCTTGCTTATCTCCCCCAAAAGACTGCGAACATCTTAAGGATAGGGACCATCTTAAGGATAATCTTGTTTATCACAATATCCTCAGCACCCAGGACAGTGCCCGGCAAAGTTGGTCTTTAGGAAATGTTTGTTGACTGACTAAACAAGCATCCTGTGTCCTTAAAAGAGGTCATAAGTAGCAAGGCCACTGTAGCATTAGGTACAGTCCCAGCAGTGGGTACTGTCCACTCTGCTTTTGAGTTTTCAGAACAAAGATGTTTCCAGCTTGAGGCTCCTGAGAGGAGCCATAAAGACCTGTGGGTTGGCAGCTGACATCCCCCAGCTTTAATGGCCCCAGCCCCATCCTCTCTCCTCGAATGACTGCAGCTCCAGGCAGGATGCACACAGACTGTGCTGCGTCTCCCCTGCCAGTGAGCATCCCAGGGGAACTCAGCCTCGGGAGTTTCCTGGCAGAAAGATGGAAAGATAAGATAATTGCAAGGTACAGTTTCGAGCAGGAATGACAGCAGAGAGAAGAAAGCAGAGCAAGTGGGTGTCAGGGAGACCCAGGGACAGGAAATGCTGCAAATGGGGAGAGTCAGGTGGGAACTGACAGGACAGGGGGAAGGGTGTGGAACAGTGAAGGCTGCCTGTTCTCCCCTCCACTCACCTCCTGGTTTCTTTTACCCCATGGCTCCTTGAAGGTCTGGAGCACCCCCGAAGCAGCCTCCTGCTCTCAAACTCCAGCTCTCTCCTCTTATGCCGTGGGGCGGGGCCTCTTTCCTCCAGACCCCAGCCTGGTGGGGCCTACATTGGCCCCACCTGTGGCCTCTGCAAGGCTGCCCCCTGCCCCCAGTCTGCGCTTTGATCTGATTTGGCTGGTGTGTGAGCACTGGCTGCTGTGCCTGCTTCAGGAGTTTTCAAAGCAAGAAGAATTAATTAGCTCCGTGGGCCATGGTCAGCATCTCCACACCTGGACCAGTGCTAAGACACACAGAATTCTGACGTTCTTAGCAGAATTCCCTCATCGATGTTCGCTGGAGCGATCACCTCCTTGGCCTGTCTTGCTGTGTCCTCAGAGCAGGGTGCCAGCCCACAACTGAATTCGCTTTTGAGAGTTAATTCCTCTCCTGGCAACCACTGTCCTGGATTAGTCCTGGGTCCACTGGCTGTGGGCTGGGATCTCTGGGCACCATGGGCTCAGCACTCCAATGGCTGGGATCCGCCCCCCCCCCGACAGATGAGTCCTCCACTGGGCTCTGCAAGCCCGTTTCCTTCTATGGGGGCTGCACACAGCACCTGTCTGCAGAAGGTGTCCATCAGTGTTGGCGTCCTCCCCCTGGCTAGGTCCCTCTACAGAAGGGGCACCAGGGTGGCACCAGGTGAAGGTGCCTTGTTGCTGCCACCTGGTGTTTGATGCCCTCACTGCACTGCTGTTGCCAGCCCTCCACCCACCTCCCTCCCCCCGCCACAGGAAATGTGAGAGGAGGCCATGGGGCACTGGGCTGTGATGGGTGGAGATTAGGGGTGACGATGGAGGCAAAATGTTTGAAAAGTGAGAGAGGTCTGGGTGGGGCAGGGGAGAGGACAGAAAGAAACAAGGGAGGGGGTGGGAGGAGGAGGAGGAGAGCAGGTGCTTTGAGGTTCAAGGGCAGCATTTTGCCAGGGAAAGATGGTGCCTGGGAAACTTCGTAATTGCAGAGTCAGACTTGGCCAGCTCTTGGTCAAGCACCTGGAGCTGAGGGACACCTTCTCTTGTGGTCAAGCCTCTCTCCACACGATATAGGCTCCTCTAAGCCTCTGAGGACACCAAACTGGGAGCTCAGGAGTACATTTCCATGAACGCAAATGTGACTGCTTTGGAAAAGTCGTCCTTGGCAAGTCATTTTGTGATCAGGACTCCTAACACCATGTCCCATTCCTTCCACAATGGAAAAGAGGCTGGGGTAATGTGAAGCCAATTGTCTGGAGGTTGGCCAGGTCAAGAGTCAAAGCTCAGCTCCACCATTTCCTGGCTGTGTGATGTTGGGCAAAGTCACTTGACCTTTCTGAACTCACTGCCTCATGGGAAAATGATAGCAATGGTACTTCCCTTGCTAGGGTACTGTGAGAAATAAGTGAGATACTGCAGATGAGCCTCAGATTTGTTTTTAGCACCAGCTCTGCTTGCTACGCTTCCTAGTCCCCCCGCCCCCAGATAGACCTTTTCCTGGAGTCTTGAGGTGGAGGAAGCAGAAACAGCCAAGCCCGAGGTGGGGGCCTGCAGCTGTTAACACAGTTCCCTCTGAACCCACAAGGAGGAGGCTGAGAGCAGAAGTGCCAGCATAGATGTTCTTACCTCCAAAAGCCCCCACATCCCTGAAGCTCCTGGCCAGTTCCAACCCTGTCCTGGAGGCCCTAATCCAAGACCTGCTGCCTCCACCCCAGCTTCCTTCAGATTCCTCCACTCCCCACCTCTGATGTATCCTAGAGCAGAATCAAATAACCATCCAGACAAGCATCATGAAGTTAGCATCTTGTTATTATTACTACTGTTAATAAGATTATTATTTCCACTTCAGAACCCTTTTAATGAGACACAACAGCTTCCATCATTGATAAAGGTTTTACATTTTTGGTGGAGAGGCCGCAATTCTCTCCCCTCAAATGTCCAAATATCCACTATGACTCTGAGCATGGTTGGGAAGTCTGGGATTGAGGGGAGCGGGTAGCAGCCCAGTTCTCTGGCTTCACCTTGACCCAGAATCCTCTAACCATTAGAAGAAAAAGAGACCCCAGGGCATCCTCCCCAAATTTCCTACCCTCATTACGGAACAGACAGCTACAGAATGCTACCAAAATATAAAAGCTTAATCTGCAAACCCAGGTGACAAAACTCTAGGAATTTTGTGTAGATTTTCTTTTCTTTTCTTTTCTTTTTAAAGAAGGCATTTCCTACATGCACCCTCCTCTCCCCACCCAACGAGGCCAGAGGAAAAACTTTCACACCGTTCCACATCCTAAGAGGATAAATCCAGGTGTTTGCTTCAAGGAGCAGTATCATTTCCGTCCAAAACAGCAATTAGAAAAACTTTCACCAGCTTAGAAAATACTGGGATGGACAAAATTTCCAGGTCCAACCATCCAGCAGCCTCCCCCAACTTCCCCAGGATCCCAGGTTCAGATGGGGCCTGTGGGTAAGGGCTTCCAAGCCCAAGCTGCCTTTGAGGTTTCAAGAGTCATGGGGTTAGAAGGTGCTGGGTGTAAGGGGGTAAGGGTGTTCAAGGGGGTGGGGTTGGGGCGGATGTTTTGGGGTAGCTGGCAGGGACAGACTGGATGAGTCTGTGGTTGGTGCCCTTGGCACCAGGGTTTCAGACAAAAGAATATTGCCCATGGTAGCCCCAGAAAGGAGGTTCTGGGCTGTGCCACTGGCCCCTCCTCCTCTCCCCCTCCTCCCCTCTGCCTGCCTGGCTGCCTTCACCCCCTCCCTCCTCTGGGAGCTCCCACTGGGCAGGCAGCAGCAGGCCGTGTAAACTCTTAGATGGTGTTCATTCATCACCCCCCAGGGGGCCAGCTCCCCACTCCAGCAGCCTGGGAGGTCCTGGCCCTGGCCCCCTCCATCTCAGGAGGGAGCAGCTCGCTGTTTATATAGCTTAATCCCTTTGCCAGCCTCGATGGGGCAGTGCCCGCAGTGCCGGTACTGGTCAGTGCCCCCCGCCCTCCGCAGGTCACCCGGGCTGAAGCCTGAGGAAGGGAAACCCAGAAGCATTTACCTCCTTCCCTGCCACCTCACAAAACCCCATTGCAGCAGCTGACGCGCCTCCCCCAGCCTCAGTCGGCCCCATTAACCAAAACAGCTTCATTATGCCAATTTCCAGCTTTCACCATGGGGCTGATAGCTGTCAGCAGAAATAAGAGTTAATCTGGAATCACTCACATTCACAGAGCTGCCTGGCTTAGAGGAAGAGGTAAACCTTTGATAGAAGCAGGAGTACACCCTGCTCATCCAGCCTGCCACCAGCAGGGGGGCTTCTCTCCTCCCTTACCCCTGGGAGGCCAGGCTGCAAGATTGCAGCCCTCTGGGGAGAGGCATGTAGCATCTCTCTCTCTCTGGCACACACACACACACACACACACACACACACACACACACACACAGAGGCAGCTCTGACCCTTCCCTCCCCACCACCCACTCCCCATCTCCAGGAATCTCCCTCCAGTGCCATCTGGAAATGCCTAATTCTGTCCCTTTTGCTTTTACTCTGGACCGTGATTAACTTTTTATTTTGGAAAATTACTTTATTATAGATATAGATATAGATATGTATGTATGTATATATAAAAAGGTTCCATTTCATTTGTAAAATCTTATTTTTTTCTTTTTTTCTCCTAGAGAAAATGATGACGAGGTTAAAGGAAAAAAATAAGTTACATTACAGTTTCCAAAATGGTTCTCGCTCTCCACTGAAGATGGGCCCCCATCAGGGCTGTAATGCACTCTCGGTCCCAGCTTGTGCTTTGCAAGAAGAGGGAATATAACTAGATTCGTTATTTTAGGTTAAAATAGCCAAGAGACAGACGCCTTCGCCTCAAAAATATTCTGAGACACATAAAAGCAGGAGGAAACAAGTCTCTTCAGTCACAAAATGTCGTACATCCCGCAAATACTAGATTCAATTAATTTAATAAAATAGAATATACATAGAGATTCTGCACAAACGTATTGCTTTCTCCCAACAGCTCCTGGTGTCGGGAACCTCAGCTCCACTGGGCCTCTCTCTCTCTCAGCCTGGAGCAGGGTGGCCACGGCTGGCTGCTGCTTTGAACTCCGGAAATTCCGCTCGCCGGTGCCCAGTGCCACTGAGGCGAGGAGGAGCACCTCCTCAGTGTCCATGTGGAACTTTCCAGGAATATAGCCCCGGAGGAGGAGCTAGGATTTGGCACCCAGTGGAGAAAGGTGAGTGGGAGAGTAGGGCAGGGCTCAGGGGTCCAGGTCTGCTGGGTCAGAGGATAAACCAGAGAGACTCAGCACGTCTTTCTTTGGGGGGGGCGAGGCAGCCATGCTGTCGGGAGGGCCGGAGGCCAAGGGATCCTTGGAATCGCTGGATGGAGCCCTCCGGCGGAGGCAGACACCAGGGCTGGGTGGGGGCCGAGGGCCCTGGCTCTGGCTCTCTGGGGGGTCTATGGAGATACTGGGCGGGCTGAGTTTCTTCTTGGGTCGGCTCCCAGGTCCCCCAAGAGGCTGACCCCTGAGGCTAGAGGGGCCAGGGCCCAGGCGGGGTTGGGAGCCACTGTCCAGGCAGCTGACGGCGATGGAGTGCCTCCTCTGTTCATCCAGCCAGGACGCAGGACGGCGCGGGCAGCTGCGGGCCTCCACGCTGTAGCACTTCTTCAGGTCCCGTGGGGATGGGGCGTCGTCCTGGCTGCCCACAGGCAGGAGGTCTCCTGAAATCCAGCTCAGCTCCGTGTCCAGCTCTAAGCTGCTTCTGATATCTGATGGGCCCTTGCTCCACGTGGGTTCTGGGCCCGGGCAGGGGGCTGACGGGGGCATGTGCTTCGAGGTCTTGCTCTGGCTGTGGGAATGCTGCTGCGCCTGGGTGCTGGAGCGGCCCCAGAAGGAGGAGGCCCCGGCCAGCGGCGGGGAGGACCCGCTCACCTCTGACAGCAGGTCTTCCCTGCTGCCCAGGCCCTGAATGTCCAGGGAATCCGTCCTTATTGCTGCCTGTATGGGGTGGGGTGAGGGCTCAGCCCAGGGGCTTCCTCTCCCCTGTGAACTGTCCCACCTGGCAGGTCAGAGAGCCCCTCCTCCCCCTCCATGGAGTTGCAGGACCACCCTAGGCGGGGGTACCAGGATCTGCTCTTGTTGGGAGACGTGGGTCATACGCAGTCTGACCTCTGTTATCCACTGTGCCCCCACCCCCCACCCCCCAGCCTGCAGGAATCGCTCTGTACAGCTCCCAACCCATGCGACCCAACAAAGCACTGGGCCAGCTCTGCCCCCCAGCTGGCTCTGCACACCTCCCAGCCTCTGCACAGGCTATTTCTTTGGCCTTAAATACCCTTCCCAAATGGCAAGCATCCCTTGACTTGATGGGCTCAGGTACCCCGTAATGTAATACCCGACTATCTTCACCCCAAAGTAAAACTGACCCCTTCCTCCTCGGCTCCCTGCTGCACCACACATGTGAGCACCCTGTGACCTGTTGCTGCAATGACCTGATGGGGTCTATGTCTCTGCTATTATACCATGAGCTCCAGAGGGCAGGGGCTGTCTCATTTGTCCATGCCCCCGGTGCCCGGCCATGGAGGCTGCTCAGCGGATATTTGCAGAAGGGATGACGATGGTGCCTGCTCCCCAAATGTGCTGGATTGAGCAGATCCTCACGTGGCTATCCTCACACATGAGGCACACATGGCGTGGGCAGTGGCCTTGTCACAGTGGGGGCACACAAGCCTCACCTGGCTACACGAGTTTCTGCTCTGTGCCCCTGGAGTGTGGGCTCTGGAAGGTAGGCGCCGGGCTTGGCCAAAAGTGGAGACATCTAAAACGTGCCTTGTGCCCCTTAGCTAGGTCTAGAAGTACAGAGAATAGGGAGGCAGCTCTGCGCCATGGAAAGGGAGTCCAGAGACCAGGTTCTACCTCCAACCTGACGTGTGTCCCTGGACAACCATGGCCCCCTCTGGTCTCCGGGCCTCCTCGGCGAAACAAAGGAGGGGGTGCAAACTCCAAGAGGACACAGACCACTTCTGCTTTGCCTAGAATTGTGTCCTTGGTATCTAGAACTCAGTCTGGCACATCGCTGGCACACAATAAATGTTCGCTGGGAGAATGAAAGTGGCAACCCTGGTCACCACCAACAGCCTAGGATTCCCAGCAGAGAGACCAGCCCCGGGCCGTGCCCACCCTCTACACCTGCTCACCTGGCGCCTGAGTGGCCTCTGAGCCAGAGGGGAGCGTCCTGGTGGGGGCAATTTGGGGATGGTGCCCCACGTGGGAGCGCCGTGGGGCTGGAGCAGATGGGGTGCGTCTTTGGGAAGCTGCAGGATGTAGCTGGTGTCTGCTGGCTGGGAGTGAACGGACAAGACAGAGCCTGTGAGGGGAGGGGGGAGGGGGAGAGAGAAGACCTGGAGAGTCAATGTGCTGGCTCCCACCCGAGTCCCTCCCGTCCACTCCCCCACCGGGGCCTCTACCCTCACCACCCAACCCCCACCCTGGACTGAAAGCCACTCCCCTCAGGCTGGGGGCTCCCTCAGGCAGGGGCTGGCTGACCCCTTCAGGCTGGGGGCTCCTCAGAGGTAGGAGAGACCTCTTTGTCTGCCTCAGTACCCCTACTTCCCGAGGACAGGACTGGGCTTAGGCAAGGACGGATCTCCTGGTGTGAGCCGAGCTGGCCTGCCCCCAGCCTTGGTACCTGACTGAGCTTTGGGGAGCCCCCAGCCCCTGTGTCCCAGGGACCCCTCGGCAGTGCTCCCATCCCGGCACATGTAGCTGTCATTGGGCAGAGAGTGCGTTCGGCTGACCCCAGACTTCCTCACAGTCAGCAGATCTGGTCTCAGCATGACGGGCACCTCCTCGGTGTGGGACTCCATCTGCAAAAGGAACAGGGGAGGGAGATGGGAGGAAGAGGGGGCATCCAGATTGGGTAACTGAGGCAGAGCTTGGCAACAGAAACCAGAAGCCCACCCCCACCCCACCCCCGGCCAAGGCCCTGGCCCCCATCCCCTCCCTGGACAAGGTGGTGATGGGATGAGTGTGGTCCAGGAGAAGGGACAGACACATGGATGAGCCCTCCACACACAGGGAGGGAGGGGGTAGGAGGATGCCGGGCCCCCAGAAAACTATTCATACTGCATCACCTTGGAGCTTTCCACAGGGGATGGCAGAGGGGTGAGGTGTCCAGAGGAGGGAGAGCAGCCCCCAGCCCCCAGCCCTTCAAGCAGCCCAAGAGCTCATTCTCAAGGCCCCATTGAGTCTCTGAAGCTGCACAGTGGAGAGTTAAACGCTAACAACAGCCCCCCATCCCAATCTCTGTGCTGGGGCTTGGGGAGTAGGGGAGGGCCTTCCTAATGAGCAGGAGACCAGGCAGCCCAGGACTGCCTGCAGAATAGAGGCTGTTTCACCATCCAGTTCCTAAGGCAGCCCCAACACCCAGCACTGGACAAGGGCTGGGTTAACGTGAGCTGAATGACGGATGAACACTAAGAGGATGTCACAGCTGGTTCACCCCCCTCCCCACCTCCCTTTAATTACACAGTGACTCTGGCAGGTGGTGGGAGAGGAGCAAGCCCTGGGTACCATGGACTCAGGTCCTCCCTTAGTGGACAGACTGGGGATGGGAGTGGATTTTTTTTAATCTATTTCAAAGAAAGGCAATAATCAGCCTTTGACCCCAGCTGGAGGGAGACAAGGCTTGTTCCCCATAGACTTCTCCATCACCCTGTCCGTTCCTGGCTCTCAGAGAGGCTGTAGGTTCCTGTGCCGATGTGGACCCAGCCAGTTAAGTAGCCCCAGAAGGCCTGAGAATGGCTGTGTCAGAAAACAGTCTGGATCCTTTACTTCCTCTCTCAGCCCCAGGCTCCACTTCTGCCAACCACTCCAAGACCCCCAGGAACCCCTAAGGTCAAGGCCCTGCCCCAACAGAGCCCTGCTGTGAGGAAGGGCCCCCTGTCCCTCCTTAAGTCGCAAGAAGAGGGGGAAGACAGGGAGAAGGGGGCTGCTCACAGATCAGATGGGGACGGGGGAGCCGGGCAAGGGTGGAGGAGCTGTCAGAACACAAAGAATCGCCCCAGGACGTGGGGACATACAGGGACAGTGACAAGGGAGATAGGAACGGCCCCCCAGGTTGAGAAAGGCATGGTGGTGGCAGCAGAGATGTGGCTCTCACCCACTACGTGGTGGTGAATGGCTCATGTTGGGGCGATGGGGGGAAGCGGAGGCGGGAAGGAGGGGTGCGGGGAGGGGGAGGGGGAGGGCTGGCTTGCACGGGGCTCCAAATACAGAGGCCAACTCTGTGTCCAGACAGGCCCTTTGGTCAGCTGCCCGAAAACACCTCTGTTTGGAGCTCTGTCACTCCTGGGTGTCTGGATTAACCCTTTCACAACTGCTGCCCCTGGGCCCTTCTGGGCAAGGCCCCAATTTAATCTTATCTAATTTCTTTGTCCACTGTGGGGAACCTGAAAGACGTAGCAAAGCCTGGAGCACTAAGTGCTGCCTCTGGGTGGGGCCTGGTGGCAGAGACAGAGGAGGGGAGGGATCTGGAGCCCTGCAGCCAGCCCGGCCCCTGGGGAGGCTGGGGGAGCAGTGGGGGGCTGTGTGTATGTACATTGCTCTCCAGGGCACTAAGTAAGAGTGTGTGAGTGTCATCGGGCAAAGAGTCATCCGTCAGAGCTACAGAGCAGGACAGTTCAGACACAATCTCTGACGTCAGAGACAGAGCCTCCATCTCAGCTAGAGGGATCTAGACAGGGAGAGAGATGATCAGGCATAAGAAACCAAGACAGTGCACATTCTCGTGTGTGCACGCACACGCACGCACACGCACACACACGCGCGCGTGCGCACACAGAGCCCCTCTTCCCCCGTTCACAAAGCGTAAGGAGAAAAGGCCTCCTTTCTCTCTCCCCACCCCTTTCCCAAGTAAACTGAGAGCGCCTCCCCTCCCCCACTTCAAACCCCTGCTCTGATCAGAGAGGCTGCGCAGGCAGCAAAGAGCCAGAGCAAACACTGACAAAGCGAGGAGACACAGAAACACGTTCTAAAGATGCCCCAGGAACCTTGACAGCCCCTCCCACACTACCACCACCCAGGGAGGGAGCAGGGAGCGGGAAGATACCAGAAAAAAAATGAAGAAAGGTCTGCAAAACACCTCTCTGCTCCCAGCACAGACAGAGCAGCATGGGGTGGGGTGGGGGGGTGCTGGGGACAAAGCTGCCAATCTGATGACTGCTTTCTGCTTATTCTCTCTGCTTCCAAAAGCCTGGCAGAACTTGGCCTGCCCCCAGATTCTGGCATCTCCCCTCCTGGGCCCTCCTCCGCCTGCCCTCTCCAGGTTAGGTTCTGGGAGATGCTCTCCTCCAGCTGGCCTGAACTGGGCACACTGGGTTGGGCCACCACAGCATCTGGCTGGCTCACCTGGGATCTGCAGCCGGGCTTCAGTGCCTACAGGGCCCTGGGGGAGCGCGGGGCCATGCCTCCCAGATGAGCTGACTGCCTGGTCACCTTCTCAACACCCTCCTCTCCCCCAGCACCCTTCCCCATGAGCTTCCTTCAGGATAGGAGGCCTTGGGAAGGGACTTGCTTTCCCACTGATCATTCTAGGTCATTGCCAGGTTCAGGTCCCTATAGTCTATCTGAGGCTGAATCCCAACAAGAGGTCAGGAACCCTAGAGGCAAGGTCCCTTCTTATTTGAGGATCACCGTCCATTTCTTTGATCAAGCTACAGGTGTCCCAGGTGCTGGGAACCTGCTTGCTCGCGCCATCATCCATCATGGCCCGCGGAACACTAGGCTTTCTACCTCCAGCTGATACCTGTCTCCTTACTTCCACTCTGGGTCTACTGGGGGCTTTCCTGCAGTCCTTGACCTAGGAGGAGGGTTGGTGGGGTGCACCTCCAAGTGGAGGGGGTCAAAGGCGGCCAGACAGGTCCCAAGAGGAGAAGGAAGAGGACCCCAGAAAGCAGATCACAGTGAAATGGGATTGGGGGAGAAAAGCCTGTGGTGCTGTGGGAAGGGGCAGGGCTTGGGGAGGAAGCCAAGTCCTATTTCACACGAGGTCCCCGGAACCCACTCCCAGCTGGAGGCCTCCACCCACTCTCAGGACCAGGTCAGAAGCCACTGGCTGCGGATAGCACCCATCATGCCCAGCGGTTTCCTTAGCTTAAAAAGCCACCAAACAGAGGACTGGGGAAGGGGAGGGCACTGGATACGGAGAAGAAGGAGACTGTATTCTAAGACACGTCCCTCACTGGGTCCCCTGGCCACCTGCACTCTCCCCTGAAGCGCCTCTCCGCTGGATCTGGTACCTCACTCCCCCCACTACCCGCTAAGGTACCACTGCCAACTTGTCTTCTGCTACATCCATCTCTTTTCTTCCAGGTTCTTTCTTACAATTGCCCTCTCCAGACCCCTCCTCCAAGTAGCCTTCTCCCTCAGAAGTGCCATCTCAGCATTCCTACCTTCCAACCATGTGTTCCGGAGGTTGATCTCAGCCTGAAGAACCCCTGGCTGCCTCCTGCCAGGCCCAAAGCTCAACTGAGGCCCTGAGGCTGTTCTTTCCCCAGACACCCAGTGGGCAGGAAACACCCCCCCGCCCCGTCCCCAGAAGCATGGCACAGCATGGCACAGCCCAGCACAGTCAGGAGAAGGGGCACAGCACAGGGACACAGTAACCTGTGGGTCGGAGCCGCCCAGGCTGCGGGCGGGAGGGAAGGCAGAGGGCGGGCCTCCTGGGCCTGCCAGCTCGTCCATCAGCTTCAGCTCCCCTTCCAGGGAGCCCTGGATCAGCAGGGATATGGTGTCAAACAGCTGTCTGTCCTGGGGAGGACCAGCCCATAAGGGGAACCAGAGAGTCAGGGGCGTGGGGGTACGGGAAGTGTCATGGCAAGGGATTGGGAAGAGTCAGAGAGAGAGAAAGAGGAGGTCACACGCTTGCACGCGCGCGCACACACACACACACACACACAGCAATAACAACAAAGAGACAGAGAAAGAGGAGGTCACACGCGTGCGCGCGCGCGCACACACACACACACACACAACAATAACAACAAAGAGACAGAGAAAGAGGAGGGGATGTGGAAGGTGCGGAAGAGAGAGGTGTGGGAGGAGGAAGAAGAGATGGGAGATGGAACAGGAGCCACAGGGGGAGAAGGCGAAGGAAAGAGAAGACCAGGGAAAAAGATTGAGAGATGGAATCAGGCAGGTTGAAGGGTGGGGAAGGAAAGAGGTTTGGCAAAATCAGGGCGAGGGTAAGAAAGAAACAGGAAGGAAACAGAAAACAGCCTTGAACCTAAGAGCCAGGAAGGGGAGTCCAGGCCAAACGGGAGGCACCGGGACGGATGAGCCAGCACATGTGCCAGCGACTTGCCGGGGTGGCCCCGCGCTGTGAGTGCAGGCAGCCCTCTCTGGGGATGGGCAGGGGCCTGCTCACCCCTCCACATCCAGGCAGGCGGGCCAGACGGCTCAGGAGGAGCCCCAGGGTCTGCTTGCTGCCCGCTCCCTGTACACCACCCAACCACCGAGCCGCTGAGCACCCATGCCACCGGTCTCCATCCCACACCCCCTTGAGGCGAAGGGGGTGTTTGCTCACCATGGGGTGCTCCAGGGAGAAGTGGGAGACTGCTTCAGCGTGGGCTGCAGCATGTGGGGCCCCAGGCTTGGGGCTGCCAGGGCCGTCGGGGCCCTCGACCCCAGGCCAGAGGAAGGGGCTGCCCGGTGGCGAGGGGGCCTGTGGGCTAAGCGTCTTCATCTCCAGCTCCAGCTCAGCCTCCAGTTCGGCCTCCTCCTTGGCCTCCTTGTTGCTCTCCTCCAGGTGCTTCATCAGCACGGCAATCACCACGTTGACCAGCACAAACTGGGCTGTCAGCACGAAGGACACGAAGTAGATGGGAGAGATGACCGTGTTGTAGCAGGTGGACTCCTGGTCACAGTCCCGGAGGGTGTCCTGGGGAGGCGGGTTAGAGAGGTGAGGTTGTGAGGACAGCGGACCGAGCCATCCTGGGAAATCAGGTCTCTGTGTCACGGAGCTTTGCCGGGGGAGAAGGAGGCGCAGGAGGAGGGCGTGACGGTGTCCTGGGGGCAGAAGAGCACTAGACACTGTCCTGGGAAGTGTGAGTCAGAGCATGTCCTGGGGAGAGGGAGTTCCAGAGTGTTCCGGCATGGGGGACAGAAGGTTACATGCTTTTATTCCCATCCAGTTCGTCTTGAGCCAAGAAGTGGGGCTGTCTCCTTGGGGCCCGAGCCAGCCCTGGGAGGGACCTCGCTGCGGTGGGCTCTCACCTTCATAATGCCATTCCAGTTGTCACCTGTGGAGACTCGGAAGAGGGTCAAGAAGGCCATGCCAAAGTTCCGAAAGGTGGCATGGCGGCCCAGGCCCTCACAGGGGTGTGTCTCGTCACACTCTGGAGGACAAGGGAAGGGGAGAGAGGCCCGAGTTAGTCCAGGAGCCCCTGGGTCTCCAGCCCTGGCTCCTCTGCCCTCCCTACCCCAACTCACCCAAGTCTCCAAAGAGCTCCACGCCCAGAGCTGCAAAGATGAAAAACAACAACATGAAGAGAAGTCCCAGGTTCCCCACCTGGAAAAGAGGAAAAGAAATGGAAAAGGTGCCACCGGGTCTCCCAGCCAGCTTCCCTGAGCCCCCGCCCCTTTGGAGAGCACCCTCTCCTTCCCGCGAGGACCCTTCCCACCCACCCCCACCTCCCAGCTACCTGGGGCAGGGCCTGCATCACTGTGTCCAGCAGGGCCCGCATGCCCACAGCCATCTTCAGCAGCTTTAGCACTGCAGGACAGGACAAGGTCGTGAGCCGGCCCCTCTGGGTCCCAGGTCACACAGCTGGTGGAGCCAGGGCCAGGCTGCCATGGCTTCACCCCCACCCTCAGCCCAGCCCCCAGCTTTCCCTTTTGGCAGAGGCTGGAAGAAAGGCTCACGGAACCCACAGCCACCTCGTCCCCTGCCAGTCAGCGCTGAGCCCTGCCATCTCCCCCTGGGCAGGTCACCCCGGGAGGGTGGCCACGGTGGGCAGGCAGCCGGGCACTGACCTCGGGCGATACGCAACACCCTCATGATGCGGATGATGGTGGGGTTGATGGGCAGTGAGGCGTTGACCTCGATCTCCTCCAGCGTGATGCCCATGATGGACAGCAGCACAATGGCCAGGTCCAGCTGGTTCCACCTGAAAGCCCAGGACACAGCTCCCTGAGGGGGGCACTGCAGAGGAGGGGCAGCTGTGGCAACGCGAGTGGCACGTTCTCAGCCACAGAAAGGAGAGTGGAGGTCAGCCTGTCCAGCCTTTCCGTCCTGCAGAGAAGCGGCGGTTTATCTACAGTCACACAGCCAGTTGGTGGCACAGGTAGGGCTAGGACTTTAGCCCGAGGGCCTCTGCTTTACCTTTTCATTCATTTGCTTTTTTATCTAGCATTAATATGGTATCTGCTCTGTGCCAAGCACCATTTGAAAGACTTTACAAATAGGAGCTCAAAAAATCTTCACCACTCTATGATGTGGATGCAGCTATTATATCCCGTTCTACGGATGAGGAAACGGAGAGCGATTCAGTAACTTAAGTAACTTACCCAAAGTTACCCGCTTCTAAGTGATGGAGCCAGGATTCAGATCTGTCCAGGCAGTCTGGCTCCAGTCTAAGCCACACTGGTTTTCAGCTGTCAAGTGTCTGCAGGCTCTGCCTTGCCAAACTCCCTCCCTTCCCTCCCATCTCCCAGGCCCTGGATATACCCCCACCCCCAGCCCACCATCAGCCCTGGGTAGGTCCTGGAGCGGAGCCTGAACCTCCAGAGGCAAGAAAGGTCTTCAGGCACTAGACCCTCCGGGGCATCTCCCCAGGAGAACGCACCCTTTTGCCCACTTCCCTACTCCCCTCCCCTCTCTGTTACCTGTCCTGGAAGAACCGTCGAAAGCCAAAGGCCACCAGTTTGAAAACGGACTCCAAGACGAAGATGACAGTGAAGATGTAGTTGCAGATCTTCAGAGCCTCGTCCAGGATCTGGCAGGGATGGAGGCAGGATGCAGGGTCTCTTAAGGCCCAGGGACGATGCCTGCCCTGACCCCTCTATCATTCCTCCCAGATCTGGGAGACAGGGTGAGTCTAAGAGGGCCTTTCATCTCTTCCCACCAGGATGGCTGACCATTGGTCACCACTCTAGGATAGAGTAGGGCTCTCATTCACATGCATGATCCAAACTTCATGCTGAAAGATCTCTCTCCTTGAGGGTCAGGGAGGAGATCACATAAGAATGTGCTGGAAGGCACAGAATGCTAGAACCGGAAGGGGCCTTTTGTATCATCAAGTCAACGTCCCTGTTTTACAGATGGGAAAACTGAGACGTGGAAGGCAGCTGACGGAGGCTTATTTGAGAGGTGGCAAGATCACAGGTGAGGTTGGGAGCTGGATGTTCACGAGAATTTAAACTCCAGAAGGGCAGGCACTGGTTTGCCTTCTTTACCCTCAAAGGTCCAGTACATTTAAGATACTCAATAAATATCTGCTGGGTGAAGAAACCAGGTCCTCTACTTCCCAGCTGTGTGACCTTGATCAAGTCAACTAACCTCTCTGAGCCTCAGTGTCCTCATCTGTAAAACCAAGATGAGGCCGATCTTCAGAGGGTCACTGCAAGGGGGACAAGAGGACCCCCTCTAGGGCACCCAGCACTGGCCGGAGGTGCTCTGGCTCAGGCTGGGTTAGATTCACCTGGCAGGCTCATGGCTGGAGGTGGGGTCCAGATGGCCAGTCACTCGCTCCTACCTGGGGCTGCTGGTAGTGCTCCATGGCCATAGTGACCACGTTCAGCCCAATGACACCCGTGATGAAGAGATCCAGGTAGTGGCTGGTACACAGGTGGTGGACGAGGAGCCGGAAGCGGGAGTAGTCCGAGTAGTAGGGTTTGCACTGGGCCTCTGGTGGGGCAGCGGGGCAGGGAGGGGGGAACAGAGCAGCCATCGGGCCCTGCCCGCTGCATCCCCTCCACCCACAGTCCCTCACAGCCACCAGCCTCTAATGCCAGAAACATTCCAGCGTCATCAGCATCCTCATCCTCCACGCACTGCCCTTTTGGGCAGGGGCGGCTCTCTCAGGGTCACCCCTTCAAGCATTTGTTCTACTGGCTGCAGTTGGGCAAAGAAGGGGTCAGGACATGCAGAGCTCCCCACCCACATTAGACACCAGGTGAGCCCCCTTCCCGAGGCAGCCTCCAAAATCCAGCAGCCCCTTGTAACACCCTCGACTCGATGTTCTGCAGCAAGGCCAGATCAGTAGATGAAAAACAGCCGGTCTTATTGGACTCAGAGGAAGCTCCATCAATGGAGAGGTGAAGGCTCTTGCTTCTTCACCAAGCTCAGCCTCTCCAGGGGAGCAGAGGAGATTACACAGAGCTGGGATTTGGAGATAAAACCGGAGATTGGAAATTGGACATCTTGTTGGCTGGCTGCACCAACCCACTGAGAGGGCCTCCAGGGGCGGGGGCAGGGTCTGGGCCTCCTGAACCCTCATGTGGGGGAGGGAGGAGGGGCGGCCCCAGGGCTCTGCTCTGTCGCACCTGAAGGGCTCACCCAGTTTCTAATGAGGCTGTGCCCAGCCTGCTTCCTGGGGGCCAGAGCAGCTTCCCCTGCAGGCTGGGCTGGAAGCACTGTCTGAGATCTGTCAGAGGCATCATATTTCTCTTGTAATTAGTGAACCGCTTAGTTATAAAAATCATGGTGCCAGAAGGTTGACCTACTAAGCAGGCAGAAGGAATCTGGGGGGCAGGAGATTACAGGGGGCCCTTCCTCCACGTGTGAGGAAAGGCCATGCCAAGTTGGGGATACATGTCATCAGAGGCAGCTGACAGATTGGGTCCCCAGGCAGCCACAAAGAAGGAAGAGGCACCCCGTGGGGAGGCTTGGGGCAGCCTGAGGTCCCAGACAGCCCTTCCCCCTCAGGAGGTCTAGGGCGGAAGCCAGCGAGCCAGGGCTGCAGTCTCTGAGGACTGTGCCAGGGGCGGCAGGAAGCTTTGGGCTCAGGCCAGCTTGGTTATAACTGTCCCTTCCCATGCAGGACTATTAACAGAGAGGTAAACTGAGGCAGGGAGCGGCCTGGGTGGACCCCCACCAAAGGCCAAAGGAAGAAGAAGAGTACCCAAGAGCTGCCCGTTCAGCCTCACCAGATGCCACGCACCAGCATCAGCTTTGAGGTGTGGATAACCAAGAGGCAGAAAGCCCCAAGTGTTCTGGTGCACCATACGGTGCGTTGGGCCATATTTTTGTTTCCAGAGATGGGCCAGCCAACTGTGGCTCTGTTTGCTCAGGCAGCCCTCCCGGCCCCCAGGAGAATGGGGGTGGAGCGGCTGGGGTCAGGGGACAACATGAGGCCACAGGCCATCCACACAGCGATGCTATCGTGGAGGGTGACTGGGCGAGCCAGCCTCTTCCTTCCTTCCTTCAGTACCCACAGAACCAGAGGGCGCTAAGTCGCCCAGCGTTGCCTTAGCAGCTGGAACTCTTTCTCTGCATTAATCTCCATAAGTGCCGAAAGCACCCAATCCCATTATGCTAAAATAGGAATGGAGAATTAACTAAAATGTTTGAATACAATTAGGTTAGAAAAAGTGGCTCCTTATTAGCCCCATTATTAGCTGAGACAATGCAGAGGAGAGGTTGGGAGAGTCCCCCCCCTCCCCTGTCACCCCAGTCTGACTGTGTTGGCAGCCCCAGGCCAGATGGAGCTGCTGTCACCACCTCCTGGCCTTGCTCTAGGAGTCTGAGGAGGGGGTGGAGGCCCAGAGGGAAGGTGGGGGCAGGACGACTGAAGCAGGGCATCTGTTCACAGCGACTGGTCCCAGGCCCTTGAGGTCTGTACAGAGCCCTTCTACCCTCGGCCTGGACCCCAGACCAGCAGGTGCCCAGGCTGCCACAAATCCCCCCATTAGAGCACAGGTCCAAAGAGTACCAGGGCCGACCTGATAAGCATCTCCTCGGCCAAACCCTCTGTTTTCCAGAGGGAGAGAAGGAGGCCCGTCAAAAAGTGAGTTATCTACACATTGTGGGGCAGCAACGGAGCCAGGACCTGAACTCCCAGGCCCAGTCCCTCACCGGCTGCCAGGTGGGTTTAGACACAAAGCCTTGGGGCTTTGGCCCGGAGGGTGCCCTCGAAGAGTTTGCCCAAAGGCTCTTGCTGTTGGGCTCTGGACGATGCCACTCCCCTCTTGCTCCCAGACCTCGGTTCTACAGGCAAGCACCTGGGCTCAGAGAAGAAACTGAGAACCCCTGGAGGAGCCTTGGGTGGGTGCTCTGACAGCTCCAGCTGTAGCCCAGGAGGGGCCTTGACCAGTGGTCACTGGTGTGTCGGCAGCCCTGGCCCCATCTCCCTGCCTCCTACCAGTATGAGCTGCCTTAGATGGAGAAAATATCAGAGTCAGACAGTGGGGAGAAGGGCGCCCCCAGGACTGCCCAGCCCCCAGTCAGGGGCGGGAGCAGAGGAGAGGTGCAGTAGGGGGTGCAAGGCTGTGAGTGAGAAGCACAGACACGGTGAGTTAGTAGGGGTCCCCGGGGGCATGAGGCACAGCCAGGGCAGAGGGTTTGCAAAGGAGTGCGGTGGGACTAGGAGGAAGGCAGGGGTCACTCCCAGGGACACAGGCCCCCATGACAGAGGTCAGCTTCAGCCGCTATAGCCAGGCCTGATCAGCGGGTCCTGATGGAAGGAGACAGGGTGAGTGGAGGTAGGTGCCACAGGAGGCTGAGGGGAGCAGAGCTGGTGCTGGAGGCTGAGCGATCACTTGGGGCTGCCTTGCTTGCGTGGCAGCCCCGGTCTCTCCTTCCACCTGGAAGCTGGGCTGGACCCGGGTGTCTGGTCAGGACCATTTTCCTGATAATCAAAGACTCTTCCCTTCTGTCTTTCCCTGGGATCTGGCTGTTCCGCTTCTGCTGGGGGCAGCACAGGGGGGGAGTGGTGCTGGCAGGGAGGTATGGTGCACACGTTTGATTCCAGCAGCCCCAGACCGTTGGGTAGACTGATGCACTATCATCGCCACCCCCTGCGAGCTGATTGGAGATGCAGACGCTCAGGTCCTACCCTGGACCGCTCTGTGAGAATCTCTAAGGTGGGGCTCAGTGCAGAATCTGTGTTTTTAATATGTCCTCTGGGTGATTCTTAGGCACGGTGAAATTCGAAAAGCTCTAGCGTGGACCACACAGAACACGAGGCTCGGGAAAGAGGGATATGGGGTGACTTGAGCCCTTGTTTGGGGGTCTCTGAGTCTTCATTACCAGCTGGAAGGGTAAGACACTGTTGTAACCGGTGTACATACCTGCCTGTGTCAACAGGAGCATGGCAGACTATCCCCAGAAGGGGGGGTGCAGTGTGAGAGTAAAGAGAGTGTCTAGCATTAAGTGGGTATGTCAGGAGACGGTCTCGGGGGTCATGGGAATCTGCACGTGTTGATTCTTGGGGGAGAAGCCTCTGTGGGCCAGCCCTGTGGTATTTTGGCATGAGTGTGTATGTGTAGACACGTCAGCCTACAGACCAGGTGAACCCGTAAGGAAAAAGCTGAAGGCCACGTCCCCTCACCCTCCTCTCATTCCCTAACACATCAAGGACTCACAGTACGGCCTGACTCTGAGATGTGGGGCCCAGGCCATCCAGACACAAAGCAGCTGGAGCCTCCTGAGCCCACAGATGGTCTCTCGATGCCAAACATCATAGCTCAGCACCGTGGAGACAGGAGATATCGACCCACCCAGGGCCTCAGGGGTGACCTCTCAAATGGCAGTTCAGGGGGTCCCCTTTGATCAGGCAGCCCAGCACCCACAGGGCAGCGTCTGCTGGAGTCAGGCTCCTGGGAGAATGCAGAAAAGTGGAGAAAGGTACAGCCCATGGTTCCCAGCCTGGAGTCCCAATCCCTCAGCAGCCTGAGGAGGCAGCCATGTGGGGGTCCTTAGGTTCTTCTCAATATTTCTAAAGGCTTAAAAGAAATCATATGCCTGTGCTAAGACCCCACTAATTTAATTTAATGGCAAAATGGTCTTTCTTTGCTATCGTTCAGTGTGAAAGCTTCTGCAGCTCAGAAGCTCTGATTAGCAATTAGATGTGCCGTTGATTAATAAAAACGGTGAAACAAAGTCATTATTGAAGTGCTCTCAACTTCAAGGACAGTCTTTTAAAATGTGGGGTCTGTTGGAGGAGATGACAAGGGGGGCCCATGGGGATGAACAGGTTGGGAACCGCTGGGTGGAGACATCAGAGGGTGTAATGAGGCCCCACAACTCTGTCACAGATTCTCAAAACCTCTGAACCTCTGTCTGGGGGCTGTGTTGGGAGAGCAGGGGCCAAAGGACCAGGGGAGGGCAGGCAGAACCAGGAGGGCCTTCCCAGGAACACGGCTCTCAAAGAGAATGACCCAACTCACTCCCAAATCTTTGGCTTTTGGGGGAGAAGCTTGTGGCTAACTCAGGCCTTTGATTCCTAATTCCTGCTGCTGGTAGCGATGACGTGGCCACTGCAATTACTTGACTATTAATGAGTCTGTTCAATTATTCATCGTTACATTTTTAAAACAAATCCTCTCCCTCTCTGCTCCTCTTATCCTGCTCTCCTGGATCAAAGTATCCCCTTCAGACACAAGGAGGCAGGAGAGATTGCCGCTCTAATAATCGAACGGTGTGACCTGGGAGGAGGAGCAGGAATGGGAGGAGGTGGCAGGGGGCTGGGAGCTCGGGCCTCGGAAGCCTGGCCAGACAAGGAGGGTCCACCAAGAGAAGCCGGATGGAGGGGTGTGCTAAGGCCCTCACCTCCTGTCCAGCTAGCACAGGCCTATGGGGTGCCATGGAGCCCGGCACCCCAGGGACCCTTACCCCTCACCCTGAGAGGACAGAATCAGTGAGCCATGGAGAGGGAGCAAAGAGGATGCCGGCACGCATGAGGCGGGCCTGACTGCCCGGGCCATACCCTGGAACCCACAACCCCAGACGCAGTACCTGGCGCCGCGCTGGCTGAGCTGCCGGAAGCAATTACATCGTCCAGCATTAGATCTAAAAGAACGAAACACGACATCGGTCACTGGCCGGACCAGGTGGGCTGGGCAGGGCCCCCTCAGCAGCTTGCTCCCCCTGGGCTCTGACCGTCACTCTTCCTATGAATAGGGCGTACTGAGCAAGGGTGGCTTGTCCTGAGTGCCAGCCCCAAACTCGGGCACAGGGCACTTGAGGAAGCTGGGCAATTCGGCCAGCTCATCTGGGTCACAGGGGCACGGAGTCGGAGGCATGGGGAGGGGAGGAAGCCTGTCCTCAGAACAGATGTCCACTCCTACCCGCGCTGCGGCCTCAGCGGCACCTAAGAAGGCTGCAGACCCCGGAAGGGGAGCCAGCTGGTCAGGCAGGGCCACGGGTGCCTCCTGCCAAAAGAGTTCCACCTGCAGATGTCCTGCTGAGAAGGCAGACTGCAAGGAGGGGCGGAGTGGGAGCATGGCTGCTGGGGGCACTGTGCCTGCTCAGCCTCAGCCGTCCACAGGGAGCCAAGATGGGGCCCCTAGCCCAGATCTGCTGCCCAGAGGCCAGTGTCCCCTCCCCGTCCGCTGGAGCAGCCCCGCCTCTCACAGGGACCGTGGGCTCTGTCCCACCCAACCTCCCCCACACCCCCCTACAGCCCTCCCCTCGCTCCAGGTGCCCTCACAGGTAGCAGGAGATAGAGCCAGGGGCTGAGGGGGGCACAGCAGCCCCCGACCCTCTTGGTAGTACTCACATTTCAACAAACCAAAGGGAAAACTCAGAGCACCTCATGCATCTTATCGGCATAAGAAAGACGGTTGTGAAAGGGTAGAGAGAGGAGGGGAAACCCACAGACCAAACAGAGGCAGACACACAAAGGCCTTGAGAAACCCACACATAAAGACACTCAGAGAGACGTGGGCAGTGACTGAGAGAGAGTCACACAGATTGTCGAGTACCAGACAGACAGGCAGGAGCCCTGCAGACGGGGAGGGGAGCCAAGCGCAGACACATGTGCAGACACACGGGGAGACAACAGGGCCCGCACGCCTGTCACCCCTCGTGTCCTCCCTGGAATCTGGATGTCTTTCGCTTAGCCTCGGCCCGCCCATTGGCATGAGAGTGTGAGGAGGGAGGGGGTGGGGGCCTCACCCGGCCAATGGCAAGAGATGTTGGAGATCGAAGGTGAGGGGCTGAAGGGTCTAAGTCCAGAGCGTCATGACCTTAGAGTTCCTGTGACCTCAGACCTTCCCTGAGCTGAGGGAGTATTTTTGTACAGCTTGGCAAAAAAAAAGGACAGTCAGGAAGCCAGGGAGTTTTGCTGGAGATAGGGAGAAAGGAGGGGTCTGGGGTTTGCTCCCGCCACGGTCCATCTGTAGGTTCTGCTGAGGCCTTGCCCAGCAGCTACAGACACTGGGTAGCCACAGGCTGAAGATGCTTGCTCGCCAGCACTGGGGCAGGCAAGGCTGGCACTTGGGCCAAGCCCGGGGTCAGTGGGCACTGGCACGGGGCAATGCAGCAGGATTTTCATCCCATGAGGCTCCTCTCAGAGTCAAGCTGGGAGGGACCGTGCATCAGCTCCCACCTGGCATCATCTGGGGAGCACGATGCTGAGACCGGGAGCCCCGCAGGGGGGTAGCTCCCCTGCCCTCACAGGGCTGAACTGGTCTGCTTCATGCAGGCTCTAGAGGCTGACATGCTCTCGAGGGGAAGGAGGAGGGGACGGGGTGGGAGCATCTTCTCCCTGCCCCAGCCCCAGCCCCTAGCCCCTAGCCCCCTACAGTCGCAAGGCCAAGGTCAAGTACGACTCAGAGAGATGTGGAAAGACTACCGACCAGCCATCTGCTTCTCCTTACTCCTTCTCTTTTTCTCCAATCTCCGTAGACGCTTCTCCTCCCGCCGCCGGGCCTCCTCCTCCTCCTGGTGCTGCCGACACTTGTGGAAGTTCTCTACCACCACGCCCACGAACATGTTCAGGACAAAGAAGGCCACGATGAGCAGGAACGAGATGAAGTACAGCAGCATCCAGGGGTTGTGGTTCATGATGGGCTGGGGGGGAGCAGGAAGGACAAGGCGGAGACATTAGCCCAAGGGTAACTGTCACAGGTGCTGCCCTACAGCCTGCGTTCCTTAAGACAGGGCCTGCACACTCAGTTACGCAGGCCCAGCAGGTGATGTAAATGAATGATGTGGGTTTGGTGTTAGGCAGTAGGGAAAGGTGGGGACTGTGGCAACATACAGAGAGTGGATGTTCTATCCAAAAGGGGCAGCTGCTTCTTTGATTCAGCTGACTGCTGCCCTTCAGGAATTCAAGCCCCGTGTTTCCAGATCTTTGGACTTCTCCCGAGCAGGCCCAAATCCAGATTTTCATGTAAAATTTGTCAATTTTTAACTGCTTACCACTAATTCAAAAAAATTTAAATGTGTTGCAAGCCAATAAAGCATGACCGGATTTGCCTGCAGGCCACCAGTTACAGCCTCTGCTGTAAGAGGTGATGCCTCTTGGATGGCGTTTTGCCAGCCTGCCTTGCTGTCTTTCTGTCCAAGCCTGCGCCCATCACACCTGGAGTTGGCCCATGGTGAGTGACCTGAGCGCAAAGGTGGATCCTGCCCACCTCAGCCCTACCTGCTGGTCCACACCGACAGCATCCAGCCCATCATACATGATATCCACCCAGCCGTCCTTAGAGGCCAGCACGAACAGGGACATTAGGGCCTGCGGCGGGGAGGAAAGGACCACTTGAAACCTAGGATGCATGGCCAAGCCACCCACCACTTCCACCCAAAGCACCTCCTGGCAGTAGCTCGGAGGACCCTAGGCCTTCAGAGTCACACTCCAGGCCCTGGGAGAGCTCTCTTTCCCAAGGCTCCTTGGCTGCTATGAAACCAGAAGAGCCGTGGGAGATGACCTCAGCCAGGTAGAGCAAGGGACCCCAGAGTCCTGGAAATCCAGAAACCAAAACCAGGGTGGGGCAGGGAAATAAACCAGCAAAACTGAGCGAGCTATTTCATTTTCTACATTTCTGTTTCTGTGAATGTGGAGTGAGAAAAAGAATCATCTTGACAATATGCCTGCACCTTGTACCGTGCTAAACAAATACACACGTCATCTCGCTGTATCCTCACTACTCCCCTCCAAGGAGATCCCACTAGGACCCGTTCACTAGCTGATGAAACAGAGGCGGGCCAGTTGCCCTGCATGCATCACTAAGCATGGACTTGTGTCCTCCCCAGACTCCTGCCACCACTCCCACCTCCACCTTGGAGCCTGGGGCTCACCTGGCCGAGGTTGTCAAAGTTGTACTTGTGCCGGACCCACCGGTAACTGGCCTCAGCACAGTCAGACTTGTTAGTGATGTTCCTGGTGTCCTCGCCCTGGCACACGAAGAACTTCCCTTTGAAGAGCTGAACACACACATACCCGGAGACAGAGAGAAGTGAGCTGTGAGCACAGGAAGCCCAGACCAGCCCTGGGGCTTAAGAGCTCTGGGCACACCCTGGGTGAGGGCCAGGTGCTCGGTCAAGTCAGAGAAACACTGACAGGAGCCTCCCCTGCAGGCACCCCTTTCTAGGGGCTCCTTGGAGCAGAGGCCCTGGAGAGGAAGGAAAGGTCCTTGGGGAGGGCACTGGGAAAGGGTGGAAGGAGGGGAACAGTTATTCACTTCCTACAAAGGGGGAGGCCCGTGATTCTCCAAGTGGGGTCCCTGGACCAGCAGCAACAGCATCATCTGGGAATGTGCTCAAAAATACAGATCCTCGGGCTTCCCTGGTGGCGCAGTGGCTGAGAGTCCGCCTGCCGATGCAGGGGACACGGGTTCGTGCCCCGGTCCGGGAGGATCCCATGTGCCGCGGAGCGGCTGGGCCCAGTGAGCCATGGCCGCTGAGCCTGTGCGTCCGGAGCCTGTGCTCCGCAACGGGAGAGGCCACAGCAGTGAGAGGCCCGCGTACCGCAAAAAGAAAAAAAAAAAAAAACCAAATTCTCAGGACCGCCCCAAACCCAGTGAGTCAGACACTCTAGGGGAGGGCGGAGGGGTCTGGATTAACGGTGGGGGCGGCCTAGGTATTGTGGAGCCCACTTAACAGAGGAGGAAAACTGAGGCTCAGAGAAGTAAGTTCACTCATTAAGGGCATACAACCAGTAGGTGGTGGAAAGGGGTCTCGAGCTCAGGTCTTTCCGACTGGAAAGCCTCACCCTCACTCCAGAACAGACCAGGCTATGACTGTGGGGAAGGGATTTGAGGGACAGGAGGACCAGGGGGCCTAAGCAGGCCAAAAGTAAGGGAAGGGGAAGGGGCACCGGGTGTGCAGAGAGGCACCACGCAGCCCTGGCAAACATACACCAGACTGGTCTCTAGAGCCAGAGAATTCGAGGAAACACAAGAATACCCCATCCCCAGGGCAGAGTGGATACCCCAAGACGCCAAAGGAAGGGATAGGGATGGGGGTAGCCACCCAGGAGCTCCCCCTGGCCCAACAGCCGCCATCTACGCTGCAGCTGAAACATCTGGAGCCTGGGGCGAGGCGGGGTGCTCCGGAAGAGCAGGACGGAGGGGCTCCCCTGGCTCCCGGAGGCGCCGGCTGAATCCTGCAGGCAGCTCCCTTTCTTTTTCCTCCAAAGCCAAGTTCCCTCCCTGGGACAGAGGCCAAGTTTCCCCAGCAGCCCCCACTTCCTGCCTCGTCTGGGGTCTGCACCCGCCTGCCTGCCAGCTCGCTGCTAACCTGGCCCAGCTGCCTGGGCCCTGGATCCCCAGGCCTGGCCTGCAGCCCACCCGCTCCAGCAGGGAAGGAAGGGAGGGGATCCCTGAGCAGACTGTGGGCCAAGGCCAGCGTCTGCGCTTGGAGTGGTGCGTGAGAGGGCAGAGCGGCAGCCTGTGTGGGCAATGGCCTGAGCCCGAGGCCCTCTCCCCTTGGTGGCCTCTTCCAGGCTCCCAGTTTTCTCCAAAATGCCCAGGAGGCCAAGGGGCCTGAGGCCTCGGGCTTCGAGGGAAGCATCCCTATTTATTCTTTTCTGGGATAAATGTGGCGGCAGCACCTGGAGCCGCAGCATCCCGGGGCCAAGAGGAAGGCCACTCCTCAGGTTTCTGCTGACAGCTGGCCCCAGACCCCCACAAACCTGCACCCCCAGGATGCCAAAAATGATGAAGAAGGCACAACAGATGACCACAATGTTGCCAATGGGCTTCAGCGAGGACATCAGCGTTTCCACCACCAGCTTCAGCCCCTGTGCCCGACTGATTACCCTGGGGAGGGAGGGAGGGGGGTAAGAGGGCTTCCCGGCTCAGACACTCCCTTGCCCCTTGCCCTGCTCGCCACTCCCTCCCATTTTGGCTCACTGGTCCCCATCCTGGGCTCTAGTGGAGGGAAGAGGTTGACACTCTGGGCTCACAGTGCAGACACCCCCACCCCCACCCCCACCCCCAGACCTCCACCTCCACTGCCAGGATGTCAAAGTATTACCTGATGGGGCTGGGGTGCTGATTCAACCCAGGGATGCAGTGTGTTGTGGGGATGGGGAGATAAACTTGTGCGGAGCACGCAGAGGGCAGGCAGGGACGGAGGGGGTGGGGAGGTGGATCATCACAGCCAGGAAAACCCTCGCTGGTCAGTCAGTATCCACCCCGTTCACGTCCCCACCCGTGGAAATTCCCGACTCTGGGTGGGGGTCGGGGTGACTGCCTTACTGGTGAGATCCCCTGCTACAAGTGTTACCTGGTGGGTAGTCCCTGGGATGGGGGGGAAAGAGGGGGGAAGCAGGAAACAAAGTCTGTCACTTCACGGGGAGGGCCAAGTGTCACCCCTGAGGGTGCCACCCAAGGGAGAGCTGCAGCTGAAGGATGGGAGGGTCCTGCCTGTGGCCACTTGCGCTGTGCCCTGCAGGATTATGTCACGTGGTGGGGGGGGGGTCACTGAGGGGGGTGCCCGTGGAGGGTGACTGCTGGGGCCGCAGTGAAACCCAGTGAGAAGCGATGTCTGGAGTGGGGGACGGGGCTCCCTGTGGGGTCACAGGCAGGAAGCAGGGGCAGGTGGGGTGCTGGCCGTTGGGGTGTGCCTGCCCAGGGCACCTGAGCGGGCGCAGGGTTCGCAGCAGCCGCAGCACCCTCAGCATGCCCAGGATCTTGGTGCCGCTGTCGGAGATCATGGACACCAGGATGTCGATGACGGAGATGAGTACCAGCAGCCCATCCAGCACGTTCCAGCTGCTGCGCAGGTAGGCCTGCTCCCCGAAGCACCAGCCCAGCGCCACCACCTGAGGACGCCCGTGCGTCACCGGCGCTGCCACCTCCCTGCAGTCAGTCCCCAGCCCTGCCCTCCATTTGTGACCCAGGCTCTCCACCCCCACCGAGCGCCAGATGGCTCCAAACCAACGCCGACCCCGCATCACCTTCACTGTCATCTCAGCCAGAAAGACTGCGGTGAAGATGTAATTGGAAAGGGTCAGGAAGATGCGTTCCTGTAAGAGAGAGCAGGCAGGTGTTGCCACTGGGACCCCCTCCTCGGGCCATGTCTGCTCTGCACGCGGAAGCCAGGAGCTGCCTCCAATGTCTGAGTCAGAACAAAACCCCCCACTCTTCCCAGCAAAGCAGACAATCTCCTTCCTGTTCTCCCCCCCACCCCAACTCAGACAAACACACACACACACACACACACACACACACACGGAGCCAGCGTCAAGCCCCCTGACTCATTTGCAGCTCTGGCCACAGTCCCACTCTTGCCCCTGAACAGAACTGCCCCCCACTATCTCCCCACTCAGACACACACACACACACACACACACACACACACACACGGAGCCAGCGTCAAGCCCCCTGACTCATTTGCAGCTCTGGCCACAGTCCCACTCTTGCCCCTGAACAGAACTGCCCCCCACTATCTCCCGGAGCGGCCTTGAGGGGAAAGTGCTTCCCACCGCAGTGCTGTCATCTGAGCCCCATATCTCAGGCCCTATTCACCAATTCCTTTCTTAAAACTGGAGCAGGATTTAGCTTGATCTCTCGACGCCCCACCCTACTCCCCTCTGCTCCACGTACTTGCTTTCCTGCTGTGTGCCCCAGAAACGGAGCCGCAGGGCAAGCTGGGGGCCTGAGTACAGGCTGTGCATCCCCAGGTACCATATTTATGCCAGGCACAGGGTGAAGCAGGGCAGGAAAGACGGCGACCCAATCCCCTGATATCTCTGGGCTGATTCCGCCGTTGGGTGGCCAAGAGAGGGGTGCAGAGAGCTGGAGAGGTGGCAGGCAAAGTGTGAGTGTCAGACGAAGCGAGAGCAGCGAAAGGGGAGAGGGAGGAGCACACACGTGACAGAGCTAGAGATGGAGGGGCTGAGTGGGAAGGTGGGGGAGAGACGTGGCCACAGTGAGCTCTGAGGCAGGGCCCTGGGCGGGAGGCAGACGAGGGAGCCAGTGTGACCAGCCACCCTTGCTCTGGGCGGGGGCGGGGGGGGGGTCCCCGGTGCTGTGCTCGCTCACCTATTCCCAGGCTGGCCCTCCACTCCCCAGGCTCCCTTCACCATCACCACCCCCACCCCCCACGCTGGCCTGGCTGGAGCCCACCCTAATGGAAAACAGAAGCCCCAGCGATGTCGAAAACTGAGCAATGGTATGCGAGGCAGCAAGGAGGGGCGGAGACCACCTCCCAGCTAGTGGTGAAAGATGCCAGGAGGGGCAGCAGAGCCCCCCCACCCTTCCAGGACCTGGATCACTGTGGGGCGACAGGCTGTGATGCCAGGCTGGGGAGAGACAGCTCCCAGGACCGGCCGGGCCCATCCTGAAGAGGTCAGGAACCGGGGGAGTATGTCCAGGTACGCCGGCCCATGGCCTCTCCTCCCCTCCCGAGGAGGACCGGCGGGTTCACAGCCAGGCAGAAGGGATCAGTGCTCCTCCAAACACCCCCGAAACCCTACTTGCTCGTGACCTGACCCTGAGGAGCAAAGGGCAGCTTCCCTCCCCGACGCGGCACCGCCAACGGGGCAGATTGGGCAGGACGCCTCCCCGTCAGTCACCAGGTCCTGGAGACCCTCTGCCACTCAGCCCGGCCAGGGCCAGTCTCACTGCTGGCCTCACCATGACACTCGCTGACTCACATACAGGCCTCACAAGCCCCTGGCGCATGAGAACAGGCCATCTGCAAACAGCTGGGTGCAACGAAGCTCACTTTTCCCCAGGCGAGCAGCAAGGCCCACTCCCCCAGCTGGCTGCTGTGTCACAGAAGGGAAACGGAGGCCGGCGAGGGACACAGGAGGCATCCTGGGGCATCAGTTGCACGGGTCAGAGTCTGAGAGACTCCTGGCTCCCTGCCTCCGTGTCTCTCTGGGCCTCCCTGCCCGCCTGGCCCGCTGCATGGGTGCTAACCCGCTAATCCGGGAGGGCTGGGCACCAAGCAGGCACTCAGCAGCCGCTGTGTCAGCCCCAGTGACTCACAGCGCTGTGCGGGTCAATCTTGGGGCGCTCCATGGCGATGGTGATGCAGTTGAGGAAGATGATGACGAGGACCACGTGGTCGAACATCTTGTGGGTGATGATTCGGTGACACAGGAGGCGGAACCTGCTCCGGGACAGAGGCAAAGGCTGAGTCGGGGGGCGGGGAGGAGGGGGGATAGCACTGCCCCTACCCATCCTGGGCCCTCCCATCCCCAGGCCCCGCTCTCATCTTCCCCCACGTCAGGGGGACACTTCTAGCTTCCCTGGGATGGAGTCGCAGGAGAATTTCCCATGAGAAGGAGAGGGTGGGGTGCAGGTCAGGGACCCCCTTGCTGACCTTGACTGAGGAGGGAAGATGAAGGCAGACCAGGAGTCTCGCTCCAGGCAGCAGGCAGGGAGCCGGGCCCGGACCCACGCTCTCATCCTTTCCCCTTTGCTCTGTAGAAGGATGGCCCGGGATGTGAGCAGGGCCAGGCCTCCAAGTTCCTGATCCCTGGCTCCTCAGCGGCCCCGTGGCCCTCACGCCTGGTCTACCCGCTCCACTCTGGCCCAGCCCTATGCCTGGCTTTTCTTCCTGTATTCTTAAAACCACCTCAGCATCTCCCCCAAACCCCCACTCAGCCCCCGAGCATGCCTCACTTCCTTCATCTCCCCACCCCCTCGCTTCCCCCAGGCTCTCCTCTCTTCCCGTCTCTGCCTCCAGCCCAGGCCCCTGCCTGCGTTCCCTCCTTCCCTCCCCGCTGGGCTTGGAAGCCACATCAATGATCAGACACTGTCCCCATCACAGCCGCCTGTTCGAAGACACGCCTGGCGTGAGGAGACACTGGACCTTTCTCACATGCTAACCCTGGGGTCCCAGGTCCCTGAGCCCCACCCCCGGGGTTAACGGTGGTGGTGAGGGGGTTGGGGAAAGGGTGAATGGGTAAAAGTGGGTGTGAGATCAAGGCTTGTGATGAGGTAGGGATAAGAGAGGGGGACAGAGGAGGGTATCAGTTTGGAGAGATGAGTGATGGGTCTTTCTGAGTCACAGTGGGAGGGCTATGAAAGATTCATACACATCTGCCCAAAGCCATCCTTATCCACCAAGGAGGCAGAGCTGCAGACCCAGGCATGACAAGGATCTGGGGCTCGGTGGGTTGGGCGGAGGGAAAAAGGGGCTGTTTGGAGCCTGGCGTCAGGCCTGAGACCCCCTCGAGATCCTCTGGGCGTGATGGTAGCTCCCTGAATGCCATACAACTGGGAGGGGGTCGTCCGGTCCTGCACCAGGTCAGGCACAGCTCCCCTCACTCAAGGTCAGGGGTGAGAGGTCACTGTGCCCACAGGGGCCTCACCAAGTTGCCCTCGTCATCGCCATCGTCCCCATCCAGCGGGGGATCATCGGGCCGCAGGGCCCGGGTCAGGCGTCCTGGCGCCGACTTGCCGTTGCAGTCCTGGTACTCAGAGGCTGAGCTGCGGCCACTGGCCGTGCGGTGCAGCCCGGGCACCTGCAGTGTGTCCGGCAGGTCAAAGGAGCTCTTAGCTTCCCGCTCCAGGGAGCCCCTGTGGCGGCGGTCACTGCCCGCTGGGCTGGTGCGCTCCTCTTCCGAGCTCTCCTCCTCGTCCTGGCTCTCCTGGCCCTCGCCCGACAACAGGGACCTCCGCTCCCCGCTCGGGCTCCTCCGCTTCAGGCTGGGGGCGCGGCCCAGGCTGTTCCGGCTGGAGCGCCTGCTAGCCCAGCTGCTGGCTGCACTCCAGGGACTGTGTGGGGAGCTGCGGGCGCTCGGCTGGGGGCCGAACAGAGGACAGAGTGGTCTCAGCCAGGACCTCATGGCCCCACGCCCCTTCACGTGCATCCTGGTTCCTGTGAGCCTCTCTGGCCTCACGTCGGGTACAGAGGTATGAACAGGAGCCCTGGACCTGGGTGCCTGGACTCACACCATGTGTGCGACCTCGGGCAAGTCACTAACCCTCTCCGTGCCTCAGTTCCCCATCTGTAAAAGCGATATGACCCTAGCACCTATTCCTCATTTAGGTGAGCGGCAGTGTAAAATCACAGCGAGAGCATGGGCCCTGACACCAACGTCCTGGATTAAAAGGCTGGCTCTGTCGCCTGCTCACTGTGGAGCTTCCCACAGATCACTTTGGCAATCTGAGACTCAGGTCCCCGTCTGAAAAATGGGGATAATATTGGTACCTACCAGATGGTTGCTCATGCATTAAGAGCACTTAGAAGCAATGTCTAGGACAGTGTCTGGCACAGAATCAGTAACTGGATGGGGTTTGCTATTATTAAGGTGAGGTATTATGAAGATGAGGCATCCCCTCCCATCTTACAGAGGGAAATGAGTCTCAACAAAGGACACTCGGGGAACAGAAGAAATAGAATTAGAACCCTGCTCTTTTGCCCCCCAGGGCCAAGGCTCCTGCGCCTGCCTGCCTTACCAGCCCTGCTGACGCCCCCTGGGCCTTGTCTACCCTGTGGCTCAGGGGCTGTCTTCCTCGGGCCTGCCCATTCCACCTCTCTTCCCTCCTGATGTCTGTACATCTCCCACTGTCGGGCCCCCACATGCACCCCCTACCGGTGACTTCGTCTCATGGGGTGCCCCCGGTTCGGCCGACCCGCTGCTGCTGGCGCGGCGGGACACGGGGCCCAGAACCTCGGCCAGGCCAGTGCTGGAGCTCTTGGGCAGCGACATGGGTGTGGCTGCCGTGTGGATGATGAGAGGGGGCAAGAGGCTCTTCCGCACCTCCGGGTGCTCTCCCAGAGACACCACTGCAGGGGGAGAGAGGGAGAGACCCTGAGTCCACTCAAGGCTGGCCTAGAGCCAGGGGCTGCCCCCGCAGAGAGATACTCACAGGCCAAGCGCTTCTTCCTGCCCCCACCGCCATCCAGGCTAGGCGAGAAGAAATCGGGCTCTGATTCGGACTTGGTGGCATCTCCCTAGGGTGGGAGAGCAGCGGGCCATTAGGAACCTGGCCGGGCAGGGGGTTGGTAGGGTGGACCGAGGTCTCCCTGTCTTCACACGCACACACCACATATAGGCCACAAGGAACCAGCAACCACGGCACGAGGCATGCACTGGCTCAGGCCAGACCACCCAGGCTTGGGGCCCAGGGCTCTCAAGGGCCTGTGATACCTCAGAGAAGGCCACGGCTATCCCCAGAACCCACAGCACAACCATCACGGCTGGGACTGGCTTCAAGAATGGCTGAGGGGAGAGGGGATAGCCTGGCAGGCAGGTGGCACAGGCCAAAGGGAGCTGGGGACCTGAGTGAAGTAGTCACTAGAGCCTCATTTCCAAAGGCCACTTGTGCCCTCTGCTTTCCCTCCATGGCTGCCCTCCCCTGAGCCTCAGACCCAAGGCCCCGGAGAAAAATTGAAGGACCCCAGACAGAGCAGTTCAGCCCAAGGATGCCACTTCAGTCCCTCTACTTCTTCCCTCCATCTTCCCCAAGCCCCCACCTTCTCCCCTGGCCCCATTTTTACCTCTCTCCCTGTCTCTGGGACAGTTTTTTCTTCCTCCTTAGCAGGTCAGTAGGTTCCCCAGTAATTACACACTCCTCCTTAAGAAGTTATTAAGAAATACTTGATTGCTACTTTTGATAAGGACATAAATATTGCGTAATTGGCATCTCAGGGGATCATTTTCATTAACTCAGTTTACATCCCTAACGAGGTCTTTAATTATCAAGTGGGATCTCCAGGGGGCTGCTTGGGATGTGCAGCACCATGGGGTCCCATGGCAACCCTGGCTTTGCCCGAATTCTGGTGCCAGTGCAGGAAACAGCAGGGCACCGGCTCAGTGTGGGGGCCAGGGGAGGAGCATGCCCCTGAGTACCTGCTGGACCTCCTGGGTGGTCAAGGGGCCAGAGACACAGAAGTAGATTTTAAATTCTGGTACATTCTGGCAAGAGGCACACACCACCCGCCCCCCCCCAACTCCTCCAAAGCCTTGTTCTGAGCCGAGACAGCTTGTGGGGTCTCCAACAGGGGCTCAAGGCAAGGAGGAGAGGAGAGAGATCGGGGAGCACGGTCTGCGGCCACAGATCCCGACTTCACTGAGGCCCGACGACCCAGACTCCTCGGGGACCGCAGTGGAGGTACACACATGCGGTGTACCACCCACGTGCACACAGAGGATTCTAAGTCCCTTCCTTCTCCGGCCCATCCACTGGTCTGGTGGGACGGATTGGCGCCCTTTGCGGGTGAATAGGGCAGAGGCAAGGAGGTCCTCCCCTCAAATGTCCTCAAGGGGGAAGGGACTTAAAATCAAAGCAAACCTCACGACACCAAGGACCACCATGGCCACCACAGGTTGCACAGCAGCTGAGCGTGAACACAAGCACAGACACGGAGGCAGAATGGGGGCGTGGGGCACGGGGGGCATGCCGACTCATGATCGCATACCTACCCCCTGGGAGTCGACAGGCAGCTGAATACAGCTTAACTGTCCACTCGCATCTTCCCGTTTGCTGATTTCCTACAGGGAGAGGGGGAGGCAGGGGACGGGCGCTGGTTACAGGCGCCGGGCTTTCATACAGCAGCAGTGTCGAAAGAGGAAGAAAAGGAGGGGTGCAAACCCAACAGTGGGGGAAATGAGACATGGGGTGGGGGAGGAGAAGAAAGGGAACAGCATGGCCTTCCAGAATTCAACCACAGGTCCTGGAGCCAGAATGAATCTGAAGGGTGAGGGCAGAGGCCACAGAGATGGGAACAAGGGCAGGGAAGGAGACCGAGCCCCCCCATTAATCCTAATAATACCAGCTACCATTCACTGGGGGCGGCGTGGCAGGCATCACACAACTGCTTCATTAACACTAGCTTACCTCCTCTCCAGGTGGGAAGGAGGTGCAGCTAGCACCCTCTTAGAGGAAGCACCTGAGGTTTGGAGAAGTTAAGAAAACTGCCCCAAGTCACACAGAGACTAAGAGATGCATCTGGGCCTCGTACCTGAGTCTCCAGCTCACCTCTCGCCGGCTCTGAAGCAGCCGGCCCGGGAGGGTGGGAAGGAGGGGTCGATGGAAGTCAGAGGTGGGGGAGGAGACAAAAGGCCAGGAGCAAGAACAGGCCTCTTCACTCCTAACTCCAACTCAGAATGCTCCTACCAGGATGGGATGTGACAGTAACACTGGGATGATGGCTACAATGTTGTTTGATGTCAATGAACGGCCTCACACAGGGCCTGCTGCCTGTTCATTTAATTAAGTGTGCGGATGATAAATATACAGGGATTCAGGGCGCCGCCCCCTGCAAGTCAGAGTATAAACAGCCCAGCTGGCCTGGTCCGCTAGGCCACCCCCTCCTACCTCTTGGCAGGGTGGCAAGGCCAGCAGGGAGCCACCCTTGAGGCCTCCTGCTGGTGACGCCCAACAAATTGGGGGTGGCCACTGCTTCCACTGAAGTAGGTTGCCTCGTTTGTAAAAAAGCAGGTCATCACAACAGCCGAAGCCAGCCTCTTCTGCCAGATGGTGGGGCACCCTCAGAGCCACATGTGTGCTCCCTGAAACTCCGTACAGCTGAGGGCAGGTGCCTCTGGAGGTGTCCAGGCCACTGGCACTGAGTGACCAACCTCCCCCCCGACCCCGGGGTTTAAGGGACAGTGAGAAGCTGGTCCAGCTCCTCTCACGGGCACTTCAGGGCCAGGCCGCTGCCCACCCCCTCGAAAAGGGGTTGATCCTGAAATCCTTTCGCCGTCCCACCCCAGACCCAAAGCATCCTGCCCCGAGTGAGACTCTCTCCCAGGCACTTGTCGAGGAGGGTATGGCCCCAGGCCCTGGCCAATCCCTCATGCTGGGGCAGCCACAAGCCCCCAGCAGGGCCAGAGTGACCAGGCCAGGCCCAAAGGCCAGGCTGCTCTCCATTCCCACACACAGCCTTTGCCGCTGCCTAGCAACCAGGCCGGCTCAGCGGCTCTCGGTTTAACAAGGTGTCTGCTGGAAGGACCAGTGATTTGGGGGTGCTGCCTGTGCCGGGCGTTTCCAAGACTGCCGAGCTGGCTGAATGGCTACTTGAGGGCGGGAGATAGGCTTGGGGTGTTTTCCATTTCCACAGAGTACCACAGGAATTTTTCTGCGAGAACGTTAGCTGTCAGGAGCTGTGGTTTGGAAGGGGCTGAAGGACCCCCGTCCCCACTCAGCTCCTCTTCCCACAGGCCGAGAGCAGTGGCCAAGTGGTGGGTCTCCATACAGACCTTGATTCTTGTGGGAGCACGCTGGCACCCTTAACCCTTCAGGCCCCAGGGAAACCCCAAATAAAAGTCCCATCCCAGGGAGAATACCAATGTCCCTCCCTCCCATCAAGAGGCCCAGCCATCACCCAAGGCAGGGCCTGCCTTCCCGACCTGCTGCCCTCCCTGCCACCCAGCGGGGAGGAAATGCAATAATGGGTAACTACGGAATTACAACGGGAGGAGGTCACTGTGGGAGAGATACACCCGCACCCGCCAGCCCAGCCCGGCCCACGGGGAAACAGCCTTCCCTTGAAAGGCTGAGAAAGAGTCAGAAAATAGATTTTTGTTTTTCCACCGTGTGCTGGGTATTTATAGACCAGGCCGCAGCGGGAGTTTCCATCCGGGTCACCCGGAGAGAACTGGACCGAGAGCTTCTCCACACCCAACCTGGAGCATTTCTAGGTTGAGCCGACCTGCCCTGTGCTAGGCGCTGGGATGCTGGGCTGGGCCTGGGGCTTGGACGGGAAGAGCGGCTGAGCTAAGGGAGCAGAGCGGGGTGCAGCCCTTCAGGCAGAGGCTGTGTCCTGGCAGGGCAAGGGCGGGATCCATGTAAATCAATATTAATTGATGATGCTGCCTGTGACGAAGGTGATGGAGACTGGGCTGGAAATAGGATGCTCATCTCTGCCATGCCGGCAGCTAATTGGGCTCATTTCTCACCCCGGGCAGCTCAGCCCTGTCCGGGCGCTGGTGGCATCTTCACCAGCTCAGCCAAAGCTCAGATGACTCGCTTGCAAGCTTCCCCCACCCCTCGGCTCAGATGGGTTCCCTCCAGATGTCCCCGAGCGCACCTGTGCTCAGGGATCCAGCTGCGCCGTGCGTCAACACTCATCCCGTCCAGCTCTCTAGGGAAGCACCTAGCCGGCTTTGTGGGGGAAGCCAACTCGGCAGCTAACCTTGGATCCAGAGATGCTCTGCCGCAACAACCACCGGGTCTCTCAAGTGCCGAGGGGCTGCCTGCAACCCAGAACCCCCACTCCTAGTTCCCCAGCCTAGTCTGAGGGGCGCATCCTGCAGAACCTCCCCGGACACCACAGCTCCAGCGGGGCCGCCGATTCCTCCTGGAAGTGGACTGCTGAGGGCAGGGGGTTACCTCCGCCTGGAAGCCCTCCACCAGGATGGCAACGAGCAGGTTGAAGAGCACGTAGTTGCCAAAGGTCATGAGGGCGATGAAGTAAAGGGCAGCCCAGGATGACGTGGAGGCCATTCCGTTGTAGAGCACCTTGTTCCAGTCCTCCTGGGTCAGGATCTGCCGGCCGAGGATGGGAGTCAGGGCCTTCACCGGCGGGCACCCCACCACCCTGCCCACCCTGCCCTGTTACCCTGGCACCTGAAAGACAGTGACGATGGCCCAGAGCAGGGAGTCAAAATTCTTCCGGTCCGGCAGCGTGTCCCCATCCCTCTCAGATGCAAATTTGCAGCCAAAAAGATGCATACCCAGGATGCTGAAGACATAGGAGCCACAGGATGGGGGTCAGGGCCCCCAGCAAACCCTGCCCCTCAGGCCCTCATCCCGCTGGCACGGATGCCACACCTGCCTCACCTGAAGATGAAGATGAACAGCATGAGTAGCATGCAGAAGGTGGCCACGTTGTCCATGGTCTTCATGAGCACCACCAGCTGCCGCTGCAGCGCCGGCAGGAAGCGCACCAGCTTCAGCACCCGCATCAGGCGGAAGGTCCGCAGCACCGACAGGCCGCCCCCCTGCTGGCCCACGATCTCCCACACGCTGCGAGGGGCGGGAGAGGGGCGGGTGGCCAGAGCCCGAGCCTGAGCCTGAGACCGCTGCATACTCACCCTCCTCCTGCCCCGTCCTTTAGGAGGGCCCAGCAGCACCTGAGGGTCTGGACTGACCAGCGCTGAGAAAGTGGGCAGCAAGGGGCCCTTGGGCCTCCAGGCAGGAGCTCCAACATCTGGGTGACAGCTCCAGCCCTCCCCACCCTCCCCTCTAGGCCAGTCCTCTCCCTCAGTCGGCCAAGGCAGCAGCCTCAAGTTACGGAATGCCTGCTTTGTTCTCTTCTAATGAAATTTAAAGCCAATTCCGAAAAAGCAATAAAGCAGTTCTTCTGGCCCAGGGCCTGGGGGGTGTGGGGGGCAGTGGAGCACTTTCCCAAGGTCTTGGAAACCCTGAAGCAAGTTGCCAGCGTCTGCGACAGTCTCCAAGCATTTTGTAAGCAGGGACAGCTGGCTGGGCCTTACACTTCCTCCAACTCCTCTCCGAAGCCAACTCCCCAGTCCTTGCCCACCCCAGGTCTGCATGGGGTCGAAGACAAGGAGTGGAAACGAGAGCAAAGACTTCAGAGGGGCCCAGCCAAAGCAGATAGGAGGCCACGTTCCGCGTGAGCAAGGTAAGGCCCAGGGAGAGGGTGGAGCGCAGCGTTGGGGGCATGGAGAATCCTCAGCTGGGGGAGCGTAGAGCCTGTGGGTCAGTGGGGCCTGACTCCAGATCCCTCCACCCCAGAGGAACAGGCTGTGTGGCTCCTCGCCCCAAGCTACCCCGAGGGCACTCCTCAGGCAAGAGGCAGCAGAGGGGCAGTCATACCTGATGACAACAATGACACCGTCAAAGATGTTGTAGGGGTTCTTGATGTAGCCAAAGGGACCATACACGAGCAGCTTCAGGAGCATCTCCAGGGCAAAGAGGCTGGTGAAGACGATGTTGCTGATTTCCAGGGCGTTGGTGAGCTCCTCAGGCTGGAGGACAGGGTGGGCATGAAGCAGCCAAGGCTTGTCCCTGAGCCCCTCATCCCAGTCCTCCCAAACACCTGGCCCCATGGAGAGGGGGAGAGGGACCGGCAAGCCAGCGGGTGGGAGTGGGGGTGTTGGGAGAGGGCAGTAGTGGTGCTGAATGCTCAGGCTAATGGGGAGGACCCTCCCCCAAAGGGTCCATGAGAAAATGCACTCAGGGGTGGCCACTGCACAAAGCCCCCCAGCCCCTGGCCATTTCCAGCTCTGAGGATCCTGGGGCCACAGGCTCACGGGAGGCCTATGCTGTGGGTTCTGCCCACCTCCTACCGGGGGCTCCGGGACCCATCCTGTCCTGTGCTACCGCGTCAGCTCAGCAGGCCCAGGCCAGCAGTGCACTGCTGCTGGCCGGTCCCAGAGGGTGACTGCCAAGACCTCACACACATACGCAGTCACGCAGCCACATGCAGATCACAAGGGCTCTACGATTACTCTGTGGACTTGGCAGCCTCCTCCTGGACGACGGTTGACGACGTTGCTTTCTTCCAGACACGCACACAACTGCATACAGGTACACACAAACACGCACAAATGGGTACATGCACACGCACATATACAGAGACACACGAACAAGTATACACACGCAATACCTGCGTGCGTGCACACAGAAGCACGTACACACAAACACACTGATGAGCAGAAGGGAGACCCCAGGAAGGGTTGTCACAGATGAGGTGGCACCTGGAGCTGCTACCTGAGTCTAGGACACCCAGGTTAATTCCCCACCTATCCCGTCAACTCACTGTGTGACTGACCTTCAGCAAGATGCTTAACCTCTCTGGTAATTTCTTTTATGCTCCTACCCAGGGTCTGGGATTGGGACTGAGGATACAACCTAGGGAGGTCATCAGAACTAATGACAAACTTTACTTCGTCTGCTATTCCAGTGCAGAACATTAAGTACCTCCTCCCTTTTACTATTAAGCACCTACTGTATAATCCACCAGGTACTGTAAAATCCACCAGGTATGCAAAAACATGCCATCTGTGCTCCCTGCCTCCTAGGAGCTCAGAGTCTAGCTGGAAACAAGCTGTACACACACAAAACAGCTGGATAACCACAAGAGACCTTAGAGGCTTTGGTGCCAAAATAAATTATCCAGACAGTAAATCCAGGAGTTCAGGGGAGAGAAGGTGAGGGAGGAACACGCTGGGAAAGCCTTAGTCGGGAGGCAGCACTTGAAATGAACTCCGAGGGTGCGTGGGGTCTCTCCAGGCAGAGGGAAGGGGAAGGCATCCCAGGGTCGAGCCAGGGAATGAGCCATGTCTGGGGAGAAAGGGAGGGGCCTGGCCAGGCTGCAGGCTGCAGCTGCAGAGTGAGATATGATTGGCTCACTGGAGTCCAACTGCCCACCTGATGAGGTGTCTTGACCACCCAAAAGCCCAAGATCCGTAGTAGCTACTCAAGAAGTTTGAATTAAATAACCAAGTGAAGCCCTTAGTCCATCAGACATCTCCCCCTGTTTACCCAGCTGCCTCATCTGGCCGGCTGCCCAGGTAGGTCACCCAACCATGGAGCCAGGCCCTGGGCACCGCCAAATGTATCCTAATAGCCCCAATATGTGCGGCCAGCCTGGGTGGGAGGGGGTAGAGCTGGAAGGCAGGGTCTTCTGATTGACTGGCAGGTGAGGGGCATTTGGGGGCTCAACAGCTACTTAGAAGGAGAGAAGCTCTCAGTCTCAGCCCACGGATGGATTCTCTCCAAAGACAGGTCTGGGGAGCAGGGCCGGGGTCAGCAGGTGGGGCCGAGAGCCAGAGGTCCAGAGAGCGAGTGGCTGTCGTGGGGGCCAGTGTGGCATGGAGCCCGTTGCTCCAGCAGATCTTGAGTGAGATTTTGCTCTCAGACTGTGAGTGGGGGCATGCCACCTGACCTAGCAAATGGGGTTCACAGGGAGACAGGACCTTTGGTCCCTCCAGCGGGAGCACAGTGCAGGTGGTGGGGAAGGGGCCACGGTCAGTGAACCTGCCTCCCTGTCACTCTGCAGTCTGCCCAGTTGTCCATCCTTGGATTGGATAAAGATGGTAAGCACAGGTCACACTGGTGCGATGCTCTGTAGGTTCCCAGGCTCAACGTGTGTCTCACCTTGTACCATCCACACAACAGCGCCCCCCACCCTCGTTTTGCAGATGATCAAAAGCGGTCAAAAGATGATGAATGACCAGCACAAAGTCATAGGGCAGGGAGAGCCAGGGAGCGGGACCCAATCCCCCCTGACTCTGAGTCCAATAATACTAGGCTGTCAGGATCCAAGAGTGCAGTGAGGGGCCTGTGAACCCAGACACGGGGATGGACTGAATACGTAATGTGTCTTCTTACATATATAAAATTATATTTCACATGAACGTAGATGTATGAATAAAGAATGAGTCTGAAAGCATCACTGAGGTGCATGTATAATGGGTGAATTTTACGGCATATAAATCATACATCCAAAAAAAGCTGGCAGAAACAAAAATTAATAAAATAGTGAAAGCACTATAGCTTTTGCTATCATGTATTTACTTAATTAGTGAATGCTTAAAGTACAACTACTACCAGGCGTGTGGAGGAGGGGTGTTCTCACCGTTTCCTGGTGTTGTCTACAGGGCTTACGACAGTCTGTACCTGAGGGCTCACAGATACACACAGACACACACACTCACCCGCCAGCGCACCAACCAAGAGCCTCATCAGAAGGATGGCGCGGGCTCCCCCAAGGCCTGCGTCACTGCCCTCGTAAAGGGGTGGCGGCAAAGCCTGGAGCTGCAGCGCGCCCGGCCAGCCTCCAGGAGGCAGTGGGACCCAAGAAGCAGGTCGAAAGGAGGGCCTGGCACTCTCCCCCCTTCCCCCACCCCCGCCTTCCCTCTCTCTCCTCACTGCACACACTTAGGGGCAATGCCTATTCCCTTCCAAGGCTCCGGTATCCCCCATGATCCATGGGAAAAAAGTCCTCCTCCCCCAGACAGCCAGGCCTGTCCAAGGTACTAAATTGGAAGCTGGGAATGTTCTGCAAATGCAGGACGAGGACACAGAGCCTCAGTCTTAGCAACACCGTTGCCCCAGGGACCAGAGCCGTGATCACAGCCACTGCAGCTGCAAAGGGACGGGGTGGGAGCCAACTTCTGCTAGGGCCCTCCACGGGCCCTGCACTGCTACTACCTTCCTCCCAGGAGTTCATTTCCTCCCTGTTCACACCAAACAAGGGAGGGATGTGGGCTTCGTTGACGGCAGGGAAACTGAGGCTCTGAGGTGTGGTGACTTGCTGGAGGTCACACCGCTCACTTAGAAAGGTGCTGAGCAAGGTGCATCTGCACGCCCCTCCACACCTCTCCATGCTGTTGCCCCCGCCACACACCCAGACAGCCCACACAGACTCACACAGGCCCATCAGGCTGCCAGGTGGTCCCTTCTCTGGTCTAGACTGCATCCTCCCTCCTGTTCACGAAGGTGAAGGCTCAGTGGGGGCTTCTGCAAGTGGAGGCCAGGCAGCCTGAGCTTCTCCCCCGCCCCGAGAGGCCCCAGGATCTTCTCTGTGCTGACGCTAATTGTAAATCTCCCATCTTCCATCTCCCAATGCTTTCCCTCCCCTTAGCCTGTCAGCTTGGAGTAACTGGGCCCCAGGTAAGCTGCTCAATACCTCCCAGCCCCAGGACCCCCCTGAAACCCAGAGCACCTCCATCCACTAACCCTTAAAGTGCTCATGGTATGCACAGCACTGCTAAGAGGTGGGGTGGAACCTGAAGGCAGGAGGCCTGCCAACTCGGAGACTTTGCACCTGGGTGACCTCAGGCAAGTCCTTTAACCTTGCTGGTTCCCAGTGGTCTCTTCTATTAAACAGGGCAACACCTCCTTGTGACGAGGCTGCCCTGCCAGATATAGGAGTTACAGCCTGTGAAAACACCCAGGCCAGGGTCCTGCTCAGGTGGCCCCGTGGGCACCGACAGTGGCAGCAGTCCTCTCATGTGGCAGGACAGAGTGTCTGCAAGGCCGAAGCTAAGCACCACGTGTGGCCAGACACCAGGAGGGCCCCAGGAGCTCAAACCGGCTGAGGTCAGTGGGCCAGTGGGGAGGAGGACTCCCGTGGAAGGCATCCCCGGCCAGAGCGGCGCGAGCAAAGGAGCAGAGGAGGGAACGTGCAGGGCGCGCTCCAGGACCAAGGGTCAAGCGTCTGCCCTGGTCAGAGGGTGGGAGGGACCACTGGGGAGCAAGGCTGCCAGGTAGGTGGGGCCCAGCCAGAATGGCCTTGACTCCGCTCCCCGACTTGACCCAGGCTGGCCTTGCCTCTGCCCATGATGCTGCCATTGAGGCTTCTGGGGGGAGGCAGGAGATGTGCAAAGCAGTATATTCAGAAGATTAATCTGCTGCAGTAGTGGCAGTGTGCGGATGGCTTGGAGAGACAAAGAGATGGAGGCCAATTAGGGGATACTGCAGCGGTCCAGGCGCGAGGCCTGAGAGCCGCCTCTGGCAGACAGGGATGTGCCTTTTGAAGGGAAGGTGCAAGGCGGGGACAAGCCAGACCAGACCTGAGGAGAGGCCTATACAAGTCACCCCAACCCTGCCAAGCTCCACCTTCACCCCCCATCTCCTCGGCTGCCATCTGTTCCACGGACCCTGAAATCTCTGCTCCCCAATTCTGACTCCTCAGCTCACCTCACCTCTGCCTTTGGCAGTCCTGCCTGCTGATCCCACACCCCAAAGAGGTGGTCCAGGTGGGCCTCAGTGATGGGGTGAGGGTCACTGGGTCAGTGGGACCTCCCCCCTCCTCCTCCTCCTCCAAGGAGGTGTGGGAGATCAGGGCACGCCTGGGCGGCAGGAGGTTTCTAGGAGACCTCACAGGCCTCGTCATACAGATCGTGGCCTTGCTCTTCGCCGTCAACGTCGCCTCTCAGCAAGTTCTTCTAACCCCTCATACCCACTGGGCCCATTGTTAGGTGTCACTGTGCTCCAGTGCCTCGTAACCAGCGGTACTTTAGCCCCTCCCCATGGTCTCCTGCCAGCTCCCCAGAGCCACCCCAAGGGAACACACAAGCCAAGTAAGTGCAAGGCACCCACAGTGCTCGCTCAGCTTGCAGACGGTCAACCCAAAGCTTCTGTGACTTAAAATTTTGCATCTGTGGCCCCTGCCCCTCACTAGCCTGCACAGTCCCTCGCCCAGTTGTGGTGGACCGTTTAAAGGCTGCCCTCAGGCCACAGACCTCAGAGGGCTCCTCCTGTCTTGCCAGCTCCAGCCCAGGTAAGTCCCCACCCCCTCTGTCTCTCTGCTGCAGCTGTCGAATTGCTGAGCTTTGCTAGTCACGAACCTGTGCTGACTGGACAGGGGAATATCCTGCTGGGGGACCAAGGGCTGCTCTGTGCCCGTATTCATCTTCCTCTATTGTTGGATCTCCATCTTTCACCCCCAAGAGCTGCCTCAGACCCTTTCCCTCTCCTCGGCCCCCATCCCCACTCCCAACCTGGCCTCCTGCTTCATGGGGCTCCGCTTCCCTCCCCCAGACAGCTCTGTGTCCTGCAACCTACTCATCTCTCTTCCCTCCTGGAAGGCAGCCAGCCCCTCCTCCATCCGCACCTCCACCCCACACCCCCCTGGACTCCATTTCATTCCATCAGTTGTCCCTGTTTCCCTCACTTCTCCAATATCCCTTCCCCTGCCTAAAAGCAGAAACCTTCGCATGGATCCAGGCCTATTCACGCCCGAACCCCAGGCCCCACCCGTCCAGCTCTCTCCAAGAACCCTCTTCCCAGCCCTCCTCTTCTGGATGCCTGGGCAGTACCTGAGCCTGCTGCAAGCCCCTCCTGCCCGATGACTACCTCCCTCTACTTCCCTGACCCTGTGCCGGCCACCTCCTGCCCCCTTAGGGCTCTTCTCCCTCTCCGCTGCCTTTCTCCCCTCAGGCCAACATTCCTGAGTTCAGCAGAACCCACTTCCCCCCTGGGCTCCCCCCCTCCTCCATCTCCCACCTCTCCAGATGTCACTGGGGTGTGGACAACGCAAAACAATCTCCTTCCAAGCCTTGGTTCCTCAACCAGAGAGCCAACCTGCCTGACAGCCTTCCCAGGATGGCCCACGGCCAGCTCAAGGGCGGCAAGTCCAAAACAAACCCTTTCACCTCCTCTCCCAAACCTGCTCCTTTCCCGACTTCCCAGCTCCATCCCTCTCCAGGATTCAGTTTTGGAACCTAGGAGTTATCTAGGATTTATGCCTGCCCTTCATCCCTCTAGCAGCAGGTGCCCGGGCTCACAGACCTTGGCAATGGAATGGCTGTGCCCCCACCCACTCGTTCTATTCCCCCTCCGCCATACCGGGGGCCATCATTGCCTCTGATCTGAACGATAGAAATAGCCTCCGGGTCCCTCCCCCAAACCAGCCCACACCTAACTGGAAACTCCAGCTTCCACAGCACTGCTGGACTCACTTCACTGCTGCTCAGACAACTCGGGGTGGGGTGGGGGAGGCAACACGACGGTCCTTCAGAGCATCCTATGCCTCCCTGTACATTCCCAGGCCAGGCTGCCAGAATCCCCCACAGTCCCTCCACCGGAACCCTCTGCTCCTGGCCTCAGCTACCAATCCCACTTATCTTTCAAGGCAACCCTCAAAAGCCACCTCCTTCAGGAAGCCCTCCGAAATCCCCCATCTGGGTGTAAACATCTGTCCTCTGTCCCCAGAAGTCTCCCTTATGGCATTTGGCGTAATCATCCATGAAGCAGAATGACTTTTCTGCTGGAACCTAAGTTTCTTGGGTGCTCCTGGCACTGCCCCCACCCCCCATTCTATTCTAAAGTGCTGTGCACAGGAAGTGCTCCCCATGTTTGCTGAATTGGGGGAGTCCTAGAGCCAGACGACACCTGGAGGAATGTGAGCACCCCTTTGGCTGGCCATCTCCAAAAGAGCGCCCTTCCCCCTCCCACATCTGGAGAACCTTTGAAAGTCTGGGACCAGGGCAACTGTAAAAGATCATCCCCCCAAGTCTTGCTTGGCCCCCAGCCCCAGCTCCTCTGCCTGGAGGCCAAGGACTCCTGGGAGGCCCAAGGAATAAGACAGGTGTCTGTAAACCCCTGTCCTCGAAGGCCACACTGGAGTATCCATGCCTGTGTCTATCTTCTGGGAAAAGGGTCCCAGCTTCCAGCAGAATCCAAAAAGAGCCTGTGAATCCCCTCCAAGTTAAGACCTACCACATCTGGACTCTCCCCCACCCTACCCCACTCCCAGCTTCCCTTGCCTTGAACAGCTGACTTCACTCACTTATAAATAGAAACCCTCCCTGGACATGTATCTAGAGTGACAGGATGGGGAAACAAGCAGAATCATCACCTGCCCTGTCCTCTCCTGGCCTGAAAGGCTGTGTATTTTGGACCCTCCCTCTCTCTTCTCTGCAGGCCAGGAGACCACTGGGCTGTGTGCCCTACCCACCTCCCCACATGCTGTTGTCCCTCTTCTAGAATATGAGGTTGGCCCCTGCCCTCAGCAGCCCCAAACCAGGAAGGGGGTAATTCGGAAGCTCCTGTGTCCTTAAGACCCCATTCTCCTGGAGGGGCCTTGCCCCGCACATACTCAGGCAGAGACAGGTTCCAGGAGACAACCTCTCTTCTGTGCTCCAACAGCACGCTGGATGTCCCACAGGCACCTTGTACGCAATGCCCTCCAGCCCAACTCTGCACAAGCCCCAGTGCTCCCCCTTGAAGCAGAAACCTGGGTGTCATCCTCGCCACCTCCTCCCCACAGATATCCAACTGGTGTTGGGTTCTACAGATTCAGCCACCTGCCAGCTCTCCCCAGCCCTCTTCTCTCTGTCTCCAGGGACAGAGATGTATGAACTGGCCAGACCACTGCAGTAGCCCTCTGGTGGGCCTCCCTGCCTCCTGTCTCCCTCTCCCTTCTACTCCCCGCGTGGCTTCCGGAAGCCTTTTCATAGAACACAAACACATATCATCGACCTGCTTAAAACTTTTTTGGGGAACCTGTCACCTTCAGGATAAAATAAATCCAAACTCCTTCCTATGCGTCTCAGGACCTAGCTCTGAGTTTTTTTCCAAACTCATCTCTTGTTACTTGCCCATCCCAGCCCCCACCCAGTGCCCTATTCATTCTGAACTCCTTATAAATCTCTTCGTTTGTTGTGTCTGGTGCCTCTGGCCCTCCCCCATGCTGTGCCCTACCCTCTACCCTTCACTAGCTACTTCCCACTCTCCATTCAAACTCAGCTCTTAGGTCATGTGCTACTGAAGCCCTCCTTGAATCCTTTCCCCAGTCTGGGTCATGGGCTACTCCTCCGTGCATCCTTTCCAAGCACATATTACATCAAGTTAGTGTGACTGTTTACTTGTCGGTGAGGTCTTTGAGAGGACGGACGAGTGCCCCGGCCCAGTGTTGTACTGGAGCGTCTGGTTGTGCACCTCTCTTCCCAACTCCACATGCAGTGACATCACATTGGTAGCTTGAAATCAGCCATAGTGGAAGCATTTACACCATGGAAATTGGCAAATACTGTAAACACCACAAATCAGGACAATTTTTTCTTTCTAAAGGGCTGGTTATTAAACATTTATCAGCATGCCACTGCTTAGGCCCAACTCTGATGCACAAAAAATGTGTGTGGAATGGCTGGCTGGCTGGCTGGCTGGCTGGATGGATGGATAGTTCACAAGTTCCCTGTTCCAGGCACTGCCCCCTAGTGGATGGGGCACACACAAGCCCGCCCTCCGTCAGATCACACTTCCGATCTGAAGTTATATTCTTTTATTTTAACAGGTTTTTTTTTTTTTTTTTTTTTTGCGGTACGTGGTCCTCTCACTGTTGTGGCCTCTCCCGTTGCGGAGCGCAGGCTCCAGACGCGCAGGCTCAGCGGCCACGGCTCACGGGCCCAGCCGCTCCGCGGCATGTGGGATCCTCCCGGACCGGGGCACGAACCTGTGTCCCCTGCATCGGCAGGCGGACGCGCAACCACTGCGCCACCAGGGAAGCCCTGAAGTTATATGCTTGCTCCCTCCTCAGAGTCCCGTGTCTTTGTCCTCCTCACCAGCATCTCTGCACAAACTAGCCCTGCCGCTGCTCCGCCAGCTGGTGGGTTAAGGGGTGGGAAAAGCAGGAGAGTGTGGACAGCATGGGGCCCACCTCGGGTAGGGTGGGGTATGACAAAATGGATGCCACCTTGGTCAAGAGGTTGGTAGAGAACAGCAGGAGTATCACTGTTCTAGGCAGGAAAACCGAATGATGGGTAAGATAGGTGACAGTGGGAGAGGACAGGTCTGGAAAGGGCACCAGCAACGGGCTGGGCTCCTTCCCCAGGGAAGCACCAGCAACACCCTCTCCAGTGTCCAAGAGTCTGATCAACACCAAGATCGATGGATACAACTACCTCATTAAGAGCACTGCAGGGAAACCATGAGCCTCTGGCCCTCGCCTCTGAGCATCTGCAGACGCTCTTCCTTGCTGTGTCTCTCAGCTCTCTTGCTCAACTGGCTCCTCCTCTTCTTCATCTGAGGCTCCATTGGAGCCTCTGTCTCCTGGTCCCTGCTCCGTCTATCCTTGTTTGCATCAGGGTCTTGGTCTGTCTTTGGCTCCCTCTCCGTATCTGTCTCTGTCACCCCTACATCTCTGTGCCTCCACCTGTCCTCTGTCTCCTCCCCCTGAGTCTCCATCTCCCTTTCTATATCTCTGACGTTCTTGCCTCTGTGTCTCTGCCTTCCTGTCTTTTTATCTCTCTCCCCCTGGGTCTCCATCTTGCTCTCTGTGCCCCCATCTCCCTATCTCTGTCTCTCTCTCCCTTTCTCTTTCTGTCTCCCTCTGTGTCTCCATATCCCCCTCTGTGTCTCTGTCTTTCGCCTCCATGTCTCCTTGCACTCTTCCCTGCCCCCCTCAGCCTGCTCAGGCTCAGGGACCCAGATGGCGGGACTTTCATGTCGCAGTGCCTGCAAGCACAGGGCCACGGCTGCTTCTGGGATTTTCTACCGCTCCCAGCCCGAGCCTGCCGGGGCCGCAGTCAGTCCTCTGCCTGGCCTGCTGGTGACTCTCACTCACCCCTATGGGGCCCTCGGCAACCAGGTATTGGGACAAACTCCTCCCTGGAGCAGACATTGTGCCACCACTGAGTGGGGACTCCCTGCTGCTGAGGACTTGGGAGGCTGTCCCCCGCTTTCCTCAGGAACTTGGATAAGGATATGTTGCAGGCACCGTGACTGATTGCTATTACTTCTTCCCCAAGGGGGTGTCCTTCTTGATATCTAACTGAAAGCCCTCTTGCTGCAGCTTCATCTGCCCTCAGTCTCTGTGACTCAGCTTCTTTCCAGCACAGTCAAAGCTTCCACCAGCAGCCGAGGAGGTGCCCCCGGGGGGAGGGGCATCTGACCACGGCCAGAACTGGGGTAAGGGAGAGGAGGCTGAGATTCAGGCTCGGGAGCTGGCGTAGTGGGAGCTTAGGAGCTGCCGCCACCTGGATAGCGGCAGCAGAAAATGCCGCCACAGCCAGCCTGACAGAGCAGAGCACCTCTCCCCAGGAGGCTGGCTGAGCAGGCGTGAGCCACACACACCCACGCCCCATGCGCCCAGACACAACACGCCCACCAAAGTGCCATACTCCCCACCTGCTGACCCTGTAGCCGGTGTCCTTGCCCCGCCTCCACCTCACCTCCATAGGAAAGGAACAGGGTATAGCCGGCTGGGTGGGGGTCATTGAGGCAAAAGGAAGGGGCGTCAACATGGTTGATGGCGATGGGGGAGGGGCCGGGGTGCACCCGGCGGGACAAGGCAGTTGGGGTAGGAGCTGAGTGGGGTGGACGGTAAGGGAATTCAGAACCCCCTGAAAAGTGAACATCTCACGTTTGCTCCAGCCGGGCTTGGACCTAGGATACCCAGCCTCGACTCAGACCCACTCCCCGCACTGCCCCGTGGCCCCGCCCCATGGGTGCCCCACCCCTGCCCCACCCGTGCGTGCGTGCTTGCGCGCGCACTCCACACCTCTGGCTCCACGTGCCTGTTCCCATTAGGTTGGGGCAGTACCTGGCTTTGGTCGGCACCAGGGAAGGTCTGGCAGCCCCGACCCTCCCTGAGCCCCAGGACAGAGAACACCCAGGGGAGAAGAGCACAGAAGGGCCTGTGAACCGCAGCACCTGCCTGCTGGCCTCCCTCGTTTTCCCAAGAATCCGACAAGGGGGTGACCTGGAAGGCCAAACTGGGGGGAAGGGCTGCCTTCTGAAAGGATTCCTGTGGGGAATGAAGCCATAGCCGGTTGTGAGGCCCCATGGTACCTGCTCCCACCTCCAGTGTGGGAGTGGGGTCAGTGGGGTTCCCCAGGCCACCCCGGCTGTTCTTGCACAGCTCAGCGAGAGAAGACAGCCTCCTCCCCCTCAGCCCAGATCCCATTGCCGGCTGCCAGCAGCCGCGCAAGACAAGCCTGCTTCCTCTTCCACATGACAGCCCTTCAAATATTTGAAGACAGCTCGCCTGTCCCTGCTGAGCCTCCTCTTCTCCTGACTAAACATCCAGGTTCTTAGAACGATTCCTCAAGCGCAATGGTTTCAAGTCCCCTCACCATGCTGGGAGCTCTCTTCCACCCAGAGCTGCCCTCCCCGTTCACAGCACGGCTCCCAGAACAGAGGCCAAGAGCAGATGGCCTCCCTCCCTACCCCGCCCAGGGGCAGGCTCCAGCCCTCCACTCCTCACCTCTGCCTGCACAGCCCCCTGCTGCCTCCAGTCAATCACACCCCTAATTACTGAGTCAGGTGAATGCCCGGGGGGCCCAGCCCACCCCCTGTATGTGACTTGTCCCTCCAAAAAGGCCTTGCCCACATCTGATGTTCATCACTCATTTAAATCCTTTAAAGCCCACCTCCTCTCAGAAGCCTTCCCAGATAAAACACACCCAGCTCAGACCCTGCCCCTGCCCTGGGCAACCTCCACACTCGGAGACTGTATGACATTCACTGGCTTTCACGCTCCAAAGAGTCCCCACGCATTGGTGCATCTCCCTCCTGTCCTCCTCCCTGCCGTGCAAGCTAGCAGCATGGAGAGGAAACTGAACACGGGATGGGAGGGGAGGAAGGTAGAGGGTCCCCAGCCCCAGGGACCATGCCCTTGCCCGTGTCCCTACCTGCTCGTGGTATTCGATGCCCATGCTGAGTGTGTTGACCAGGATAGCAATCATGATTCCCCGACCAAAGTACTTGCTGTCCACAATCTTCCGAAAGGTGTCACAGATCAGCCTCCAGAAGGCCAGCACAGAGTTGGGCTCCACGTCCAGCCCCAGGCTCCGTCGACGCCAACTGTGGGGATTCTGGCGGTCACCGTGCTGGGCGTCCTGTGTGAACTCATAAACTGCCTCGCTGTCTGAGTCAGGCATCTCGTGGCCGGCGAGCTCCACCTCCCCTGCCCCAGTCCGGACACAGTAGGGACAGCTGTCTGGGCCACAGGCTCCACTGTCTGCCTTCAAGCAAGGGCTGGAGATCCTGCAAGAGCTTTGGCAGGCACCTGGGACAGGAGAGTAGAGGTTAGAGACTCCGGGGTTTCCAACTTGGGGTCACCCTTCCCTCAGAGTGTGTATAAAATGAGCGGGGGAGTTTGGGATTCTTTCAATGATGGGGGTGCTAGGCACTTGGTGGGCAGGGGTGCTGAATGACTTGCAGTGTGGGCGATCCTGAGTAATAGAATGCCCCCAAATGCCAATAGCATCCTACTGACAGTCACTGCTGGTTGTCCTGGGGTTTGTGCAGTTCACGTAGGAGCCTTCAGGAAGGAGCCTAGACCATCTTTCCTTCCCAGGGAAGCCAGCCCTGCATTAACACTGCTTTAAGTAGCATTTTCCAAGGGGTCCTTAAGACACACGCCCATACATGTGTATTCATGTATGTTCTCACACCAGACACACACACATGTGCACTAGACACATACTCGCATACATACATGTACTGTGTACATACGCATACAATTTATGAGTCATATATACATGCACAGCCAAACACAAGTATGCACAGACCCATACATATCACACGGTGCACGTGTGCCAGGCATGTGCACACATGGGCGTGCATACACACCAGACAAGAGCACCACCCTGTGTGCACGGACACGCACCTGTACACATCAGACACGTGTGGACACATGCACACATGAACACCAGACATGTGCATGCAGACGGGCACATACACACACCAGACCCCTTCGTGCACACGTGCACACACACACACACACACACACACACACCCCAGACTGCGCATGTGCACGTACACCGTGACCTATCCCAAGGCACCAATGTCCATTTAAATACAGCTTTGACCATAGACAGTGAGAGCTGAAAGGAACCTCAGAGACTACCCAGAGAAAGCATGGATTTGAAGACACCTGGCTCGGGGCCCAGCCCTTCTGCCTGCATGCAGGAGGACATCAGTAAACACCACTGACAGCTATGATGGTCCCAGCCCTGCCTTCTACACAGAAGGAAATAGAACCATGCGTGTGTGCGGCTGGCTGGCGCCCCTTGGCAGGGTAGTAGAAGAGTTGGCACAAGAACCCTTCCCACTGCATTCTGTGATGGCACCTTCCTGTCCCAGCCCACATTCCCACATAACAGCCCACAAATATCCCACTTCTCCCACGTGCCACATCCTTCCTGAAACACAGGCCCTGGGCTTCGGCTACAGTAAGTCTGTCTGTGGAGGAGGGTGTGCCACCCCTGCCCGACTGGGGGATGCCCCCAGGTGCAAGCATCTCCCTTCCCCACGACACTGGGTGTTCCACCCATCAGCCTAGCAGCCCCTGAGGACTTGCTGCACCAAGCCCCAGGTCTCCCTATGGGGACGGAGTGACACTCATGTTTACAAGAGTGCCCTTAGCATGGGACATGGTGCTCACCACAATCACGCGCACCGTTTCCCCTCTGAACCTGCAACAAGGACTATAGAGCGTGGGCCTCCGAGTCAGAGGGCCCTGACTCCACCCCTCACCAATGGCACAGCCTCGGGCAAGTCACACAACCTCTCCAAGCCTCCTTTGTTCCATCAGTAAAATGGGGATGATAAGAAAGTTTATCACTTAAACTGATGAGAGGCTCCAGTGGGGTTTTGCCTGAGAAGCATGTGACAGGCACACAGCAATCCGTCAACAACTGCAAACAGCACAGAGCAGAGCACATAGCAGGTGCTCGTTACATGACAGCTGTTGTCATTATTACAATGTAGGAATTATGATTCCCATTTTAACAGATGAGAAAATTAGGGCTCAAAGAAGCGATGTGACTAGCTGAAGGTCCCAACGCCAAGCGTGGCAGAATGTGAATCCAAGCCCTGTCCTTCTGACTCCAGACGCCCCAGTCCTGGCTGGGATGGGAATATCACCCGGTCCCTGGGTGAAGGGCACCAACATGCCCCCACCCAGAGTTCTCACCTGTACTCTGTGTCTCCAGCAGCTTGTGCATAGAGCTGTAGGGCCTGGGTGGGATGTTGAGGCTGGTGAGGGTGGGGGGTCCAGAGGTGGGGGCCACCTCCATCAGCGCCTTCTCTTTCAGCATCGCTGGTGGAGGGCTGGTGTGCATGGTGGGGTACACCTTCCCACTGCCCCCAGTCCTGCCCGATGCTTCAGATGGCGACCTGGGAGGGGGTGCCTGGCAGCGGACTGGCTCCAAATGGCAGTCAGCATGGTAGAAGCTGTGCACAGACTCTGCACCCCCTGGAGGGCCCCCGGAGAGGGCGAGTGTCGAGGGTGGTGGCAGCATGAGCCGGCGAGATCCACGAGCGTCCTTGTCCTGGATCTGTGGGCTGGCCCGGGGGACCCGTAGCGTCCCGTTGCCCAGGTGGTAGTGGTGGTGATGGTGGTGGTGATGGTGCACCAGGTGGTGGACGGACGGACGGCGGTGGGAACGGGAGCAGCTGCCGCTGGGCTGGGCTTCCTGGTTCCCGCGGGGAGGTGGGCTGCTCAGCAGCCCGGCCCGCACGCCCGCTGCCCGGGAGACCTGGGCCAGCCTTCGGGCTGCTTTCCGGAGGATGTACACGAGGTACTTGAGCAGCTCCTCATAGCAGCTGCCCGGCTCGGAGAAGCTGGCCAGGGTGCTAGCGTTGGAAAGGAACCGCACGCGCTGCTCCCGCATCAGCTGGCTTTCCCGCTGCTTGGTCTCTGAGAACTGCGTGGCAATCACTACCAGGCACAGGTTGATCATGAAGAAGGAGCCCACCTATGGGGGTGGGGACAACAAGAGGAGACAGCCTGAAGGAAAGGGAATCTCAGTGCCAGCCCCCGGGTACAGAGTGCTCCCTATGTGCCAGGCGCTGGGCTCAATAACTGTCCAAGCATCATCCTGCTTTATTCACATAACAGTCTCAAGAGGTGACACCTTTATTGTCTCCATCTGACAAGTGAGGAAACTGGGGCTCAGAGAGCTTGAGGAATCTGCCCATGATCACTCGGCTAATGCACAGCAAAGCTTAGACTTGAACCAACCTCTATGGAATTCCAAGGCATTGCTGTTGATCATGAGGTTATCTGGCAAGGATATCTCCCAAACTCCCTCCGAGATTCTGAGCACCCCCTCCCCAATTCCCATTAGGAGTTAGAGAAGGCTGTGGAAATGAATGCTATCTTGGGGACATGGGGTTTTCACATTGGGTTGCGCTTTTGAGATCTTGGCAAAAGCACTGTTCACAAAACTCCTGCTTCTACGGTCCCAAGTCTAGCTGCGCAAGCTTGAGCGAGACCCTTAACCATGGGACCTCAGTATCCTCATGACCGTCGGCCTTGGCCTTTCCTCTCCCCCAGCTGGGTAATGGGCTGAACCCTGAACCCTGCAGACTAGCCACGTTGCCACTCTGACTTGGCCACACTCCCCCATCTCCACCTCCATGCCTCAGTTTCCCCCGGGCTTCTGGGATGGCAGTTGCTTGGGTAACAATCCAGAATGAAGGTAATGAATATTTATGGTGACAAAGCAGATTTTTTTTTTCTAGCTTGTGTCCTAGTAATTATGATAATTAGCTTCACTAGTGTGATTCCAGAGAGCTGTTTGGAAAGATTTTTCATGGGGTGTGTGGGAGGGTGGAAACAAGGCCCCTTACCTCTCTGTCTGCTTCCTTCCTACTCCCCAAGCCCAGGGAGAGCTGAATGGTGAAAAGATCCCGTGAAAAGGTCACGAGACCACTTCCCAGAGGTGCTGGCCTTGCCACCCAGGTGATGGTGGGGGGGAGGGAACAGGCCCCTACCCTTCCATACCAGGGATGGTTGGGGGTGGGGGGCTGTTCTTTCTCAGGGACACCTCTCACTCACCGAGAGATCTTCATTCTGACTCTCTGCAGCCTGCCTAAGTCCTGAGTAGATCTTAGTCTCTTTCTCTCAATATCTGTCCCTCTGTCTGGCTCTTGTCATTGGCCTCCTGGTGACATGGAAAAAGGGCTGGATTTGGAGTTGGTAGCCTGGGGTTGAATTCTCAGCTCCAGTGACCAAGCCCTCTGAAGCTCAGAGCTCTTATTTAGGAGACGAGGCCACAGTCCCTGCACCTGCCACCTCACAGGGGGGCTCTGAGGATTAAGCAGGCAGCAGATGTGGCAGCGCACTTCAGCAGCCATGCTCAGCCCAGCAAGGCTAATCCACAGCACATGCAAAGCACCTGACGGGGTCAGACAAATTGAGGAAATGTCAGCTTCCTCATCTGTAAAATGGAGACAATAACAGGATCTTGGTGAGGATTAAATGCACCAGCACTTAAAAAAAGTGCTCAGAGCAGGGACTGGCACATAGTAAGTGCTCAATAAATATTAGCTATAAGTGGTAGCAATTAAATTATTAATCATGAATGGTAGTGATTAAATATTGCTACTTTTTGCCTCTGTCTTCTGTCCTCATAAAGCCTTGGAACTTCTGAGCTGGAACAAGAGATCACGCAGTGTTTCTCAACACCAAGTGATGGGAATTTGGGGTGGAACAATTCCTTGTTTGCAGGACTGTCATTTCAGGGTGTCTATTACCTACACCCTACCCCCTCCAGCAAAATGCCGATAGTTCTCCCCTATTTCTCGTAAAAAACAGGAACACCCTTTGCCATTTCCAAATGCCCCCTGGGAGAGGCGGCATCACCCTGGGCTGAGGACCACCCATTTTAATGATGAAGAAACAGATGCCCAGGGTGGGGCTGGGGGGCCTCATAGGGAATGACTTGTCCAAGATTTTAAGTGGTAGTAAGTGATAGGCCTTGACCTTGGATTTCCTCCTGACTCCTCACGACAGGTGTCTTCTGCCTGTGTCTCTATGGGACTTTTCCTGAGAGCTAGAACTTCAGACCAAGCAAGTCCCCTCTCTGGACTCCCCCCATCCATTTCCCCAGGATCCCCCATCCCCACAGGGGCCTGAGGAATCACTCACGATGATGAGGAGGATGAAGTAGATGAAGTTGTAGAAGGAGTGAGCATCCATCACAAAGTACATGATGTCGACCCAGCCCTCCAGCGTGATGACCTGGGGAGGTTGCAGAGGGGCAGGCTGTTTCTGGGCCCCCTAAAGCCTCCTGCAGTCTCCTCTAGAGGCCCTGACCCCATCCCAACCCTGAGGACAACCGCTCCAAGCCGGGACTCTGTCCTGACACTTGTGTTCTGGGGACTCTCCCAGTGCCCAGGCTGCCCCACCTGGAAGATGGCAATCCAGGCATAGCCGATGTTGTCGAAGTTGATGGCGCCCTTGAAGGGGTTGTGCTCCCCTGCAGAGCAGTTGGTGTAGTACTGGTTCCAGTTGACACAGGTAGTGTTGCTGGAGCTGTTGTAGGCCTCGTAGTCCAGGCCACAGGGCGGGCCGCCACCCCCATCCCCGCGCAGCGCGGGCACACTCCTGCAGGAGCGCATGCCGTTCTCGCGAGGCTGGGAGCAGATGAAGGGGCTCTCATCCTCGTTCTCGGTCTGGTAGTAGCGCTCCAGGTCCACGCTCAGGGGGCTGCAGAGGAAACAGGGATGAGGCTGAGAGCAGGGTTCTCGGGGGACAGGGCCCAGGAAGGCAGAGCAGGGTGGATGCACTGAGGCACACCGGGCGAGCACTGGGAAGGCGCAGGGATTCGTGGGTGCGGATGGGGTGCACCAGGAGCATGCAGATTGAGGGTGAAACTCCAGAGTCGGGATGTGGGAAGTCTCCATCCTAGAGCAGAGGTTCCCAACGTGGCTGCACTTTAGGCTCACTGAGGAGCTTTTAAAAATCCCCACGTCCAGGCTGAACCCCACGCCCACGAAATCGAAATGGGCAGCGGGGAGAATGAAGGCCTTGCCGTTGTTTAAACTCCCCAGGTGACTCCAGTGTGTAGCCAAGACTGATAACCAGATATGTCACTAATAAGAGAACAGATGTGTCTCCAGCAACAGGAACTGAGGGAGGTCCCAGCCCCACAGCCACTCCCAGGTCACCTCCCGGCCCACGTGCCACTCACAGGCTGAAATTCTCGGGCAGGAAGCATCGGTTACGGAGCAGCCCTGCCCACAGCTGGACGCCAACGATGCCAAAGATGAAGAAGACGAAGAAGCACAGCAGCAGGACGTTGCCCAGCATGGGCAGCGTGTCCAGCAGCAGCGTGACGAGGATGCGCATGCCTGTGGGGCAGAAGCCACGCTGGGGGCGCCAGGCTAGCCGGGCTAGGCTGGCTGCCACGGGCCTGGCAGCTCTCCCAGAGGGGGCCCACCGGGGCCTCTGAGGCTGAGACAGCCCGGCTCAAGCTGGAGGGAGACCAACAGACACTGCTAACTCTGCAGGCAGCCCTCGCAGCCCCTAGCCCCTAGCCACTATCCCTCTTGGCCTGCCCACACCAGTCAGAGCACAGTACCACCAAGGTTGAGCAGGGTGGCCGCAGTTTCCAAAGCATTCTCCAGCACCGCGTCCCGCTTAACTCTCCCAACATCATCCCAGAGCTGATATCACCCCAATTTGCAGATGAGGCTTGAGGCTCAGAAAACTGACATGACTTGTCCAGTACCCCAGAGCTGCGAAGTGTAGGTGCCAGGACTTAACCAGGCTCTCTGCTTCCGCATCCCACTCCCCAATACACACACACACACACACACACACACACACACACACGCACACGCACACACACTCACTCCCACCCTACATCCTTCTCTCACCAGATACAATCACCTGAACTTTCTAAGTTATAGACGCCAAAGTCATTGGGGAAACCAAGGCAGAGAACTCCAGCAGGGGCGTTAGCAGGCAGGAATTTCCCTTTGAGAGCCAAGCCCTCAGCAGGGGCCAAGATGCCCTGTATTTCACCATGGTTCTGAGCCCCCTCCCTGAGTCTAGTCTCCGCTTGGTCCAGATCCTCACATCAGGACCTGAGGACACACAAGGCTGTTTCCTCAGGTGGCCATCAGTTAACAACCCCTTCCACGGGGAAAGCCACCACAAACCTGCCCCTAAGGTGCTGTTAGGGATACTGCCCTCCCTCCCCACTCCAGATCTCGGACATCTAAACTAGCCCCCAGGCCACCAAACCCTTGTCAAGCACACAGACCTCTGTTGGCTAGTTTCGACCCCCAAAGTGACACTCGTGGCCCCCTGACCCCTCCAGGGAAAAAGCTTCTAAGCAGCTGCTAATTACTCCTCCTGGTGACTGAAGTGGCCCTGCCCCGCCCCTGCCACTCAGTCCCTCTCCCCTCTTCCCTCTCCCAGCCCCCTTCAGCTCCTCTGTGCTCCAACTGAGATCAATTCCTCAGGGTTTGCATTAAGGGAATTACACCGGTAGTTAGAGGCCTATAAATCTGCCAGCGATCACCTGGGGCGCGAGAGGAGGGAAGACAGGAACCCCTCATCTGGGGTTCCTGTTAACACCAACATACAGCAACTCCTGGAGGACACATTGAGCAGCTCTGCCCGCCCAGACACACACACACACACACACACACACACACACACACCCCACAGGCACACATACAGGCACGCATGCACACGCAGCAAAGGGGGCTACTGCTACATCAGACGCTGAGCCCCAGAAACATGCCCCAACCCACCCCACTCCTGGGATGGCAGCAGAGACCGTCTGCAGCTTGTGTAGGTTGGGGAGTTGCAAAGGGGGCCTGAGAAAGGGTGGGGGGCGGGATGCAAGGGGAGCTGGAGCTGCCAAAGCCTGGCTGGCTCAGAAACTAATGCGGTTTAATTTAGATAATTGTCCCAGCAGTCAGTTGCTGCAGAGGCTTGGAAGGGGGTGGGAAGAGGAAGGGGACACAGCGGGAGGATGAGGCATGGAGCGGCCTTGTCTTGAGAGAAGTCATGCTCGGTGTGGCCAGTGCTGTCTCACCAAGGAGAACCAGACCGCATGAGAGGCGGTTCTGGCTAGAAAAGGCCATCCCACTTTGCACCCACTCCTCCCGGCCTGCCAGCCTCTCCACCCTGCTCCCACCACCCCTGTTCCACTGGAGGGAGGGTGATCTAGCTGAAGGGAAGGGGTCATCCGAGACATTCCTGAGACTCTGACCTAAAATCAGGCTGAAATGAGGGGGAAGGGGCCGCAGCCCGGGTGGAGGGTCCCTTGGGCTCCAGCGACCCAGCTCCCCACTGAGCCCTTCTCTCAGGGGACCTGCCTCAGTGTTCCAGGCCCGCATGAGGCCTGTGAGTGGCCAGGAGGTAGGGGTGGGGTCTGAGATTCCCATATCTCCTCTTGGGGTTCTCCGCCCAGGGGCCGAGGGCTGAGGGGTCACTCACTGGGCACCCGGTTAATGGCCCTGAGCGGTCGCAGCACACGGACTGTCCTGACAGCTGAGAAGCTGACGTTCTGCAGGTCCAGCGAATACTCCAGCATCCTGCAGGGAGGGGCCCAAAGGGAGGCCCTTTGAGTCTGAGGCCGCCGTGGGGGTCAAAAGAGGTCAATGAGGAATCCTGCTGTGGAGGGGCAGGAATCCTCCCCCTCCACCAAGGGACCCTGAAAAGCCAGCTCTCTCCCTGGGGGCAAGGCCACCCCTAAGCCAAGGACAGACTCCTTATCAGAGAATGAACAGAGGAGGGTGTGGATGGAGGGGCCTTGGAATTCAGAGAAGTACTGGCTCAATCACTATAGGACAGCCCCGGACCCTTGGTGGACAGCCAGGGAGAAAGTAGCACTGTAGATGGGCTGGGGGAGGGGGCCGGGCCTAGAACTGGCCCTGGGGAAGGGACCAATGTGATCCATCGCTCCAAGCCCAGGCCCTCACCCTGCAATGACGATGAAAAAGTCAAGCCGGTTCCAAGTGTCTCCCAGGTAACACTTTTTCCCAAAGATGCCCAAGGCCACCATCTTCACCACCATCTCCACAGCGAAGAAGGCAAAGATGAAGTCATCAAAGGCCTGATGTGGGGACAAGAGGCTGCTGAAACTGAGAAAAGGGTGGGGGAACACCCCCCTACCCCACCCCCACCCCCTCCTCTGGGCTCAGGGCCTCTTGCAGAGAAGGTGTCAGGGTTATAAAGATCAGGAGCTGCCCCCTCCTCCCACCACACACATGCTTACCTGCAGAATCCGGCAGCGCTGGGAGTCACAGGCGATGTCTTCACACGGCCGGAACATTCCCAGGGTCACACAGTTGAGAAGGATGACCAACATGCTGATGCGCTCAAACCAGGTACCAGGCGGTCAAGGAAACAGCTGGCCAGGGTGGAGTTGAACCCGGGCCCCCACGCCCTGCCCAAGCACCTCCCACTGCTTGACCTGCCAACACCATCTGAGAGGTAGCCAGGTGTAGCCAGCTAGTCCCACCTCGGGTCATCGCACCTCTGGGCCCAGCTTCCTCTTCTGTAAAGTAGGAAAAGCCACAAATACCCTGACTATTTGCACAAGCCATTTGGGGGATAAAATTGATCGTGCTTGTGGAAATGCCAGGCACCAAGAGTTTGCTGCTGAATCTGAATCTTATTCTCCCTACCTCACAGGGAAAATGTGAGAAGCAAATGAGATAATGTATGTGAATGTGTCACACAAACCTAAAGTCGGATTATGCTTGCCTTACAGTTTACCAAGCACTTTCACAGCATGCCACACTGAATGCTCACAACAGCCCTGAGAAATATCCGGGCTAGATCACCTTCCTCCCCAGAACCCAAGGAAACTGAGGCCCAGAAGTCGTGTGCTGAGTGTCACAGGAGAGACCCAGATGAGACTGAGTCTTCCAAGCTCGTGCTCTGGGATAGCAGCTTCCACAGTTGCTCAGGCTGCAGGGAAGGGGTTGTCACGACCGCACGGGCCCCAGACAGACAGGCCGAGGCAGACAAGCACCACAGAACTGGAGCCTCAGGCTGCCTCTTCCCCAGCCAGCCCCTGGCCTCTCAAAGCCCTCACATGGCCTCCAGACACATCCACACAGTTAAATAATAAGGACCCACTACACACCAGGCCCCGTGCTGGACATAAGCCCCCAGCCTGTGCAGAGCAGACAGTACCCTGTATACAGACCATGCCACCATCACACCTTCTTATGGATTCCAGCAAAGCCCCATCCTGGACCAACATAGACTCTGTTTTGCAACAAGGGGGAGAGAGGGGTCTTTCTAAACCCTGAGTCTTTCCACAGAGTGGATTTCATTAAGGGGTTCACTTCCAGCCCATCTACAGGAGAATGTAGAAAATGGCCTCCGGACCTTAGAAAGTTCTGGGCACCAGACTCACAGATAAGTGACCAAGCATCCTGTTTTCTCGAGGAAAACATGAGAGGGGTGGGGAAGGGTAAAGAGGTTAGGAACAAGCAGAGAGTGGGGGGCCAGGGGAAGGAGAAGGCCTTGAGGATGGAGGTAGGGAGGGTGTCATGGCAGCCCCGACATGACAGCACGACCCACCCAGCCAGACTCAGTGACACAGCGAGCGTCCAGAGCGGATGAAATCTTCCTGTCATGACTCCACTTCTAGAGTGAGAAGGCTTTGGCCAGGGACCCAAGGACTTACCTTGAAGCTGATCCCAGCCATACCCCATCTCTGTCCTGAACCTCAGACCACACCCCCTCTCCCGGAGCCCACACTCAATCACCTCAAAGCCCTTCTACCCCCTCCTGTCACCCAGGCCCTTTTCCCTCAGACTCACATCCCTTCTCACCAGCAGGTACCCTAAATTCCCAAGGCACTGCAATTTCCCTAATCTTACATCCTCACAGGAATAAGAGTTAAAAAAAAAAAAATTCTAGGCTTTTGGGGTAAGTTGATGGAAGGGGGAAATAAAAAGAGTGCTCTGTTTCCATGGAGCTGTTTTCCTGAGTGGGGCCGGAGCCCAGTGGATCTATCCCCAGAATAAGGGTCAGCCAGGGGTCAGCCTGGAAAAAAGGGGACAGGGAGGGAGCTCCTTTGGGACCATCATCTGAAAAGGGAAGGACACGATTATCTTCAAGAACTGGCCTGCTTTCCCCAACCTAGCCCCCTCCTCTCCTCTGTAGGGAAGAGGGTTCTGGAAGGGACCCATATGAGCAGATGTCTCTACATAGGGGCAGATGGGTAGTTCTCCTGGGAAGAGGGGCTCCCGGGACACCTGTTTGGACTCCTCTAATGGCAGTGAGTCCACCATGTCATCTGTGCCCTTGTCTCATCTCCCTCGCTGAGGCACGGGCACTGTTACACCCAAGCCCCTACAGAGCTCAGAGTAATGCCTGGCATGTAGCAGATGATCAATACATGGGAAGAGTGAATGAATGAATGAATGAATGAATGAGTCAATCAGTCAACCAACCTCCCTGCCTAGAAGCCAGATGTATCTCCCCATTCATGTTTTGCTACCTTGTTTGCTTCAACAGTGATGAACTGATGATGAGTGGGGGTGGGGGGAGAAGTGACACCATAAAGGAGCTGTCCCTCTTTCTGTCCCCACATTACACATGCTCACACTGAGGCTTCTTATAGCCAGAGTCTGCCTCCAAATAACCCCACCTCCAGCTCTTAACCACAGAAGCCCCTTCTCAAGAGCCCTCTTGGCAATTCACCTTACTCCTGGGTACATCCTGCCACTCTCACCTCTCCCCTTTCCCTATAGGTAAACATAAATGGACAGGGAAAACACCTAGGCACAGGAAAATTTGGGACAATCTGAATTAAGGAATAATTAATGAGGGTGGGGGGTCTTTCACCCTTCTCAGGGTAGGGCTCATTTCCTTGGGAATATGGCCGTATGTCACTGTGCCATGTTCCTCTGTTGCCATAACAACAGGAGGATGTGTCACCAGGTGGTGTGGATTTGTTGCCATGGTAATTAAAGGGACCCCCCCCCTCACATATGAACTCCCCTTACCCAGGCTGCTGTCTTGTCCTCACGCAGGGAAGGGTAAGTGGGGAGACTCACAGGTTATCAGGTTGGGTGGGAACCATGTGACAAATCTCCATGGCAACCAAGGGAATGGGGGACATTGGTTGCCATAGTGACTATGAGAGACCTGTGCAGTCACATGTCTACTGTTGCTATGGTGACTGTCCAGGCTGGAGTGGATCCCAAAGGGGGAGGTGGGTAGGAGAAGGGAGGATCTTTAGTCTCCCCACAACCCACCATCAAAAGCAGAGAAAAAAGGAAATGGCAGGGTGAGGAACCCCACTTCCATCCCTCCTCCTCTTCTCCCTCCAGGAGAGAGAACTAGAGCATATTATCTGAGAACTTAGTCCTCTCTGTGGGGCTTTATCTAGAGCCCTTGCCTAGTTGGGCAGCTATAAGGGAGAGGAAGGTAGAATGAGGAGGGAGGAGGGCTGGACCACCTCCAGGGGCACGAGGGCTCAGGGCAGAGCGTGACTGAGAAGGGAAGCAGGCCCCCCAGCTGTCCCATTCTCTGCTAGGAGCCTGCTAATCTGAGACCTAGGAGCGCTGAAGAGGTAAAGGGCCTGGACCCAGGAATCCTGGCCTCCTTCTACTCGTTGGGAAGGTGGAGTGCTTGCCTCATTCACCCCCGGAGAGGCTGGTGTCTATGGGATTCAGCATTCCCCAGAGTGGGGTGAGATCTAGGGGCTCGGGAGGGGGGTCCTGCTAGGGAGGCTGTAAAGGGGATTCCCCCAGCCGAGCCACCCCCTCCCCCCGACTCCCACAAGCCTGTTTCCCGGTGGTCTGCCCGCCGACCGCTCCAGAGTGTGGGTGTGTGGGGAGGGAGGTTTCCAGATGAACTGAAAACTGCAGCCCGAAGAAAGGCAGCCAGCCCCACCCAGAGACAGAGACGAGAGACACAGAGACACAAGAGAGCTGGCCCGCTGGAATCTTTGGGAGGGGAAATAGGCCAGAAAGCTGATTCAAACGTCTGTGACTGTGTGTGTGTGTGTGTGTGTGTGTGTGTGTGTGTGTGTGTGTATGTCTGCGTGTGTGAGCAGTTGTGTCTGTCGCCATCCTGGCTGAGGCAGGCAGGGCGGGGTGAGAGCTGGGGCGGGAGCAAGGGGTGAAGGGGGGCTGTGTGGTGGGGGTAATCCCAGGAATGGCTCCAACTGGCACTCTCCATGATGGGGAGTCCCCTGACAGTTTGGTGGAGCAGAGTGTGTATGTGGCCGAGAAGGAAGGTGGGCCTGGACAGAAAGAGTGCCAGGAGGTGTTCTGGCCCCCTCAGCCCAGTTCAGCTCTCCAGCCCCAGCCCTTCTCCCCAGAACTCCCTCTGGAGAGCCTTGGGTTTGAAAATGAGAGGAGGGAATTGGTGAGGAGACAGGAAGAACACCCCCCTTCCATTTCCTCTGAGGACCAAAATGGAGATTTCTCCCTAGGTAAGAGAGACAGGGGAACTTGGGACACTGGGACAGTGGCAAGGAAAGCTCCAGAGATTCCTGGTGCCCCCTCCCCTCCAGACGCACACACTCTCAGACACACACAGCGATCACACACTCACACTCACTTCTGGAAGCCATTAGGGCTCCTGCTGTTCAGGCCTCCCCCTTCTCCTCCCCCCACTCCTGGCAGACTCCCTCTCCCCCTCTGGCCCCCTTCCCACTCCCCCTCTCGGCATCCCAAATGCCAGCCTGTGATTTCCAAATGAGAAAAAGCTGTGCTGGGCTCTGAGCTTGGAGAAACTCCTACACAAACTTCCAGATGTGACACAACAGCCGGGGAGGGAATGCTCAGGATCTCCTTCCCGGGAGGGGAAACGCACTCCCTCACACTTGAAGAAACACATACTGGAAAGTCCAACACACTCCCTCCCCTATAGCCTGGGAGGAGGGGGGCCTTTCTGACTCTGACTGTGAACCCCCCAGTCTCCCCAGTACCACTTCCGAGCCCCTCCTTCCTTTTGCTGCCATCCCTCCCTCCCCAACACACACACACACACACACACACACACACACACACACTCACTCACACACCACTTCCCACCTGGGTCTAGATCTCCTCTCTAGGAAACCTGGTTTCTTAAAGAGGCTAAGAGAGGAAGGGGCTGAGAAGCATGCCAAGAAGAGCCTAACTAGCTTCAGTTAGTTGAGTTAGTTGAGGGGAGGTGTCCTTATGTCCCTCAGGCCCAGAGGTGCAGCCAAGGGAAGCCTCGCAGATACCAAAAAGAGAGAGGGAAAGACTGAGGCCCAAGAGTCAGTCCAGAAGCCCTCCGGCAGTGAAAAACATAGGTTTCCCTTGATACATGGGTGTGATGAGAGTGGTGAGGGCACATCTTAGGCCGCCCCGTTGCCAAGAAATTGTTCTCCACCCATCCTCAGCCAATCCAGGCTTAGCGGGCTGTCCAGACCGAGTGATGCTAATGGCCCTTACCCCAGACTCCCACCACCCTAGAGGTAAGCCTGCTCCCCCACTCCCAAGATGAGCACTGGGCCTCCACCTCTCTTCTGTCATTCCAGCCCTCTCCAATTGCCCCCTCCCAGAACACCTCAAGGAAGGAATCTGACCCCAGACCATCCACTAGCACCTGAAGATAGGGCAGGTGGGGAGATGCTAGCCAAGAGTTCTGTGCTGTTTTGGAGGGAAAAGGGAGAGAAGATTTCTCTACACACAGTCCCCCACCACCACACACAAACATACCCCCAGGGGGTTCCTGAGAAGGAGGGGACAGGTCTGGTGCTTTTTTACGTTCATGGAGAGGGTGGGTGATTAGCCACAGAGAGAAGGGATGCCCTGAGCCTGTTCTTTTCAGAGACATTTGCTCCCCATCTCTACCCCTGAGAAAGTGGCCTGGGGTTGCCGGGGTGGGGGTGGCGGTGGGGTGGGGTGGGCAAGATGTGCCAGCTCAGCAGGTCCACACACCTTGGAGGCAGCCCTCTATTTCTGCAGCTCAGAGAGAAAGGAAGGGCGGGGGATGGAGACAGCGTGCGATGAGGGGAGCTTCCTAAAGACCCACAGGGTGTAGAGGATGGGGGTTGGGGGGGACCCAAGCTCACATCCCTGCTTTGCGCACTAGAGGCAGCAGAGCTGCAGAGAGTGAGGGCGGTGCCAAGCTCCCCCCCACTTCCCCAAAGCAGAGTCCCGGTTGGGCTCTTAGGGGTTACAAGGGAGACCCGACGTCTCCCACCCTGAGTCCAAAAGAGCCTCTGAGCTGGGAGGAAAGTGCCAGGAGAAGCTTTCAAGACCAGGGACGGCAGCGTACCGCCCCTTCCCTTCCGGCAGTGGCGGGACCTAACGCAGCCTGGAGCTAAGCATTAGTCAAGCAGTGCTTTGTGCTAGGGGCTAAGGGGGAGAGGCCGTGGGGATTAGGGGGCTGGGGTCTCCCATGCAATTCATGACGGGGCAGAGGATAGAGGGCAGTGCTAAATCTATCTCCCTGGGATGTGGGGCTTGCATTCCACAAACCTATCCAAGGAGTACACATGGGGTGGTGGACCCGAGTCTTCCCCAGTGAACCGGCTCAGAGTCTCACTGTCCCCCCAGTACTTTCTTGGAAGGCTGCGGTCTCCCATACCTGCTCTGCAATCAGGCGGGAGCACTCCCATAGAAAGGGGATGGGTAACTTGGACCGGCTTAATCCCATCCCCCGCTTGACAAGGCTCTTGCCACAGTCTTTCCCTCCACAAGAAAAAATGTGGCACAAAACTCCCCAACCCAACCTTAAGCACCCCGCATTGAATAAAGAACTGGGGAAAAGGGAGGCACTCTGAGCATTGGGCTTCTACTGAAAGGGTCTCTACCCCGGCTCTGGGGGCAGACGGCTTTCCTCCATCACATCTTTTTCTCATTCTGCACCCCTGACATCAGCCGCTGCCGGAATCTCCTTATTGTGCCTCCAACCCGCGAGGTGGGGGTGGGGGTGGGGGTTAGGACCTGGTCCCCGCCCCCCAACATCTCCCTCAGGGGCAGTAAAAACGTCAGCCTCAAGGACCAGGTCGGGGCGGGTGCCGGTGGGGTGGGGTGGGGGAATCAGACCCTAGAATCCACCGCAAACTTTGGAGCTGGGGCAGGAGGGAAACCCAAGAGATTGCGGTCCCCCCCCTCCCCCGTCCCCGCAGCTTCCTCCCCACCCCACCCCCAAAACTCGGAAACCAAACCCAGCTCGCTAACCGGCGGCGGGCGGAATAGAGCTCCCAGGCTCCCGAAGCTCCCCACATCTGGAGGATGACGACCCTCCCCTGCCCACATCTGGAGAGCATCCAGCTGCACACCAGTGGGACACGTCGCCTCTCTTTTCCTGGCCTGGATCCCAACCCCCCAAGGAGGACTGGGGTGTGGGTACCGAGGTGGGGCTCGCCTGGGGTATCAGCCAAACCTGCTCCTGCCTCCGCTCCTACTCTGAAGCCCCCTACCCTCATTTGCAGCCCCCCTCTCATCTGCCCACCCTCCGGGCTCACTTCTCCGACTCACCTGGCTTTTGGTCCCCTCAGGCGGCGCGGCCCGCCCCCCTGCGGCCCCCCAGCCCGCAGTCGTGCCCCGGAGGATATGGGTTACAGACCGTGCGGAGACACCAGCTCCGCGGGCGGCTGTCCTGGCTCAAGTAGAAGAAAACCACCGGGGCCAGTGCAGGGTATGGCAGCCCCTCCGCCTCGGAGTCCGCGCTGCCTGGGTCCTTTTCCGCCGACCCCGGCCCCGGCCGGCCCCCGGCCCCCGACAGGTCGTTGAGCCGCATGAAGCTCCGGGGCTGTCCTGACTCCTCGGCGCCCGCTCCATCCTCCTCCTCGTCCATCCTCTGGCCAGCTGGGGCCCCGGGTGGTTTCGAGAGGGGCAAGGGGAGCCCCTCAGAGAAGGTGTCCTCACGCAACCGGGGGGCCCCGGCGGGGGCGCATCTGGGGAGCTCTAGGGCGCAGGCTGAGCCCCCGGGGGGGCCAGTTCAGCCCAGCTCCCCCTGCCCGCAGGGGCATGCTGCCCGCGGGGCGCCGGGTCGCAGGGAAGTCCCGCCCGGCGCGAGTCCCGCTTCCCCAGGGCTTCTGGGCTCCCCCGGGCCAGCCGGCCGGCTCCCCCTCACTTTGTTCCGGCTTCTTCGCTTCGCGCCCAGGCTCCGGTCGCCAGATTCGGCACTACCTTCGGCGAAGCGGCCCCAAAAGGCGGAGAGAGAAGGGGGGTGGAGGGTAGGGGGGGACCGGGGAGGGGCGCCCCCTCTTCCCGCGGCGCAGCTGGAGCAGGATCTAAGGGGTCAGCATCGTCCCGGCTCCGCGCCAGCGGCGGCGGGGGAGGGGAGGAGGAATCTCTTTGGGGGTGGGTTTGGAAGGGGTGGGGGGCGGCTCCTTTCTCCACCCGGCGGCGGGCTCACGGTCCAGGAGGGGCGGGGAGGTGGTGGGGGGCCGTCCCGGGCGGGGGTGGGGGCGGGGGTGCCGCCGCCGG
>NC_041227.1:112452271-112464063 GCF_002837175.3 Physeter macrocephalus
ACACACACACACACACACACACACACACACACACTCACTCACACACCACTTCCCACCTGGGTCTAGATCTCCTCTCTAGGAAACCTGGTTTCTTAAAGAGGCTAAGAGAGGAAGGGGCTGAGAAGCATGCCAAGAAGAGCCTAACTAGCTTCAGTTAGTTGAGTTAGTTGAGGGGAGGTGTCCTTATGTCCCTCAGGCCCAGAGGTGCAGCCAAGGGAAGCCTCGCAGATACCAAAAAGAGAGAGGGAAAGACTGAGGCCCAAGAGTCAGTCCAGAAGCCCTCCGGCAGTGAAAAACATAGGTTTCCCTTGATACATGGGTGTGATGAGAGTGGTGAGGGCACATCTTAGGCCGCCCCGTTGCCAAGAAATTGTTCTCCACCCATCCTCAGCCAATCCAGGCTTAGCGGGCTGTCCAGACCGAGTGATGCTAATGGCCCTTACCCCAGACTCCCACCACCCTAGAGGTAAGCCTGCTCCCCCACTCCCAAGATGAGCACTGGGCCTCCACCTCTCTTCTGTCATTCCAGCCCTCTCCAATTGCCCCCTCCCAGAACACCTCAAGGAAGGAATCTGACCCCAGACCATCCACTAGCACCTGAAGATAGGGCAGGTGGGGAGATGCTAGCCAAGAGTTCTGTGCTGTTTTGGAGGGAAAAGGGAGAGAAGATTTCTCTACACACAGTCCCCCACCACCACACACAAACATACCCCCAGGGGGTTCCTGAGAAGGAGGGGACAGGTCTGCTGCTAGATTACGTTCATGGAGAGGGTGGGTGATTAGCCACAGAGAGAAGGGATGCCCTGAGCCTGTTCTTTTCAGAGACATTTGCTCCCCATCTCTACCCCTGAGAAAGTGGCCTGGGGTTGCCGGGGTGGGGGTGGCGGTGGGGTGGGGTGGGCAAGATGTGCCAGCTCAGCAGGTCCACACACCTTGGAGGCAGCCCTCTATTTCTGCAGCTCAGAGAGAAAGGAAGGGCGGGGGATGGAGACAGCGTGCGATGAGGGGAGCTTCCTAAAGACCCACAGGGTGTAGAGGATGGGGGTTGGGGGGGACCCAAGCTCACATCCCTGCTTTGCGCACTAGAGGCAGCAGAGCTGCAGAGAGTGAGGGCGGTGCCAAGCTCCCCCCCACTTCCCCAAAGCAGAGTCCCGGTTGGGCTCTTAGGGGTTACAAGGGAGACCCGACGTCTCCCACCCTGAGTCCAAAAGAGCCTCTGAGCTGGGAGGAAAGTGCCAGGAGAAGCTTTCAAGACCAGGGACGGCAGCGTACCGCCCCTTCCCTTCCGGCAGTGGCGGGACCTAACGCAGCCTGGAGCTAAGCATTAGTCAAGCAGTGCTTTGTGCTAGGGGCTAAGGGGGAGAGGCCGTGGGGATTAGGGGGCTGGGGTCTCCCATGCAATTCATGACGGGGCAGAGGATAGAGGGCAGTGCTAAATCTATCTCCCTGGGATGTGGGGCTTGCATTCCACAAACCTATCCAAGGAGTACACATGGGGTGGTGGACCCGAGTCTTCCCCAGTGAACCGGCTCAGAGTCTCACTGTCCCCCCAGTACTTTCTTGGAAGGCTGCGGTCTCCCATACCTGCTCTGCAATCAGGCGGGAGCACTCCCATAGAAAGGGGATGGGTAACTTGGACCGGCTTAATCCCATCCCCCGCTTGACAAGGCTCTTGCCACAGTCTTTCCCTCCACAAGAAAAAATGTGGCACAAAACTCCCCAACCCAACCTTAAGCACCCCGCATTGAATAAAGAACTGGGGAAAAGGGAGGCACTCTGAGCATTGGGCTTCTACTGAAAGGGTCTCTACCCCGGCTCTGGGGGCAGACGGCTTTCCTCCATCACATCTTTTTCTCATTCTGCACCCCTGACATCAGCCGCTGCCGGAATCTCCTTATTGTGCCTCCAACCCGCGAGGTGGGGGTGGGGGTGGGGGTTAGGACCTGGTCCCCGCCCCCCAACATCTCCCTCAGGGGCAGTAAAAACGTCAGCCTCAAGGACCAGGTCGGGGCGGGTGCCGGTGGGGTGGGGTGGGGGAATCAGACCCTAGAATCCACCGCAAACTTTGGAGCTGGGGCAGGAGGGAAACCCAAGAGATTGCGGTCCCCCCCCTCCCCCGTCCCCGCAGCTTCCTCCCCACCCCACCCCCAAAACTCGGAAACCAAACCCAGCTCGCTAACCGGCGGCGGGCGGAATAGAGCTCCCAGGCTCCCGAAGCTCCCCACATCTGGAGGATGACGACCCTCCCCTGCCCACATCTGGAGAGCATCCAGCTGCACACCAGTGGGACACGTCGCCTCTCTTTTCCTGGCCTGGATCCCAACCCCCCAAGGAGGACTGAGGTGTGGGTACCGAGGTGGGGCTCGCCTGGGGTATCAGCCAAACCTGCTCCTGCCTCCGCTCCTACTCTGAAGCCCCCTACCCTCATTTGCAGCCCCCCTCTCATCTGCCCACCCTCCGGGCTCACTTCTCCGACTCACCTGGCTTTTGGTCCCCTCAGGCGGCGCGGCCCGCCCCCCTGCGGCCCCCCAGCCCGCAGTCGTGCCCCGGAGGATATGGGTTACAGACCGTGCGGAGACACCAGCTCCGCGGGCGGCTGTCCTGGCTCAAGTAGAAGAAAACCACCGGGGCCAGTGCAGGGTATGGCAGCCCCTCCGCCTCGGAGTCCGCGCTGCCTGGGTCCTTTTCCGCCGACCCCGGCCCCGGCCGGCCCCCGGCCCCCGACAGGTCGTTGAGCCGCATGAAGCTCCGGGGCTGTCCTGACTCCTCGGCGCCCGCTCCATCCTCCTCCTCGTCCATCCTCTGGCCAGCTGGGGCCCCGGGTGGTTTCGAGAGGGGCAAGGGGAGCCCCTCAGAGAAGGTGTCCTCACGCAACCGGGGGGCCCCGGCGGGGGCGCATCTGGGGAGCTCTAGGGCGCAGGCTGAGCCCCCGGGGGGGCCAGTTCAGCCCAGCTCCCCCTGCCCGCAGGGGCATGCTGCCCGCGGGGCGCCGGGTCGCAGGGAAGTCCCGCCCGGCGCGAGTCCCGCTTCCCCAGGGCTTCTGGGCTCCCCCGGGCCAGCCGGCCGGCTCCCCCTCACTTTGTTCCGGCTTCTTCGCTTCGCGCCCAGGCTCCGGTCGCCAGATTCGGCACTACCTTCGGCGAAGCGGCCCCAAAAGGCGGAGAGAGAAGGGGGGTGGAGGGTAGGGGGGGACCGGGGAGGGGCGCCCCCTCTTCCCGCGGCGCAGCTGGAGCAGGATCTAAGGGGTCAGCATCGTCCCGGCTCCGCGCCAGCGGCGGCGGGGGAGGGGAGGAGGAATCTCTTTGGGGGTGGGTTTGGAAGGGGTGGGGGGCGGCTCCTTTCTCCACCCGGCGGCGGGCTCACGGTCCAGGAGGGGCGGGGAGGTGGTGGGGGGCCGTCCCGGGCGGGGGTGGAGGCGGAGATGCCGCCGCCGCAGCCGCCGCGGTGGCTGCCGCTGCCGTAGCTGTCGCCGGCACCACTGCCTCCTCCTCCGGCCGAGACGCGGAGCGAGCAAGCGAAAGCGGCGGCGAGGAGCCCGGCGCACACCACAGCTGGATCCCTCACTCCAACTTCAAGCCTCGGCCCCGCCTCTCCCCAGCCAGCCTCGCAGCCAATCGCCGCGCGCCGCCGGCCCCGAGCCGCACTCCCATTGGCCGGCTGCCGTGGCAGTGCGGGCGGGGGCACCGGGGAGAGAGCCACAGCTGGAATCCGGTTCCCACCCCAAAGCCCGGGACCGCCCCTCTCCCCTCCCCTTGGCCCTGGTGTCCGCTCCCGAAGACTGGAGCCAATTAGACGGCTACCCAGACCGAACCCACTTTCTTATTGGCCAGTGGGGGCTGTGGGACTCCTCTGGAGGGAGCCCCAGGGAATCAGAGTATTTGGCGCGGGGTCCTGGGATAGCGCCGCCGACCCCCGGGCATCCTTTGTCCAAGACCCCAGAATTGGACCGCAGCCGGAGGGCGGGGCTCAGCTCTGGGCGGGCCTGGTGCAGAAGGAAGGCAGACAGCCCGGTGTGAGGGGTGTGACCAGGGTCCTAGAGCGAAATCCTGGATCTCTACCTGATTAATATCCCACCCTGGAGTTGAGCCTGGCAGCGGGACTGAGGAAGGGGCGAGCGGAGCGGGAAGTCCCGGGGGTAGGGCTTCAGGCTGGAGGAGGCTGGTCTTAGGAAAACGGGCGGAGCCCAGGGAAGGCCGAGGCAGTCAAGGTCTGGGCGTGGCCTCCACCAACCTCTTTGAGCTTGTTGTTCCTCCTCCCAGGACCATTTCTGCGACTTTGACCCTAATCTCCTAACACTAACCCTCTGACCCTGATCTCAAGTTGACACTCCTGAGCTTCAGGAGAGGGCTTCGTGCTTGAACACGTGGCCCCAGGCAGGTCACGCCGGATCCAGAGCCCGGATCTCCAAGAGCAGTTGCGGAGCAGAGGGTTGTTCCTGCGAAGGGACCTGCCAGGGTCTCGAGTGTGTGGGAGGAGGTAGAAGCACAGATCTGGGCTTTGCCGACTCTTAACCTGCAAAGTTTCACCAAGCCCCCACTCCGTGCCTCAGTTTCTCATTCCCGAGTTCCAAAATGGCTTATGGGGAGGCTGTCCGCAGGACAGGAGATTGGCGGGGCTACTCTCCTTGCACATCTCCACCCTACCAGGAGCTGGTCCTCGATGGTCTGCTGCTACCCACGCGCGCGCACGCACGTGGACCCCGGCCCTCCTCCCGCCTTTCCTTCCTGAGTCCCCGGGCTCTCTCTGCCCCAGCTCCCTCTTGCCGCCAGCTCTACCCCCAAAGGCTGTGGGTACCCGGAAGCGGGGTTCTGGGCGCTGGGGTGAAGTGGGGCGGGGAGGGCATCGAGGATTAAGACGTCGGGAAGCGCTTCCCCACCTCTGCGGGAGGTAGACACAGCGGAACCAAGGAAGTCAGTTCCCTCTCCTGAGACTTCGGGGCCACTTACGCCACTGAGGAGAGGCAGAACGGACCGGATGACCTCCTACACCCGCCGTCCCCCAACCCCCACCCCGACTCCCTGGCGTTTCTTGCTCTCCTAGGGCTGCGCCACCCACGGCTCCCGCCGAGCGGGGTGCATGTCTCAGCTCCCTCCCGGGCGGGTTGCGGGGAACGCAGTAGGGAGGGCAGAGCGGCTGCTGCCTCCCAGGTTGCCCTTTCGCCGAATCCTGCGCCGAGTTGTGCAAATGAGGCCGGGCTCATTTGCATTTCATGCTAATGAGCAGTTCCCTTAAGTGCCTTTCTCTCCTGGCGGGAGTCTCTGCCCTCATTCCGCGTGTGCCCGCGCCAGTCTTGAACTCTCAGTGGTCTTCTGGGAGAGGGGCCTATTTATGGTTTGCCCTCGTGTCTGACACCCTCCCTCTCGCTGGTCCGCAGTCTGCCTAGTGGCCTGCCCTTCCCAGACAGGATCAAGAGGCCCCACGGCTGGCACCGTAGGGAGTGACTCTAATCATGCCCTCTTAACAGAGGGGAAAATGAGGCCAGAGAGGCTTGCCCAGCCCAATGGTCAGGTTTCCTGATAGTCAGCAGGCCCCACACCTTCATCCACCATCCAGACCACCCCCTAACCCCCATCTCTGGGCTGAACTCAGTTCTAGAACATACGCAAAAAGGGGGGCAGATACATGCACCATCTGGGCAAATCATCCCAGTGCTCGGGGCCACCTAAGGCACCCTGACCCCTGTGCGGGACACCAGGAGATTCTGATATCCCTGTCAGAGATACTCACTGTTGGCCTGAGTGGAGGAGGTAAGGAGGGAGACAGGACCCACGAAGAAGGCAAAGGAAGCCATGAAACCATCTTTAACTTCCACCCTCCAAGCCTCAGCTCTGACATCACCTCCTCAGGGCGGCCTTCTTTGAGCAAGTATCACAGTGCCTACTAAGTGCCAAGGTGCTGAGGACACAGTACTGGATCAGACCAGAGTCCATAACCTCAGAGCGCTTGGCCCAGCCCGGGCTTATGCCTGTATTTGTAGGAAATGGTTCTCTTCCCCTCTAGGATCTATGTTCCCTGAGGGCAGGGGCTATGTCCATTTTGCTCACCAGTTTGGCACATAGTAGGTGCTTAATAAATCTCTGTTAGATGAAAAAATAACCTCAGGCAGACAGGGGGAATGGGAGGGATAAGAAATTCCTTTCTTTGGGTCGAGGCTGGTCTAAGAGTTGTCTAAGATCTCCTCTGGTTTTAGGGGAGAACACCCATATAGGTCCTGCTCCACCAGCCCCTCCAGCCCGCTCCCATTTACACCTCTCTCACAGCCAGGATGGCTCCCTCAGGAACTAAGAGAATCTTCCCATAGGTGATGCTCTCTGCTCAGCAATGATACGCTGTCCTATTTAGTCAACTCACAGCCTTGGGAGTTGGTGGCTGGGTGGGAGCTGGGAGTTGGGTGGTATTTTTTAGATAAGGAAACTGAGGCTCCAGGAGGTGATGAAATTACTTAAGTTTGACTGCCCAAACTATGAGGCCCTGTCTCCAATGGCCCTGGCCCACAGTTCCTCCAGGACAGTCCTACCAGCAGAACAAGAGGGACCAGCAGAGGAGAGGAGAGGCTGAAGACTTAAAACCCCACATCTGAGCAAGACTTCTGCTCAGCCCTGCCCTCTTTAGAAAATGCAAGCACTCCCAAGAGAACTAACCCTTTAAGGCCCTAACTCCTTCCTCTGAACCCATTTACTAAATCCCATTGTCAGGTGCACACCTGATACCAGAGGAAGGAAAAGAGGAGACACAAAGCAGAAGGAAGATGGGACGGAAGGGCAGAAAACACCAAACGCACCCTCCTTCACAGATGGACCTCCTGGGGGAAGAGGAAGCCTTAGTGGTCTTTACTGCACGCTGAGGACTCCAGAAAGAATGAGATATGTTGAACGGTTTCAGGCCAGGCTCTTACCGTCTCCGAGCCTTGAACATCTATTCATATGAGGCCAAGGGTACCTGCCTTGCCACCTCATTCACGAGGGTCAGTGGAACAACTGAGGCAAGAGGGCTTTGCAAACTGCCTAGACCTTTCCAAAGCCAGGGCTGGAGCTGCCAAAAAGGCCACCTGTGCTTCACCATGTTCCATCCGCCCTCCTTACTGCCCCCCAGATCAGGCTCTGTTTGCCCAGCCCCCAGACTTCCTGGCCAGGCTGAGCAGGGTCCAGCCAGAAAGGGGACAGCTGACCTTGTTGGCTGGAGCCCTAATCCTCCCCAGATGGGCCGGTGGCTTGTACCAAGGGCCCAGCTGCCCAGACCCGGGTCCTGTTGACCATATGCGGCTATGATTGACAGTGTGCAGGGGGTGGCTGTGGTCCTGAGCAGACCTTGGAGTGATTCAGTCCAGTCTCCCAGCTCCTTCCAGCCCTGCTCCTCCCCACTGCTGATGTCCCCACAAGCAGTGGCCCCATTCAGATTTCATCTCTAGCGGCCTCTTCTGGCTCTCTCTACTGCTTGGCTCTGGGGCTACAAAGGCGCCTAGGCTCATCAGACCCCCAAAGGGCCCAGGGCTGGGGGGCAGCCCCATTATCCTACACTTGCCCTTCCCAAAGCATGCTTCCCAGTCCCCTCCCCCTGGTGAAAACTAGATGGGGGTTCCAGGGCCTATGAAGATGTTGGGTGCCAAGGATGGGGCTTGTGAGTATCTCCCAACATTGAGGGAACAGGAGGAGATCACAGGAAGGCAGAGGCTTTCCCTACAGCAGGAAGGACTCAGGTTTGGAGAAGGACTTCCAACCCAACAGATGATCCAAATGAAAGAAAACTCTTTCCCTGGACTTAAGTGAAGGCAGGGGGATGGACCATATGACCTCTTGCAGGAAGGCTGGGAGCTGGACGGATACCCCAAAAGAAATGTCCTTGGTCCTGATAAGAGCAGCTCCCATAATGGACCAGAACACATGCAAATTCCATGAAAAAGAAAAGCTTATATGAAGCATCCCCCTGCCTCTTCCCCAGCTTAAAATTGGAGGAGACAATGGGAAGGGAGGGCAGGCCCCTTTCTTAACCCTGCCTGAGGGCAAGGATTGGCCCTTTCCCCTCCCGTGCAAGTACACACCCACACCACTGGTGGTCATTACTGGTCCCCTGACCTCAGCTTCACTCAGGTTGCAATGACCATACAGTGGGGCAGAGTCAGCCTGGTGACCTTTGAAGGTAAAAGAGGAATCCAAGGAGGCAGAGGGGGCAGCTAGGGGCTCCCAGAAAAGGGGCCCTGGGCTCCTGGCTCCCATGCTGGAGCCCGAGGCCCCTCTCTTATAAGCAAGGCTGAGGCCCTGAGGTTCCCGTAGGACGCTGTTAGGTTTATTCCAGGGTAAGTGGGTGTCCATGGGGGGGCAGAGAGGATGGCCGAGGTCACCTGGTGACAGTGTGCTCAGGGGTGGCCGCAGGTTCTGCAGGGCCCTGCAGGGCCTGAGTCTCTGGCCGGCTGGGAAGCTCCACCTTCTGCCCCAGCCCGAGGTGGGGGAGGCAGTCACTGATGTAGCAGTTTCCGTAGTTCACAGGGCTTGGTGATGGGCATCGAGCAGGCCTGGTTCTCACACACGTAGGCAGTGGCCTGGTCTTCTAGCCGTCGCAGGGTACTCAGGAAGGGCAGCTGGCGGGATAGGAAGCTCGAGGGGTCCCCATCGGCCAGAATCAGCACCTGGGAGAGTGGAAGAGAGGGTCACCTGGGGGCACTGGGACACCGGCAGGGCCCACTAGTGGGTGTCTTCTCCCCAGGACTTCAAAGGAGCCGGAGATACTGGGGAGCTGAGGAGGGGAGGGGGCCCTGGCAGGGGAGGAAGAGGGTGGGGCCAGGCTCACAGACCAAACCTTGTTAGGGATGTAGATGGAGTGGACACACTGCAACAGAGCCTTGGTGTCCTTGGCCTCGGGGTCTCCACAGATCACGATCTGGCCAAGACAGAAAGGTTAACTCCAGTGACAGGTGCAGAGGGGCTGGACCCAGACCTACCAGGGCTTCCCTATCCTCCTGCCAGCCACCCTATATGCCTAAGAAGAAATGGGGACTCAGCTCAGCACCCCCCAGACCAGCAGCCAGGAGGCTGCATCGGATTCACTGCTCAGCAGGTGAGAACACGTACACGCGCGCGCACACACAGGGGGCCCTGGCAGGGGAGGAAGAGGGTGGGGCCAGGCTCACAGACCAAACCTTGTTAGGGATGTAGATGGAGTGGACACACTGCAACAGAGCCTTGGTGTCCTTGGCCTCGGGGTCTCCACAGATCACGATCTGGCCAAGACAGAAAGGTTAACTCCAGTGACAGGTGCAGAGGGGCTGGACCCAGACCTACCAGGGCTTCCCTATCCTCCTGCCAGCCACCCTATATGCCTAAGAAGAAATGGGGACTCAGCTCAGCACCCCCCAGACCAGCAGCCAGGAGGCTGCATCGGATTCACTGCTCAGCAGGTGAGAACACGTACACGCGCGCGCACACACACACACACACACACACACACACACATATACAGAGGCAGAGATATATAGACAAACATGCAAATATAAGCAGGCAAACCTCAACACGGGGCATACATACACACACAGACCAGCAATCATGTACTAGTGAACACTCACACCAGCACACACTCAGAAAGGCAGGCACACAGTCACATACCTCCACTCCAGAGTCATACACATCCAGAGGCACACTCACAGCAATAACACACATAGAGACTTACACACAGGCAAGCATATATCTGCACACACTATACCGCTGACCCAAATATACCGACACACAGAGGCACACAGAGAATCACAGAGGCACACAGAAGCCTCCGAGAAACACTTCAGCAACCACAGGGACCCATATTTAACCCCTTCCTCTGAGAGCCCCAGTCACAGGCACTCACACAGGCACCCGCCCGTGCCGGAGGCCTGCTTCAGACACACACTCCCACGGACTCCTCCACCTGCACAGAGCAGCCTTACAGACATTCCCTCGGAGATACCTATACACACACTCACACAGGGCCACACGTTCACGCACCTGAGCTCTGGGGACAGCCCCAGGGACTCCACTCCATGACTCTTGCAGCCCCGGCTCCCCTCCCACCCAGGGTCCCTGCCCAAGTGCCCCACCTGCTTGAGGGTCTGCTGCTGGGCTGAGAGGGCGCGGACCATCTCAGGCAGCGCCACGGGGACACGGCGCATGCGCTCAGAGAAGGCGGTCAACAGGCACACACACTTGTCCATCCAGTCCTCGTGGCCTGTGAAGCCGTGCAGCCGAAGCAGGTTATGGGCCGACATGGAGTTGGCGCTGGGCTCTGCACCATCCTGGTCTGCAGGGTGCATAGGGGGCAAGGGCTGAGAGGGAGGGTCACTGGGTCCCAGGACCCTGCTCCAGGACTGTGGCCAGGGCAGCTGGAGGGATGGGGTGGAGGAGTCCCGGCCCGCCGGCTCATGCCCCAGGCCTGAGTGTGATGCTGACCCCAGCAGTTACCGACCCTTTGCGCGTTCACACTCATCCTCAACTCCACCGGCTCCAGGCTGAGCTGTTGGTCCCCAGGCTCCCCGATCTCCCTGCTGGTACCTCCATCGCTACCCCTCCCTCCGTCTCCCTCACCTCCCACTTCTAATCCATCGTGAATCTGCAGGCTCTGTGGCCAGAACAGATCCTACCTGACCACTTCTCCCATCTCGTACTTCTACTTTGTCTGGGCCTTTGCTGACGCTTGCCTGGACTAACACCACTAACGGCTTCCTACCTGGCTGCCCTCTTTCCCCCACCCCCATTCCCTTCTCCACCGTCGGTCCGAGTAACATTCTCAAACCTAAACCAGAGCAAATCACAACCCACTCAAAACTCACCAGAGCCTTCCACTCCTGGCCACACCTACAAGACCCTGCAGGGATCCAGCCCCACCTGGGCATCCTCCCCTCACACGCTGACCTCGGCCCACCCTGTCCTCCAGGGCACAGGCTGCCCACTCAGAGCCTCTCACAGGCTGTTCCCTCCACCTGAAATGCCCCTCCTGCTCCTCCAGGATCACACGGCCCCATCTTGCCCTCTAGCCCTTGGTTAAATGACTCCCTGGCTGAGCTGGGTCCCACCCTTGTTCTCTCAGGGCCCTTTCAGTCATTCAGCTAACGTTTATTGAGCACCTAATTATGTACCAGGCCTGCGCTAGATCCTGGGGATAAAGCAGTGACAACATCCTGCCTCCAAGACGCTTACATTTGAGTGGGGGGAGAGACCATTAACAGACCAGAGGCATCAGGTAATGCTAAATGCCACTGAGAAAAGTCAGGAACAGGGTACATGGTGGGCAGCTCCTACTTCTCCAAGGCACTCACAATTTTAACTATGTAATTGTGTGTGTGTGTTTGCTTTAAATATTACCGTCTGTTAGTTGTCTCCCTTACTGAACAGTAAGCTTTATGAGGGTAGGGATGAAGCCGGCCTTGTTCAATCTATCTAGGCATGCCGCTTACTGCCACTAAGCATGCTCACAGAATAGCTACATTAATCTTCATGTCAACCACGTAAGGGAATGCCAACATGAGCTCCATCTTGCATATTAAGAATCTGAGGGGACTTCCCTGGTGGCGCAGTGGTTAAGAATCCGCCCGCCAATGCAGGAGACACAGGTTTGAACCCTGGTCCGGGAAGATCCCACATGCCACGAAGCAACTAAGCCCATGTGCCACAACTACTGAGCCTGTACCCTAGAGCCCGCGAGCCACAACTACTGAAGCTCGTGCACCTAGAGCCCACGCTCCGCAGCAAGAGAAGCCACCGCAATGAGAAGCCCGCGCACCGCAACAAAGAGTAGCCCCTGCTCGCCCCAACTAGAGAAAGCCCGCACGCAGC
>NC_041227.1:112464954-112491262 GCF_002837175.3 Physeter macrocephalus
TAAAAAAAAAAAAAAAAGAATCTGAGGGTCTGAAATGCAACGAGACCAGCCCAACGTCACTCGGTTAATGAGTGGTAAAGATGTGAGCCCAGAAGGGCCTGGCCCCTGCCCATGCTGTCTCTTCACCACCACACTGCACTTACGCCTCCCCCAGGGAAACCCAAGCCCCGGTTGGGTCCAGGACCCCAGGCCAGCTCCACATCCTCACTGACCGTCCTTCAGACGCAGGGGCAGGCCAGCCCCCAGCTCAGCCTCACTGCAGAAGTAGCCGCCACCCTGGGAGTCCCAGAAGAGCCTGTCCTGCGTGTCCTGCAGCCGCAGAGCCCACTCGAGCCACGCGCTCTCCTGTGAAGCCTCGTACAAGTCCAGCAGGCCCCGTACCACGAAGGCGTAGTCCTCCAGGAAGCCCCAGCAGGGCGGGTTGCTGGGGGGACGGGCATTGGGGAGGAGACAGGACAGGGAGAGAGGGGCTTTCACAGAGGAGGCCCTTTTCACGTGCTTTCGTTTAACCCTCAAAATCTAGCTCTTGGGTAGGTCCCGTTAGCCCATTTCCCAGATGAGCAAATGGTCCCAGGGAGATTAAGAGCTCATAGTGGGCAGAAAGCAGAGGCAGGACTAGTGCCCACCCGGAGAGGAGAAGTGGGGAAGAGAGAAAAGCATGGGATGCCCAAGGAGGAAAGCCTTCCCGGACTGCCCGGCCCCCCACCTGTGCTCCACGGTCCCCCCAGAGCCTGCGTAGCAGGTCCGCATTAGGCGGCCACTGGCCACGTCAAACATGTGCCGCTTCAGGAACTTGGCACCATTGATGGCATAGTTGATCAGCCTCTCCTGGCCCAGGACAGCCCCGGTCACAGCAAAGCCAGACACCATCAGTCCTGGAGGTAGGAGACACGAGTGGCTGTGACGCCGGCTGGGCCCCTCCCGGTATGTCCATCCCAACCCCCCAAGCTCTGACACCTCCCTGGAGCAATAGGGTAAACGGGTAAGAGTTTGAGCTCCAGCGCCAGGCAGAGCTGGACTCCTGTCCCTGTGTGTGACCTCGGTTGGATTACCGTAACTCTCTAGGCCTCAGTTTGCTCATTTGTAAATTAAGGACAATGAACCTGATAAAGGAAAAATTACTATTTAGACCATCAGTCCTGGAGGTAGGAGACACGAGTGGCTGTGACGCCGGCTGGGCCCCTCCCGGTATGTCCATCCCAACCCCCCAAGCTCTGACACCTCCCTGGAGCAATAGGGTAAACGGGTAAGAGTTTGAGCTCCAGCGCCAGGCAGAGCTGGACTCCTGTCCCTGTGTGTGACCTCGGTTGGATTACCGTAACCCTCTAGGCCTCAGTTTGCTCATTTTGCTCATTTCCTTTATCAGGTTCATTGATAAAGGAAAAATTACTATTTAGCAGGTGCCTATCATACATAAGGGCCCTTATGAAGGGTTATTCTATAAACGGATCAGGCCTCAGACAGCCACCCCACCGTTCCAGGCCGCCAACATCTTGCTGTCCAGGTGCGGCTTCGGCCGATGTTTCCGGGCCTGGAAAAGCTTCTCGAGGCCTGAGTTGAGTAAGGTCCGTAGGGCCTCCACTTCCAGGCCAAAGCGGGCAGCAGTCAGCTCCAGTGAATACCGGACGGTCAGCACGTTCTGGCCCTGCAGCTCCCCCTTTGGGTCCTGAAGAAAACAGCCCTTGTCTGAGGGAGTCCGCTTGCCTGTCCGGCTTCAGGACCCCTCCCGTGACCCAGCAGTCCTCACCTGACTGGGGCTGATGTTGCCGGCCTCCGTGAGCCCATAGTGCTTCATGAGGAGCTGGCCCGAGGTCAGAGGCTCGGTGGCGCCCAGCACGGGCTCGGGGAGGAGCTGCTGGACCTCTTTGACTGTCCACACATAGAAGGCACCCTCTTTGGGCCTCATGCCCCGCTCCGGGGGCGAGTCTGCGTCCTCTGCACTGTAGAAGCCTCCAGACTGTGGGGAGGGTAGAGTTGGCTGGCCCCAGCCTTCAGGGCAGCCAGTGGAGGCCCGGAGCCCTCCCGCAGCCAGACCCGCCTGCCTTAGTGGACACACACCCGGTGACTCAGGTTCCGAGCCACGTACTGCAGGATGCCTTTGGCAACTTCGGAGTAGAACTCATCACCAGAGATCTGAGTGGGAAAGAAGGAGGCTGTAAGCAGAGGAAGCTAGGTACAAGGGGCAGTGAGCGTTCTCCCAGGAAGGTAGGGAGGGAAGCTGGGTAGTGGACATATGAGAGAGAATTAGGGGTGAGGTTAAGGGAGAGCCACAAGTCACCAGGAAAGCCCTGCAAAGGGGCAGCCAGGCACCAGGTGGACAGGCTGGGTCTCTGCTCTGGGCTGGGATCAGGGGTCACCTGGAAGGCCTGTGAATAGGCCACCGTGAGCTGTGCCTGGTCATACAGCATCTTCTCAAAGTGGGGGACGTGCCACTGGCGGTCCGTGGAGTAGCGGTGGAAGCCCTGTGCCAGGAGGAACGCGGGGCTGGAGGCCGATCCCAGATGCCGTCCCCACCCCGCTGCCGCCTGCTGCCCTCTCCAGGGAATGCCTAGCCCCCTCTCACCTGCCCCACATGGTCTCGGATGCCCCCGTTGGCCATCATCTTCAGCGTGTGCAAGGCCATCTGCTGGGCCCGAGAGCCATCCTGAGTTAGCCGATGGCTGAGCCAGTAGGAGAACAGGAAGCTCAGGATCACTGCAGACACCGAGAGCACGCGGGTGAGAGACCGGGGAGGACAAAGGGGCCGAGATCTGGGTGATCAGGACTTTGGCCAGGTGGGGGTTAAGGGTTCACTCAACAGGCAGTCTCTCTGGACAGGCTGAGGGTCAGGAGGTCAACCCACAGGACAGGTGATCGTTACCTAGGTCAGCGTTGGAGGGTCCCTGATAAGACCAGCAGTCAGGGCTTCAATAGATAGCTACTGACAGACAGGCTGGGGCTCAGGAGGTCACTGGCCAGACAGGAGAGTGGGAGGTTAATAAGCAAGACGAGAGTCAGGAGATCACTTACTAGGGTAGGCGTCAGAAGGCCAGGCCGGGGCTGGAGCAGTCATGGGGCGGGGGGCACTGACCTGGCGTGGGGAACTTGGGGGCCTCGGCGAAGCCGCCATACTCCTCATCATAGCCCTCGTCCAGTTGCTGGAAGCAGCGGCTGTTCGTGGTGGCAGCGGAGGGTGGCAGCTGGCGGTCACCCATGCTGATCTCCGACCGGGCCAGCAGAGCTGCGGTGACACGCTGGCTGTTTTCCAGCAGGGTACTCTTGTTCTGTTTCCACTATGGGAGGCAGGGGCAGACCTGGAGGTCAGCACAGGGTGGGGGCCCTTGTTCCCTCACCCTTGACCCCCGGCCCCCCACTCCCCAGCGCACACCCACCTGCTCCCGTATCCTCATCAACACTGTGCGGAAGCCAACTCGGGTCAAGCCATCCTCAGGGGGGAAATAGGTGCCCCCCACGAAGGGCTGTAGGTTGGGAGTCAACCACACACTCATGGGCCAGCCCCCACCACTGCTGGTGGCCTGGCGGAGAGAGGGCCAAGGTGAGGGGAGCGGCCCCGCGTGCACGGGCATCCACTCCTCCAAGGGAAGACCACTCACCTGCACAAAGGTCATATACACTTTGTCCACGTCAGGCCGCTCTTCCCGGTCAACCTTCACGCTGACAAAGTCCTCACTGAGCAGGCGGCCAATCTCCTCGTTCTGGAAGGACTCCTCCTCCATCATGTGGCACCAGTGGCAGGTGGAGTACCCCACTGGAATGGGGTCACGGGGCCCGGGGGGACCAGTGACTGGTCGGAGGGGGGCCAGCCAAAGGGCCGCAGCTGAGCCAGAGAGGCCCTGGCCTGTAGTTTCCTGGGAGGCCCCCAGGCCCAGGGGACCCTTCCCTTATCCACCACCACTCCCCTCACCCAGCCCAGGGAAGGTGGGTGCAGTACCTGAAAGGAAAATTGGCTTGTTTTCTTTCCTGGCCTTGTCGAAGGCTTCCTGCCCCCAGGGGTACCTAGACCCGGCAGGGTGGGGCGTCACTCACTAGTCCGGGCGGGGGTGGGCAGTGGGGGGTAGAAGGGGTGAGGGTCCAGCTGCCCCGGGAGGGCATCAGGAGAGGGACTCACCAGTCCACAGGGTTGTAGGCATGTTGCAGGAGGTACGGTGACTTCTCACTGATCAGGCGGTTGGGGACTTTCTGGGGTGTGGACTTAGAGCAGTTAGTTCGGCTCCCCTTCCCTCCAGCCGGCATGGGCACTGAACTACTGACCGTCACGCTTCGGTCCTTGTCCCGGGAGGAGCTACCCCTGCTGTGGGCAGGCGGGTCAGGCGAGGAGTCTCCACCGCCTCCCCCTACACTGACCCCAGAGGCCCACCTGACCCCACTCTGCCCTCTGGCACCCCTCCTGGAACCCCCCTGTTCCCAGCCCAACCCACCTTTCTGAACCACGGGGGAGACCGTGGCCTTTGCGCTCCCCCTTGTGTTTTTGGGGGGATGAAGAAAGGTGGCTCATTGGGGGCTCCCTGCCAGGTTAGTCTCCCCCAACCTCTCAGACCTGGCGGTGGGAAGGGTGATGACTGTGAGGTCAGGGGGTGTCACAGTGGGTGGAATGGTCCTTCAGGCTCCATTCTCTTCCCCTCACCGGGCCCCACCCCAGGGTGGCTGGGCTGGAGGTATCCCTCTGGCATGCCTGCCTGGGTGTGATCTGGGCAGGAAGGCTGTCGCCTGCTGGGTGTGGGACTGGGCCAGGTGAGGGGCAATGAGAAGAAACTCGGCATCAGGGACTCCCTCACTCAACATCCACCCACTGGGCACTTCTGGGGGGCCAGGTCCTGTGCCAGACACCCCATGACCCCCAAAGAATCAGAAACTGGCCCTGATCTCAGGGGGCTCAGCCTGGGACAGTGGCACTGTAAGGCAGGTCTAAGTAATGACAGGCCCCTGCAGCGTTAAGGACTGTAACAGGCCAGCCCAGGGTGCTTTTGGACAAGGACCCTTGGCCCAGCATTGGGGTTCAAGGAGGGCTTCCAGGAGGTGGTGTCAGAACAGAGTCCCTGGGGCAAGCTAGCCCTGCAGCTGGAGGGCAGGAAGGGAGGAGGGGGTTACTGTCTGGGCCAGGTCTAGGGAGCGGACTCGGGGAAGTAGGCACGGGGTTGAGGGTGGGGAGGTGGCCGGGCAGGCACAGGGGACCAGCGCCGGGAAGACTGGCCCCGGGGCCCCGCAGGCTCAGGGCGCCAGAGCGGCCCCCTTGCCCGCGCATACCTGCGGCTCGCGGCGAGGCCCGGCGCGGTGCGGGGCAGCAAGAGGCCGCGGCACCGCCAGGCCCGCGCGCCCTGCATGGCTGCTGGCGGCCGACGGCCCGGACGCCGCGGACAGGAAGGGAGGGCGGGAGGGAGGCTGCGAGGGGCGGGCCCGGGCACCCGACAAGCCGCGGGTGCGTCTTCGCGGGGACCGAAGGCCACGCGGCTGGTCTCCGAGCGCCGCCCGGTGGTCGACCGAGGGACTGCAGACCGGATAGCCCGGACTTGGGAGGACACGGGTCTGCACAAAACTGGTTCGATTCGGCTGGATCTAGACCAGCTGTGGGGGTTAACCCTCTTGAGTAGACGATGGAGGGCTGTGAGGATGCCAGGGCCGTGGAAAGCTCTGAGCCTCCTGTCACTTTATCCAACCCTAGCCCGTTTTACAAATGAGAAATGAGACGAGAGGCAAAGGTGTGGCTTGTCCAGACCCTCCAAGCCAGGAGCTTCGCCTTTGCTCTGCCCACCCCCCACTCCCCAGGGCCTCAAGGTCCTGCTCAAACCCCACCCCCTCCAGGAAGCCTTCCCTGAATAATAATAATGAGCCAACTTTATGTCCTATCAGGTACCTTACACACTTCTCATTTGCTACATTCAGTCAACATTTATTGAGTGCCCGTCGGCTACTAGGCACTCTGTTAGGTACAATGATGGGCAGAGAGAGACCAGGCTCCTGCTCTTGTGTTGCTCACAGTCTGATGAGGGAGGCAGAAGCCAATCAGACAACCAGACAAATGAGTGTACAACCACCCACTGTGAGAAGTGCTGTGACTAGGTATCACAATGAAACTGGCCTGGTGGGAGAGACAAGGGGGAAGGCCTCCCTAAGGAAATCACATTTGTGTAGCAGCCTTCGAAGAACAAGAGGATGGATTCTGGAGAGGGCATGAGGAAAATGCTGGGGAAGCAAGAGGAACAGATGTGCAAAGGCCCTGTGGCATAGCAGTGAGTCAGGGCTGAGGAACTGCAGAAGCCAGCATGGCTGCAGGACAGAGAGCACAGGGGAGAGAGATGGTAGGTGAGGTTGCGAGGCTGCGGAGGAGGAAGGCAGGGGCCAGGTCTTGAACTGTGAGCAGGAGTTTGGTTACTGATGAGAGCAAAAGAAAGCTGTGGAAGGGCTTTAGTCAGGGGAGTGACCCCCCATTTTGGAAAGGTCCCTCCAGCTTCCTAGTGGAGAATGGACCGGAAGGAGACAAGAGTGAAGCAGAAGGGTTCGGAGGTCCTATAGCAGGACCCAGGGGAGAGCTCTGGGAGGTCTGCACCAGGCAGAGGTGGAGATGGAGAGAGGGGGCGGACTTGAGGTCAGCGGAAGAGGAGACATCGTCAGGATTGTCTATAAGGGAGAGGGCGGGTGTCAAGAGTGAAGTGCAGAGTGGGGCTGGTGCTGAATCGGGGGGGGCATTTGCTGAGGAGGGGGCACAGGGAGAGACTCAGATCATGGGTTCATGAGGTCCGTTTGGACGGTTGGTTTGAGATGTCCTTGAGATGTACGTGTGGAGATGACAAGGCTCTGGAATGCAGAAGAGGGGTTGGTGGGAGAAAGGAATCAGAGTGGCTGCTCAGTGCAGACAGTGTGGGATCACCCAGGCTGACTGCAACGAGACGAGAGGCACAGGCTCGGGCCTGGGCTTGAGGAACTCAGAAGTGCACCCGTGAAAGACACAGAGGGTCATGGGAAAACCAGGAGAGGGTGTTGTCCCGAAGGCAAAGGGACAGAGAGTTGCAAGGAGGGAGGGTCAGACTCTGGAGAAGCCAACTGGGATGGGACAGAAAAAGGTCCAGTAGCTTCAGCAACGTGGAGGCCATTGGTGGACTTGGCAGATGAGTTCCAGGAGGTAATGCTGACAGTAGAAGCTGATTGGAGTGTGTTGGCGGGGGTGGAGGGGGGAAGAAAGGGGACATAGAGAGGAGGGGCACTTGATGCGACGGGAAAGATGGAAAGACACTCTCAGGCTGGATGAGATTAATTATGGCAAATATCACAGGGAAGGATTCAGTTGAGAGAAGGCATCTGACAATGTGGAGGAGAGAGACCTCTGAGAGGCTGGGATAGTGGAGTGATGGAAGGGTTGGCAGGCGGGAGAGGCTGGTGTGTGTGCTCCCTGCACAGAATGAGTTTAAGATCAGAGAACAGGAAGCCTGGCTTTAATGTGGAGGAATTTAGGATGATGTCGAGCCCCAGAGTGTGACAAGGGCTGAGAGCAGCTGAGGGGTCAAGGGTGGCGAGGTCATCTTCTTGGATAATGGAATCACATAAGATTGAGCAACATCTGGGTGAGAAGACCATGAGCCACAGCACGGGAAGAATGAGGTGGAGCGCAGCCCCAGGCGGGAGGAGGCAGGACACCAGGTGGCTCCAGTCTCCAAGGAGGGCGGGGTCTTCCAGGAGAAAGATGGTCCAGAGCAAAATGGGGAGCCAGACTACCAACCTCCTCTTGGTGGGAAGCAAAACAGCACCCCTTGGGAGTCCTTAGGGAAGCGGTGTCCACAGGGAGAGTCGGTTTAGAAGAGGAGGATCCAGGCTGAGGAGGGGTGAAAGGTGGGTCAGTGACCAAGAAGGATGGAGATCTCCCAGGCTTGTGCAGAAGATGGATGGGTCTGGGTACTGCCTGGCAAAACCAGGAATGAGGGGTATTGCAGGTTCATTCCTCATGGTTAGTCTCTGAACAGGGTGGATCCTGGGCTGAATGGACACTGGCCTGGGAGGAGCCGCACAGCAACCTCAGAAGGAAGAAACTCTTGTTCCCATTTGACAAGTAAGGAAATGGAGGCACAGTCATAGAGAGGTTAAGTAATTTACTCAAGGTCAGGGAGCATAACCACTTATTACTAAGTGATTATTAAGTGCAAACCTCAGAGCAGTTTTGAATGATGTCAGTCTGACTCCTAAGTAGATGCTCTTGTCCACTCTGCCTGTAACAGGTACAGTAGGACTGACTCCCTCCAAAAGAACAAAGCAGCTCCTTTCCCCACCCCCACCTTAGGAAGGAGACCAGCACTGTGTCCTCCCCCACCAGCTTTGCTGTTTCTGGCCTATGGAAGGCCATTTTACCCCAGGCCTTTGGCCTGCTGCCTGCAGAGCCAGACCCTGAGCACAGAAGACACATCAGTGCCCAGTGGTTGGAGAGCATTGAGTAGAAGAGAAGTGAGGGTCACCATGGTGGCTCTCAGAATGAGGTACCAGGCCCTGCGCCTCCCCTTGGTTTCTCAGACCCCACACAAGCCCCGCAGGAGGGATCATGGCTGAAACTGAGTTTCTTGCCAGTCCTGGTGAAAAGACGAGAGGAGTAAGAGCCAGATGTAAGGTGATTCAGTAAAACAAAGGATCGTGGGGGCTCTTGGATCCGGCTTGCCTGCCCGAGTTCTGAGCTCCTGGAGGCTGCGGGCTTAGCAATTCTTGAATCCCTCCCAGACGAGCCTAGCACTCTGTCCACAGCAGCCAGTCAGTATTTGTGAATTACATCTGGGGCCCAGGGTGGGAGCTCAGAGCTGTGGAGCCAGATCCCCTGACTCTGAATCGCAGCCCCACTCTGCTAGCTTTGTGACTTTGAGCATGCCACTTAACCTCTCTGAGCCTCACCTATAAAGAGGGAGCAGAGCCAAGGGCTTTGCACTTATCTAATGCTCTGCTGCTCCCGTTTTGATATTCTTAACCCAATTTTGAACAAGGGGCCCCACGTTTTCATTTTGCACAAATTATGTAGCCATTCCTCAGTGGGAGTAATATTATCTACCTCAGAACATTGATGCAAGGATTAAATGAAATAAGCTGTCTGAAGTGCTTAGCACATAACGAGTGCGCAAGGGAACAACTGTCTATTGTCCCTTGCTATTAGATCATCCCCCGCGCCGATGTGTGATAAACGGTTGAATGAATGAGAGTCTGGGGAGCATGTGGAAGCGAAGGTGCCAGGCTGAGGGTGCTGTACAGGAAGTGGGAGCATTTTTGTGCCCCACATTGTGGAGCAGTCGTTCCCACGGCAGCCGGTGATTCGTGCTGTGGTCCGGGCCTGGCCGCCACGCCCGGCAAAAAGTCCACTTGGTGAGACCTGAGGACGCGGGTTCCAGTCTTCATTACGAGGCGTGGTCTCGGCCCCAGTGAAGTCGTCAGTCTCCATTTCCAGGAGCTGCAAATAGTCTGCGGAGGCCGGCGAGCAGTACCTACGCCGGCCTCGGGGCAGAGTCTCAGCCTTCCTTCCTTCCCGGGGTGAGTCCCGGCGTGGCAGCCCCGCCCCGCTCACGTCAGGGGGCGGGGCCCAGCGCCTTCAACCCGGGGCGGGGCCTCACGCGCACGCGCCGGCCCGCCAGAGGTGGGGGCGTTGCTCAGAGAAAAGGGTTGGTGCTGGCCTGCGGGGGTTGGTTGAGCAGCCCGGCGGAGCCTGAGATGGGCAGCCGTGGCTGCGGGAGGCTCCCGGGGGACGGCGGCGTGAAGGCGCGGGCTTGGGGGAAGACGCTGACCGAGGCGGGGAGGGTCACGCCGGCCGGCACGCTGCTAAGAGGGAGGGGCAGGGAGGCGCTGTAGGTCATGGAGCCGCCGACCTGCCCACAGGCCGCCAGGCCCAGCGCCGGCGACCCTGTGCGCATCTGGTTCAGGGTCGGCCTGCCCTGGTCGCCCCCGGCGAAGGGGTTGGTGGGGGATGGAGTGCTGAAACCTGCGGAACGAGATTGGGTTGGGGGACTTGGAGCGGGCCAGGGGCACCTGGCCCTAAGTGGGGAAGGGGCAAGGTGGCCAGATCTGGGGTCTTAGAAATAGGGAAGAGCTAAGATTTTAGGGCAGGGTCTGGGCTCTGAAGGAAGAGACGGAGAGAGAGCAGGGGACCCCAGTGTAGAGACCCAGCAGGGACGAGGGGGTGTCCTACCTGTTAGGAAGGGGTTCCGGGTCTTTGCAGCCTGGGGCGCCTTGACTAATGAGTCAAGGTTGACCAAGGAGGAGGCCGAGGGGCCCAGGAAGGACTCAGGAGTCCGGCGCGCTGGGGTGTCCTTGCTGGGCTGGGTTAGTGCTTCCCCCAGCACATCCAGGTCAAAGGCATCAGGCTCCTTTGTGCCATTTTGCTTGGAACTGGGGTCGGGGTCTCCAAACAGGTCCAGCTCTGGAATAGAAATGATAGGAGCTCACTGGTAGGGAGAGTGAGTGGTCTCTCTGTGAGAGGAAGAAGGCAGAGGCCAGCTCTGGGTGGGCCCCTCTTACCCCAGTGCTGCACATTCCCTGACTCCTGCTTACCCACAGGACTGCTGGGCTTCCCAGAGGGCAGGACCTGGGCACACTCTAGCCCCTCCTTGGTCTCTGTGGATACCGGAGGCTTGGCAAATGGGTCAAAGGTCGAGGTACCATCTAGCACTAGCCAAGGAGGAAAAGGGAGATGAGATGGGTTGGCAAAAGGGCAGGCACTGGGCTGATCCCTTTCCAGGCAAGCTGCCCTCTTAACACAGGATCTCTTGCCCCTTGGCACTGGAGGTAAGGGGACCCAGCAGTCCTCCATCCCCTCACCCACACCCCCTGGCCCGCCACTTACCAGGTGTGTTGGAGGTCTCCACCGAGGCCCCCCAGGGGTCGGCCCCAGTGTTGGGGGGTTTGTGGTGGGGTGAGTTCTGTGCCCAGGAGTCTGTGGGGGGTGGTCCAGCAGGCGGCACCGGGGTCCGGCCCCAGGGCTCAGAGGAGGAGAACATAGGGGTCAAGTTCCAGGGTTGGCTTTGGGACAGGATGCTTCCTGAGCGGACTGGAGACCAGGGGTCTGCCGAAGGCCCCCAGGACGAGCCACTGGGCTCTGTGTTGGGCCTGAGACCTGAAATGGGGACAGCACAGATGTGACCCCAGGCCCACTCAAACCCCCAGTGCAGGGCCTTCCCAGTTACCCAGACCAATTTGGGAGGCCAAGGGACCCATTTCACAGATGGGATGCTGACTCAGGACTACCCAGCAAGCTGGAGCCCATATTCAGCAAGTTATTCCAGGATTCTGGACCCCCCAGGCATAGGCAGCTCAGGCCACATTCCCAGTCAGGGACAGGCTGGGCCAGGAAACCCAGGGTGACCAGAAGCAACAAGAGAACTTTTCTGAGTTTCCCATGAGCTGAGTTCCTCAGATGTGCCCCCTCCCTCACTACAACCCCAAGGCACAGAGGAAACTGAGGCTCAGAGAGGTGCAGTGCTTGCCCAGTGGCCCTCAGCTGTGGGGAGGGGATGCCAGCAAGTGGCTGGGAAGGAAGGGGCTCTCTGGGGCCAGCCTGGGAGCCCCTTACAGCCCTGCATGCCCACCTGGGATGTCCCATGGGTCCGCAGAACAGTGTGTGGAAGGCAGGGCCGGGGCTGGTGCGAAGATGTCCACCAAGTCCAGGATGGAGGACTGCTGGGGGCAGAGGCAACCATGCTCAGGAGAGGGTGGGACCTGGAGGAAGGGCGGGCCCTGACCTGTCATCCTCACTCCAGCTCATTCTCTCCTTTATTCATTCCACAAACATCTGTTAATGGTCCCTCGCCTCTGCACAGTGCTTTCCAGTTTATGTTTCCTCATCTGTTTAGTGTCTGATCTTCATAACAACCTGTGCTGTGGGTAGGGAAGATGGTGGGGTGCCCATTTTACAGATGTGCCAGCTGGAGCCCAGAGAGGGGAATCAAATTGCATAAAGCCACATAGCCAGGGAGAGGCGGAGCTGGGATAGAAGGCAGGCCTGCCCAACCCTTTCCTCAGCTGTCCTGCCCCTCAGCCCATCAGTGGTAAGACACGTTTTATGTCATCATAAAACTACTTCTATAAGTCAGTGTCCAAGAAAAATTGGCCACAGTGAACATTGGCGGAAAGGATACAGAGACACCCCAGGGATAGCATGGACAGCTTTGGAAGGTCGCCTTGCTACCAACAGCTACCCACTCCTCCCTCTTGGAAAGTGTGTGTATGAGCCCAAGATGTTTTCAGCACCATATGCCTGAGGCCACCCCCAGTCTTGATCCATAGTATCATATGATCCTAGAATGTCAGAGCCAGAACTGTCCAACAAGCCCACTGTACAGAGGAGGAAACTGAGGCCAAGACAATGACAATGAGGCCAAGTCGTTAAGTGGCAGCCAATCCAGGAATCTCAGATCAGGATTCTTTGCGTCCCACTTTGCCATCAGTTCAGTCATCAGCCCATGCATGATGGGACTTGGGTCTGCTAAACCCCCTCCACCCCTCTTTTCATTGAATTAACACTACTTAGTGCTCACTAGATACCAAGCACTGTTCTACATTCTTTACAAATATTTAACACAACTCATTTCCCAGGCTCTGCCAGCCCACAGCCCCCAGTCCCCTCTACCTGGGTGGTTTTCAGCTTCTCCTCCTCTCTCTCTTCTCTTTCGGGCTCTCTGTCCCGACGACGGTGGGGTCCGGCCCCAGCACCATTGGCCACAGGGGAGTCATCTCCCCGCCAGGACCTCACCTCCTGCAGAAGGCACAGGAGTGAGGAAAGCATGAGCAGCCCAGGCTGGACTTGGGGGGACCCTGGCTGGAGTCAAGAAGAGTGTAGGGTGGGAGGCGCCGAGAGGTCAGGGGCAGCAGGACCACCACGGGAGGGGGAAGAGCCTGGTTAGTGCCCGCGTAGCACCTCCACCAGCACCAGCACCAGCACCAGCACAGGAGGCTTGGCCCACTACCTTCTCCTGCTCCTGCCGGCTCAGGTGCAGAGCCAGCTGCAGCTGCAGGTCCTCGTCCCTGTGGGAGGCTGGGGGGACCGGCTGCGAGGGAGGGAGAGAGGGGTGAACTTGGCCCAGTGCTCCCACTCCTGGGCCGAAGGGCAGCATCGTCCTGTGCCGGTAAGGGCAGTGGAGAGAGAAATGCCCACCCTGAGTGGGTGTGGGCAGCCTGCCCCCAGACAGCAGTATGGGTGTGGTCTTCTCCCTGCCCGGATCTGGATCTGAGATGCAGTTTAAAAATCAAGAAGATTCATCCTTCTCTTCTGGGTCCCCTGAGTGCTCTCCAAGCCCTGCTGTGCGAGGCCAGCCGTGTCCTGCCAGGTCTGCCTGGATCCACAGAGGCGATGGCAGAGAGGAGGCTATCAGGGAGGCTGTCCCTGCCCCCCATAAGGACAGCTGATGGGGGGGCAGCATATTTCTGTGTCTCCTTGGAAGGTGTCTGTCAGCACACTCACCCCTTCCCCTCCATGAGGCGATAGCAGGCCCATGAGACAAACAGTGCTGCCCACCTACCACTCACACACTACCCCTTCCAGGCCCAGCTAGCGAGGACTGGGGGTGGGGAGCCAGACCCCAATCCCAGTAACCCAACCCAAGGCACACAGGCGCTGTGCTGTCCTTGGGAGCAGGACTAGGGTTTTGGGGACCAGAGTAGGGGAGCCTAAGAATCAAAGGTGTGGGGCATCCAGGCACCCACCCCTCCTCCAGTCCCCTCCGCCCCCCGGCTGCCCCAGGAGGCGCCTTACCTTCTCAGCCTCCTCGCGGCTCATGGCCAGGGCCAGCTGCAGCTGCAGCTCCTCTTCTCCTGACGTCTGGGGCCGGGCCTGCTCTAGGTCGGAGGTGTAGCGGGGGGATGAGGAGGAGGCTGCAACGATCAACCATCCATCGTGGCTTCCGTAACCACATAGGTACCCATAGGCTCCCCTGCCCCCCTCCTGCCAGGAAGCTAAGGCTCAGAGAGGGAAGCTGAGGGGGAAGGAAACAACTGGCAGTCGTGGGCCCTAGAGGACCAGGCAGTGTGCCTGGCACTTTCTGTAAGGTTTCCATTCCACCCCGATAAAAGAGGCCAATCCCTCCTTTACAGACTCGCAACAGCTCTGAGGGGTGCCTGGCTAAGGTCCTGCAGCAAGACTTGAACCCAGGTCCCCTGACCCAAGTTCCTGGACCCTTACAGCTGCACCGCGTCCAGCTCGGGGTCAAGTGCAGCGGGAGGGTGAGAGGTTCCAGTCAATCAAGGTCACAGCTCTCCAAGCTCTCGGCATACTGTCAAGGAGGGCCATCCTGAGCGCCCCTCAGATCGGGAAAGTGCCTCCCTTTGAGAGTAGGAGAGTTGAGAATGCTCTGCAGCCGGCCCCATTTTCAAGGGCAGTGCCCTCGAGTGGGGGGATCAAGACAGTGCCCTGTCTGTGCACAGGGCCGAGGTCTCATTTAATTCTCAAATTGAACAACTGAGGCAAAGAAAATTATCCCTACTTTACAGATGAGGAAACTGAGGTCCAGAGAGCTGGTTGTCTAGATCACATGGCTTAGAAGGGGCAGAATAAGGACGGCTACTCCAGAGCCTATGCTTCTGCCACCACGCCCCTACCAGACAGCGAATTAACGATAACAAACCTATAATAGCATCACTGTTCGCACTGACTTGTCGGGCACCTACTATGTGCGGGCCTTGGGCCTCGCATGTCACCCTCTTTATCTCACGGAATCCTCAGACATCCCTCTGAGGTGGGGATTCTTATCCACAGCTGGGGCCACAGAGCCAGGGTCAGAACTCGGGCTGCCTCCCTGTCCCCAGCCACGCCCTGGGCTCACTCACAGTTGTAGGAGGACGGGGAACCGCGGGTACGGCTGAAGCCCAGCTGCCCGCTGCCGATGCCCGTGCCCTCCAACGCCATGCGCTCCTTGGTCTTGAGGGCGTGGGTCCGCTCCTGCCGGAGGCGCTCCTCGTCCTTGAGCAGGGCCATCACCTGCTTGACCTTCTCGCGCACGTTGACACCCTGGTCCTTGCCATCGCGGTCGATGTACTGGAAGTCCTTGAGCGTCTGGATGGTGTAGAGGTTCTCCCGGCACTGGTGGGCCACCCGCTCGGAGCCTGTCTTGAGCAGGTAGTCCAGCAGCGTCAGCGCCTTGTACACGTGCCTCCAGTTCTTGCCGCTGTCATTGAGCCGCCGCCACAGCATGCCCATGACCTCGGCAAAGGCCACCGTGTTGAAGGTCAGATCGGCAATCTCCGACATGAGCGAGCTGGGCGGACCCCACGGGTCATTGCTAGTGGCCTCGCGCACCTTGATCTCCGCTTCCGAGTAGTTGTGCACGATGTTCTTCACCTGGCGCCGCAGCGCTGATGTCGTCATGGCTGGGGACTTGGAGATGGGCGGCCCCCGCCCCAGCCGGAGGTGGAGGGCCGAGGAGGGCCACCGTCGAGAGGTCACGGTCTCCAAGGGTGGGCCGCCGTGCTCTCAGCAGGGCGGCTGTGTCCTTGGCTTCCACATGGGTCTGAGGAAGAGAGGGCCTGGAACTTAGGGGCAATGGGCCACCTTGCTGGCCACTCAGCCAGCGACTAAAGCCCTGGCCAGGGTGTCCCTGCTGCCAGGAACAGCCTTCGGCAGGCACTTATTTTAATTTTTCTTATTTTACTTATTATTCAGCAGGTACTTCTAACTTTGCATGCTCATCAATCTTTACAATCACACCTACAAAGACATTATTATTATCACCTCCGTTCGAAGATGGGGAAAGTTTGAGAGAAAGATTAAACGACTTGTCCAAGATCACAGAGCTGGTGAATGCGGAGCCAGGATTAACCCAGGCAGACGTGCTCCACAGTCTTTGCTCTTAGTTAGGGACACGAAAGTGACCCCCCAGGAATGCCTACTTGTCTTGCTTCTACTTCACTACCTCTGTTTCTGCTGGGATCTGCCTTAAGACCTATCCTTTCCAACTTCTCCATCCTCACTTAGCTCTCTTCTTATACTGTTAATTTTTGTAGCCTGATTCATTCAACACCAATTTCCTGGGGACTTCTCTGAGCCAGACACTATGGCAAGCATAGAGTACAAGCCTTGGCCCACACACATCCACTTGCGAGGGTACAGGCCGTCACAGTGCAGCATGGGAGTGTAGAGGAGCCCAGGAGTACCCAAGCTAGGAAGATCAGGAGAGCCTTCGCAGAGGAGGAGGTGATGGCTGAGCTGAACCGAGATTCGAAGCGAAGAGTGAGGAGGAGTGAGGCAGCAAGGCAAGGAAGGAGCATCTGGGGGAGGCTTCCTCCCAAAGAGGACCCATTGTACACACCAGAGCACTGAGGCCAGAGAGGGCTATGGCGTGCCCATAGTCACACAGCATGTAGGTGGCAGAGCTGGGACTAACACCTAGGTGTCCAGAATACGAATCCAATTAATTCATCTGATTGCTTTATTGCCTCAGTCCCACCTTCTCAGCCAGAATGAAAACTCCCTGAGGGCAAGGCCAGCCTGGGCTCCCCAAACCCCCAAGGCCCTGGGCACGTGGTAGACCTCTGATCTCCCAGCTGAGGGAAGATGAGGGCCAGCCCACTGCCCTCCCCACAGCCTCAGGACCAGGCCATCCGCTAAAAGCAAACCCAGGCCCAAGACAGAGAAAGGTTCTCCCAGGGCCCTACCAGAAACCAAAACCCGACACACACACACACACTACACACACTACACACACACACACACACACACACACACACACACACACACACACGCACACACACACACACACACACACACACACAGAGTAGCTGGACCTGGCCTCCCCTCACCAACACCAACCATGGAGACTGCACGTCTCAGCTCTACCCTAGGGCCCAGCAGGAGTCAGAAGGAGCCTGTCGACCCCTGCCCCCCATCTCAACTCTCCCTCCAGCCAGCCCTGCTACCCTGGGCTCAGTTCAAAGCCTTGGCAGTTTTCCTCAGGGCCCGCGTGCCTGGGAGAGCTTGGACCCAGAGGGTAAGACCTTGTGGGGGCGCAGACAGGATGGGGAGTGCTGGCTGAAAGCGGGCTTACCTTCTCTCTGCTGCCTTTCTGTCCCGGCAGTGGCGGGCCTTCTGTGGGATGCCACAGCCAACACTTGTTTAACGCCTGCCCTCCCCCTCACTAGTGACTCAGACCTGTCTTTACCTCGCCAGCCTGTGGGCTGGCGGGAGTCAAGATGAGAAATAATTGTGCCCTAGAGCCCACCGAGTGCAAGCCCCCCCCAGGACTGGCCACTGAAAGCAGCAGAACTAGTCAGGCATCCTGACTCCACCAGGAGCCCTACCAGGGCCGCCCTGGCCCTCCTGACCCGGCCTGGCATAGTGGAAGGGGGCTCTCAGTGTGGGCCCTGAGGCTCTGCCTGAACTTTCTCCTAGAAGGTGGGAACGGAGGAGGCTTCTCCACAAGCCTCTGACTGAACTGAGGGAAGGGAGGGGTCAGAGACACCGGGAGGCCCCGCCCCCACTGAAGTGTAAGGGGACCAGGTAGGGAGGAAGAGAGGGCAGGGTAAGGCCAAGAGAGCACCGAGGGGAGGGAGAAGGAGAGGAAGGAACGCGGGAGGGGGTGGCCGGGAGAGCTGCCAGCGGTGTTACAAGCAAAGGGTTTTATCGAACACAATATGCCCAGAAATAAAAGGGAGTGAAACAGAAACCCGGCAGCCGATAAGGCGGCAGTGGCAGCGGCGGCAGCCGGGCAGCCGGGTATGGAATTACCGCAGTGACCTTGAGCCAGACCCTGTTAGGTGGAGGGAAGGACACTGAGAAGGCCAGGCCGAGAGGCCAATTCAGAGATGGAGAGAGGGTGGGGGAGGCGGGAGGCAGGAGGGTACGGGCTGGGGGATGGGAGAAGGGCCAGCAGGGGGCAGGGCAGGCCATGGGGACAAGAGCTTCAGCTCTCTCCTGTGTATGGGGTACCAAGAAGAACTTTACAAGGGACAGGAGCCTGCTCTTCTCAGGGCCCACAGCACTGGCGGATCTGTCAGGACTAAGGCAGCAGATGGCATTCCCAGAGTGGGGATTCAGGGAGTTGGGAGGAACCCAGATATGTTGAGTCACGTGCATGCGTTTACCCAGAGACTGTGTGTGCCCCCATGGGCCCGCACCCCTTCCCATCCTCTGCTAAGGCGGCTCTAGTGCCAGGCCCTTCCCCCCATCAGGTCCAGCTTGGGCAGTGGGGGAGTGGCAGTGCCCTAACTCTTGCTGCAGGAGGGACAAGAGGAGTGAGCCCTAGCTCTAAGCTTAAGTCAGCCCAAAGGTAGATGTGTCTTGGGGGCACTGGAGTTGGGTGGGGGCTGTCCTGAGGCTAGAGGTGCAGCAGAGGCCGAGGAGGAGTGGGCAGGAGTCTGTGCGGAATGCCACCAAAGATGCTAGTCCCAGGATGGGGAGCGAGCCCTAGGAGGCCCCCTTCTTGGGGGCTATAGGGAGGGAGGGGCGGCAGGCAAGATGCCTCCAGGTTCCTCTGTGACCCTGCCCTCCTCGCCCTTCTCCCGGGGACCTGGAAGGGAGACTAAGCCCCAAGCCTTTTATGCCAGGCATCACCGCTGATGACGGGAGCTTACCTCCGGTGCAGGCTCCCTTGGCCCCAGCCCCGGGACCACAAGCAGCCTCTGCAGTGACCCTCCAACCTGCGCAGCAGGGGGATGGCACAGCCTCGGGAGTATCCCCAGAGCCATCCACCACGGACCCTCGTCCTGGAGACCAACCCTCTCCCAGGAGGCACAGACCCCTCGGAAGGGCGGCTCAGGGTCCCCAGAATGGGCGGCTGCTCTGCCTCCTGCCTGCTTGTCTTCTGGACGCCAGGCAGCACTCAGGAGGAAAGTTGCTCAGCTGGCCAGGCAGGTCTGCCTCAGCAGTAACAGGACACAGGAGGAAGTGCAGGGCATGTTAACCCCTTCCTGCTGGCCAGGCAGGCAGCACCTTCAGAGATGGGATGCCTGCCTGCTGGCTGTCCCCAGGAGGTGCAGATCTGGAGCCAGTGCTGGTGACCCACTCCCACTCTGCGGTGAGTTAACCCTTCCTCTGCCTCCTCAGGGGAAATGAAGGGTGGGGAGGGGAGGGTCCAACACCCACCCCACCCCTATATTCCTCCTCTGGGCCAAGACCACCATTCCCTGGGGTTGGCCCTTTGGTGGAATACTGCCTTGTGTGGGTTTCCATCTGGTCCCCTCGGCAACCCTGAAGGGGGCATGAGGACGTCAGGCACAGCGCCCTCTCTGCATCTCTGACACGGGATCGGATCGGAGTGCCCTGCTCTCTCCAAACCTCCTCCCATGTCTCAACTGGAGGATGCTTGAGGCCCATGAGGTCCTTATCAGAAGCACTAAATGCAAAACCAAGTGGGTAGGAAACTGTAGCCACTCTTCAGGTCTCCCCCTCTCCCTTCTGCTGCATCAGCATTTAAGGCCAATAAGCCCACCATTAGCAAAGTTGTTCTTCAAACTCTGGGAGTCTGGGGCCCACTCTGCACAGGAAGCCTGGTGCAGAATGATTATGACTGACAGAGAAGAATTTAAGGTACCGAGTCTGAGCTGACAGCATGTTCCTTTGCAAGAGTCATCTCTCATCCACTTCATAATTCTCTGAGCAAGGGAGGGAGCAGAAAGTCCAGAGGCTGTTTTTAAGGTAGAAAAAATGGCTCAAAGAGGCCAGGTGGCTTGGCATGGCGAGGGGGATAAGCAGGCTAGAATCCAGAATAATCTCTGGCTGGCGACAAAGGGATCTGGCCTTTAGGGTTTAAGGGTGTGGTAGCATGTGATCCTCAGGGACTGGGACGAGGCCCTTGGACCCAATGGAAGTGTGAGGACCTCAGGGACCGAGGTCCCATGGTGTCTAGTTCTCCTCCTAGTCACACACTTTGTCATTCTTGGTGAAGACACTTTGGAAAGACCTGGCTCCAGGAAGATGCCCCCAAAAGTGTGGGTCAACAAAGGCCAGAGGCAGGGCCTACGAGGGGCGATGCTCTCTGTCCAGTCACCTGATTCATTCCTTGTCCTGCTACCAATTTGCTCTTCCACTCATCCCACACATCACCTCCCCAGCTGTGTTTCTCTCTCCTCCTGTTGGATGGCTCCAGGAATGGGGAGGAGGGGAATCCAAGGGCAGGTGGGATATGGGAGGACCAGGAGCTGACTTCATCAAGATCTGACATTCAAGACACGGAGGCATAAGGGAAGTGGTAGGAACCTAAAGGTTCTTTATTGATTTGTTTGTTAAGCAGTTTCGTAGAAGGCAGCTCAGGCACGCAAGTCAGGTGCAGAGACGCAAAGGCTCCTTGACATTCTCTTTGGGGCTGAGCTCATCAGCCAGGACCAGCAGGTCGGTCACCAGGGCATCCAGCAGCCCATAGACCTGGAAGAATGGGATGAACATCACAGGCAAAGGTTCACTCTCTGGAAAGCATATGCACAAGGGAGCATCCCCCATGCTGCGAGATGGATGGACACATCTACGCAAGAGGGACAGCTGGAGAGGGGAGACAACTAAAGTTGTGTAGATAAAACTAAATTTTCTGTAGGACTTTTGTTTTTGCAAATAGACTTTTTTTTTTTTTTTTTTTTTTGCTGCTTTGGGTCTTCGTTGCTGCACATGGGCTTTCCCTAGCTGCAGCGAGCAGGGGCTACTCTTCGTTGCAGTGCATGGGCTTCTCATTGCGGTGGCTTCTCTCGTTGCAGAGCATGGGCTCTAGGTGCACAGGCTTCAGTAGGTGCAGCACACGGGCTCAGTAGCTGCAGCACGCGGGCCCTAGAGCACGTGGGCTTCAGTAGTTGTGGCACGTGGGGTCAGTAGTTGTGGCTCACGGGCTCCAGAGTGCAGGCTCAGTAGTGTGGCACACGGGCTTAGTTGCTTCGCGGCATGTGGGATCTTCCCAGACCAGGGATCAAACCCGTGTCCCCTGCATTAGCAGGTGGATTCTTAACCACTGTGCCACCAGGGAAGTCCCAGTTTTATTTTTTGAACCAGACTGGGGCAGTAATCCTGCACTGCCCCTTGGACATATGGGGACATTAGAGCCAAGGGTGGTTAAAGGGGCGATTCCAGGGAGGCCCAGGGAGCAGTGCCCGTTTAGTCCCTTGGGGTGACCCAACTCTACCCTGGCCTCCTGGAGACCAACTTTCCTTCCAGTAAGATCACAGATCCACGTACTGAAATGTCTCCAAGACTGTACCCTGTGGTGGAGGCTGGACCACACAAGCCTCAGCAAGTTGATTCTTAATTTCAAAAAGCCAAGCAAGAGACTACCCCACGGGTCCTCAGAGCCCTATGATTACTTTCTAGACCCCATGGAAATCCACAAATCTCAGTGATGTCACCAACAGCAAATGGAGCTTCTGATTAAATGTGATCTGAGTGTTAGCGCAATGCACAATACAATCTCGGCTACCCAGCTGTCCACACCAGAGGAAGACAAAGCATTGCCATTAGACTCCTTGATATATCAAACATGGCTTTGTGGATCTCCCCTCCAAAACCAACAACAATGACAGAGAACAGAACACGACACATAGGTGAATCCCTAAGGACCTACTGCGTAAGAACACATTTTATAAAGTCTCTCCAGCGTTTCAAAACCCTTACACTTGCTGGAAATTCACTCTGCGTGGTGCTCACCCAAGGAACACATCTGCCAAGACGCACCTAACACAGAGAAGAAGTGAGAGTGGCAGAAAGGAAGAGGCTTCTGTTCTGTCCCCGCTAGAATCTGTTTCCAGATGGCAGCCAGAGTGATCTCCTAAAGCATGAGTCGGACCACATCACTCCTCAATTCAAAACACTGTGTCCTCACACTGGCCTACAAAGCCCCACATGACCCGCTCCCGCTTGGCGGACTCTCTGCCCTTCTGTCCTCCTGGCTCACTCCCTCTTCTGCCACAGCACTCTTCCTAGATGTCAACATGGCCACACTTCCCTTCCCTTCACGTCTTTGTTTCATGTCACCTTCCAGTGAGGCCCACCTACCCCCACCCGGGGCCTCCCCATCCCCCAGCCCTGGTCTCTCTCCTTTTCCCATAGTGCTCATCACCTAACATACCAGAGGTGTTCCTTATTCATGAGGTCTGTCTTGAACACTAGGATGCCCTTCACAAGGGCAGCTCTGCTTCCATCACAGTGCAGTAGGCACTTAATTGTTTGTGGGATAAACAGAATGAATGAGGGAGCCAGGGAGTGGAGGAAGGTATGCAGGGCAGGTGTGAGTGAGGGGAGGGCTGAGTGCCAGGCTCTTGCCCTCACCTCAGTATGCAGCCTCTGGGTGTATTTCTCCATGACCAGGGGATCTATGGGCTCCTGAGACGGGATGATGCTGTCAGGGGCAGGGTCTTCAGAGGAAAGCCTGTCCCGACTTGTAGATTTCATCGGTTTCTTGTCATCCTTTGCTTTGTGCTTCTTGCTGTTTAAACGGTCCTGCTTGGAGAGACAGAGACATGCCCAGCCTTCAGTAGCTCCTGAGGGAGGTCCAGGACTTTCTCAAGAGCAGCTTAGTGGGGAGCAGGGGCATCACGCTGGAGTGACTGCCCACCTTCCGCAGCCCCTCCTATCCCTTCCCCAGCCCACGCCCCCAGGCCCAGACGACGTGCTACCTGCCTCTTTCCCAGGTGGCAGCTTGGCTCCTTTTTTCTCATCTTTGTCTTTGATTCCCAACTGCTTCTTTTCTTGAGATGGCCCTTTCCGGTCCTCCTTCCCCACTCTCCCGGAAGTCACCTTCACTTCTGTGACAGGAGGTGACTTTCGATCTGAGGGAGGTGAACGGAAGACAAATGGCCTGTGGCCTAGCTGCCCCCACAGGCAGGAACTGGGAGAGCAATGGGCCCTGGGCCAGCAGTGCTCTAGCTGTTTGAGAGAATCCCCACAGACTGGGAGCAAGGCCCTGGTTCAGGTGCATGACCTTGCAGAACAGGACTGTAGGGCAGGGGTGAGAGGCCCGGGCGCTAGTCCCGGCTCCACCATTTCCCCACGTACGGGATGGCAAGTCATCTTGCCTTTCTGGGACTCCACCTGTAAAACGTGGGGACTGAACTAACTAACTGATTGTTAAGGTTGTTTCTAGGTCCCCAATTCTGGCAGCAGATAAAAAGGTAGCAAGAGGCCTACCCCATGGACCAACCTAACAGAGGTTCCACCAGAAGCGTACAAATGACTGAGGTGTCACTGCCGCCCGGGCAGAGCGATGGGAAAGACCAGGCGGGGGTGTGGCTGCACAGTGTCTGACCTTGCTCTTCTGGCACGTGCAAGTAGATGGTCTCCTTCTCAGGCAGGCCCAGCAGAGCCCTCAGCCACAGGGAATGGCTTACCAGGCTGTCAATCACATCTCGCCACAGTTGCAAACTGGAGAGCAAGATAACATTGGAGAAAAGCCATCGTCCCTCATTTGCCCTTGAACCTGTAGAGGCTTGGTCCTTCCCTTTCAAGACACTGGTGCCAGGAACTGCCACAGAAGCACCATGCCTCTGTCCAGCCAGCAGCCTCACTGGCACCCATGCAAGTGCTGGGATGGGGATCTGGCTTCCCTCGGGTGGTAGCCAAGAAAAAGTGGCCCAAGGATAAGGTTAGATCAGTCCTGAACTAGCTCCATCTTGAAACCATGGCTAGAACTGGATCCAGGCCCCCCTGGAGGGGCTAGACTTGCAAAAGATTTCCAGGACAAGGCTCCTGGGGATGTGTTCTGAGGGCCTTGCAAAAGACCCCCCAAGCCTATCCAAGCAAGTTGCAAACAGGCGATGGGAAGACTGGCAACCAAGTGAGGCTTTTCATGGAACAGGTCCTCTTCTCACTGCCCTCTGCTATCTCCTCTGCTCTCAATCAGCACTCCTCTGCTCATTGAGAAGGAACAAGAAAAGAAGGGGGGAAAGATCTAGGTGCTTACTCTTCTGTGACTCCTCCCCAGAGGGCAGCTGGCATAGGGAGAGCAGCTGTAGGGGCTGCTGCAGCAGCTGCCAGACCATAGAGTGTGTGCAGCATCTTTCAGCAACCTGATCTCCAAGAGAGCTCAGCCCCCTTGACTCCTGGCACTGCTTGCCCAGAACCCCTGGCCACACGCCGCAAAGGGGAAGGGATGGGAGCAGCTCTCCTGGGGGCGGTACCTACCACATCCGGTACAGGAAGTCAGACTGCAACGGCCACGGTTCCTGGCACAGCTCCAGGGCTGCTTTGTTGAGCCTGATTAGGGCATCTTCTCTCTGGTTCTCCTCAGGGAGTGCCATCACTACCTGGCCGGTCAGAGGTACCATGGGCAACCGTTCTGCCCAGGACACCAGGGGCTCCTGTGTCCTCTACTAACAGGTGTGGTGTGGTAAGGGCAGGTGGCCAGGAGGGGATGCAGCCATGGAGAGTCTGTCTGGCGCCTTCTGTGGGAGCCTGGGCCCTCCCTCAGAAATCTGTACCCATGAACCCCGTTCCAAGGTTTGCCAGGGTCAGAGAAGGAGCCCCTCCTGCACCACAGTGGCCTAGGCACCCGAGATAAAGAGAGATGACCAAGAGATTGCTTTCTCCGGGCCCTTAGAAGGTTGTTTAAGGCCCTTAGAAGGCTGTCCCTGAGCTGGGGCAGCTCAGGCCAGAAGCACTGGCACGTGGCTATGCCTGGGCCCTTCTCCACCAACCCCCCCAGGGCTGGGGAGGCACCTTTCTGAAGTCCTCCAGGCAGAGGTTCCACTCTGGTGGGGGAAGGCCGTCTAGCTCCCGGGAGCTCCGGACACTCTCCAGGTCTGGGCTCCCCTCCACCAGGATCTCCTCCATGATGCTCTTCTGCTGAGAACCCAGACCAGTCTTCTGGGACCCAACAGGATCTCGGGAGTCCCTGAGGGCCTCACTCTCCTGCCGGGGCAGTTGGGGGTCCAACGCTGGGCTCTTAAGGTGCACAGAAGACTCGACCTTCATCGAGGCCTCCTCCCAGTAGGCTGACGGGGCCGCAGCAGCCTGGGCCCTGGGACTGAGGTGCTCCTCCTCGCCCGGCCTGGCCTCCTCAGCCTTGGAGGGCAGGATGGTGTACTGGCACCACAGTCTGTGCAGGTTTTGCACCACTTGGTGCTGGTAATGCAGCTGCAGCAGAGACAAGGAAAGACATGTGATGGGGAGGCTGCAACATGGGGGACCCAGAGCCCGAGCCAGCCTGCTCCAGCTTCCCGTTCCCTCAAGAGCGCCGATGGAGGAGGCTGGCAGGAGCTGCTGGGCCCAGAGGGGCTCCCCACTTCCCTTTCAACCTAAGCATCTCCAACTTAAAGCTTTTTACACATTTGGGCTTCCAAGGAAGATTGAGTTTGAATTAAGACGTTTTTGAAGCTCTGTTATCACCAAGCATCCACTTACACTAGCTAAGTTATCTTGGGCAAATTACTTAAGCTCCCTGGACCTCAGTTTCTCCCATATAAAATGAGGATATAAATAGAACCCATTGGGCTTCCCTGGTGGCGCAGTGGTTGAGAATCTGCCTGCTAACGCAGGGGACACGGGTTCGAGCCCTGGTCTGGGAAGATCCCACATGCCGCGGAGCAACTGGGCCCGTGAGCCACAACTACTGAGCCTGCGCATCTGGAGCCTGTGCTCCGCAACAAAAGAGGCCGCGATAGCGAGAGGCCCGCGCACCATGATAAAGAGTGGCCCCCGCCTGCCACAACTAGAGAAAGCCCTCGCACAGAAACGAGGACCCAACACAGCCATCAATAAATAAATAAATAAATAAATTTTTTTAAAAAAGTAACAAATGTTCAAGTACAATTGGTGTCTTTAAAAAAAAAAAATAGTACCCATCTCACAGGACTGCTGTGGAGAAACTGAGTTACTCATGGGAGATGCTAAGAACAGGTCCTGGCACATCAAAGGGTTTGCTATTGCTTTCTCCCAGGGCACGCACGAGGGGCGGGGCCAGCGCTGGGCCTGTACCCGAGGATTCCTATGGTGGAACAAGTCCTCCTCGGTGAGATAGGCGTCCACAGGTGACTGTGCACGCTCCGGGGTCAGGATCCCCCTCAGCAGCTCCTGTAGCATGCTCTCCACGATGGTGACTGCTTCGTGGGAAGCCAGCTTGTTCTGAGGAAGGGAAGGTGGCATAAGCAGCAGCTCAGGCTTTCAAAACGCATGTTACATCCTTGGGGCCGCACGGTTTGGGCCCTGTTGAGAACGTGGCTTGGCCACGTGGTCTGTGTCACAGAAATAGTAGAGGGGCATCTTGTGAGAAAGGCTGGTCCTATAGTCAGCAAGTAAAGCAGACATAACATTTGTCAAAATCACCTTTGTTCACCAAGGGTTGAGCCCCAGCTAAAGTAGCTGGCTTGTGTCTGGGGGCCACGATGAATAAAAAAGCACAGCCTTGGGGCTTCCCTGGTGGCGCAGTGGTTGCGCGTCCGCCTGCCGATGCAGGGGAGCCGGGTT